>NC_064630.1:322001806-322601806 GCF_023864275.1 Schistocerca cancellata | reverse complement strand
AACTTAGAACTACTTAAACCTAACTAATCTAAGGATATCACACACATCCATGCCCGAGGCAGGATTCGAACCTGCGACCGTAGCGGTCACACGGTTCCAGACTGAAGCGCCTAGAACCGCTCGGCCACTCCGGCCGGCAAAATGTGTCAAAGGATTTAGGAAGACTATGCAATGCTTCGCGACTACAAATTACCTCCGATGAGCGTGACGTCACAACTGTTTACATTCGATTCGTTTAAGCAGTTACGAGTGGGATCATTCGCATGCGCAGTTGAGTCGCGTGTGGGTAGTACCTTCTCCCACTTCTGTCTACAGAAATGTCGCTGTTGGTTGTGTCTGCAGCAAACCAGGGTATCTGAACCGGGCGGCAATTTCGGAGTGAGGGGGGCAAATTTGTATTCTTGAGGGTGGTGGGGGGGGGGGGGGGGGGGGGGGGGGGAACCTTGTTTCACAAAGCACGTAGCATCTAGCGCACGCTAGTCTATTGATTATTCAAATGATTTTGAAATGCATCCCTGTTGCTTTTTGAATGCATGCATAGTGTACATGTTGTCCATGCTAGGGGAATCCTCGTCGCATCTAGAAATAAACATTCCTGCAGACAAAACGGGACAGGGCTATACGAGCTGAGTGGAATAAACCTGAACGGGTGAATGCCGTTTGTTTATGTGATTGATTGGCTATGTGAATGATCAGCATTGTTATAATTACTAGCCGCATCCATAGATTAAGACTACCAGAGTGGAAATAAACGACTAACAGGAATAACAGGTAAGAAAGATTACGTATCATCTTCTCGGTGTATCCAACAAAACGAAATTTTGACAGAAAATTTTTGGCCACATCGATACAGTAGAAAGGGCAAGTTGTACATTTCCCGGCTAGCAGCCCCTAAGTTCTATACTGGGAGTAGCACAGAAAACGCGTTGTACGAACACGCAGTAATGCCTAACCAGAGAATAATTGCTGGATAACTAACTAGGTGATTCTGGCAGTGTTAGTAGAGTTAACTGGAGAATGAGCTTTGACAATGATAGGAATAGTTACAGAATTAGTGATGAGAAGATAGATTGGTAGAACGAGGAAGGAGAAGAAACGGGGACATCACACAAATTATGGAATAATATGACGATTCCAAATTTCTACAAACATTTCGTACTATTACTACTTTTTGATCTCGTGCTTCAAAAACTGGAGCGTGTGAATGGAAAGTGCAACCATTTCCTAACATAAAGCATTTTGCTTGTAGTAGGCCAAATAGGCATTTCATATTGTTACTTCGCGAATTATATTCTGCCATATTATAAAAATGACCATTATTACCAAAACAGTCTCGCTTATTTGGTGTGTGTTACAGTTGCTGCAACATTAGAAAGGCCTGCTTTCTTTTGTCTAGCAGACAGTGACGAAATAGACGTAATCAGATCGAGAAACCACACCAGTCTTGGGTACTATTTGTATTAACAGCTTTTTCAGTATTTGACAACGGCATTTGGATTTTTCATGTAGCAAAACATTTGACAAACTTTGATGAGGTAATAGATTCTTTCGCAGAAAGGAAAGCAAGACATGTAAAGCTGTAGCAAGATTAGAGGGGGGGGGGGGGGGGGGGGACGACGCTAGGACTTAAGGATTGAAGAAATGTGTACTGTCTTGCTTGTCTCTTGTCTTACCTGGTTTTGTGTATCCTGTATTTCATTTTATGCCACACAGAACAGCAAACTGATAGGCAATAAAGAGTCCAAATTTTCTGAGGGGTTCTTGTTCTTCCGGTTACAAATAATCCCATCCAGTATTAATTGTGTGTGTGTGTGTGTGTGTGTGAGAGAGAGAGAGAGAGAGAGAGAGAGAGAGAGAGGGGGGGGGGGGCATGATGTCAAATCGGCCGACTGGGAGAAGGAGAGACACCACAGGACATTTTAATTTCCACTGCCCTGAATATAGTTTGATGGCATCCATTACAAAAGATACACATTTGAGTTCCACAGTGCGAAGTACAGTGACGTGCGGTAGAACAATGCTGTGTGAAGAGGCATGGCACTGTACTTTGGCACACTTAAAACCAAATAACATTAATTACATTTCCTTGAAGTTATATGTTTTATGCATCAGACTCTTCAGAAAGATGTGCACTACAAAATTATCATATTGAACATATTTTTGGAAATCTTTAATTTTTTGCATCCTATCTCAAATGCTCAAGGGGGGGGGGGGGGGAGGCGCCACCATCTAGTGTTGCCTCGGTTCGAAATATCGTAGATCCATGTGATCTGTGTTTACATTTAGTGATTTTGCTGCTTCCTCTTCGTTTACTGCTCTCACGTGAAATGGAAAGAAAAGTGATTTCTGTGGCTGGGAGCTATCAAGTGAATTAAAATACATCCACATAATTATCGAAGGCTACAATATGTTGTTAGTTTCAGATTTGATTTTATTTCCACCTTTCTGACAGTCAAGCATTAATTGCCTTGCAGAACAATGAAGTTATTTTTGTTGCTTTGCTAAAGAAATTTGGCTTTTATTTATCTTTTCACTGAGGCAGCCAGTTTGTTTCAAACGAAGTGTTTAATTCCACGCTATTGGCTATTTTCAACTGTTCACTGTATTTCAAGAGCATGTTTTCATCTTCTACCAGGTATGGCATTATACCATACTAAAGAAACAAACATGAGACAATACGGTACTGGTACTCCAAGAAAATTTACATCCCAAAAACCACACAGAAAAGCTTAGTGTTAGATCGAGGCCTACTTCGTTGGAAATCTGGACATACAAATGTGCACTTTAATGCGAAATATTCATTTCAGTATGGTTCAAGAAATTCCGATTCTCGTGGAGTATCCTCTGATGTCTTGTTTCTTTTATGACATAATGTAAATCTTTTAATGTTTTACTCATACGAACGTAAGGGCTCCCTACGTCATCGTAGCTGCGCAAGCGCGGGGATGCCTCTTATGTGGCACTCTCTGGCAACTGCTGGAACAAATCTATTTGTAACAGATCTCGGGAAAATATTGCGAATTGTGGTTTGAAAAGCATTATTTTCAAATTAAATTTCCTTTTCCACAAGATGAATTATGTGCAAGAATGTACGATGAATTTCTTAAATCACATAGCGTTTGACTCTCATTTAAAAATCAACTCTTTGATGACAAGCCATTTAGAAGAATTTAGAGCCCAGAAGATCAGAGATTTATGTTGGTATTAAACATTTTACTGGCACATTTATGTGATGTCTTAAAGTGTAAAACGTGCAAAAAAGATAAACATTATATGTGGAAGCTTGGTTTCTCTTTTAGCTTATTAATCTTCGCGACAAATATTAAAAATGAAATCTTCGCTTTTCCTGTCGAAACACAGTGTATATTAATTTAAACCGTTAACTTTTCCTGTTTGTGTGTTTGCGCTACTGTGATGCTGTTGGCTGACTACATCACATTACCTATGCTATGAATATCCGCTGTCATTGGCTAGCGAGATCACGTGACATGAGCTATGACTGGCTTACAAAAGTGCATCGCAATCTCGATTTCAATGTTTCGGAAAGTAACATGCGGTTTTTGGTGCAATTCGAATTTATACTTTCGTAATACAAAAATATGCAGCGTATATGTTGCTGCACATTAAAGAACGTTCCAAAACCTGGTTTTCTGCCCTGAGTTTCGTTTTCTAAAGTGCCGGGAAATTCTAAGCCACTGTATGAAACCATAACCATTCAAATGATTGATAAATTTTACTGCCCCGAGGGAACGTGTACTGTCACTTAACACGGGAAAAGTGTATTTTCACCCAGGAGAAAGTGTTTCCCACTCAGGAGAAAGTGTATTTTTAACCGGGAGATCCGGGAAAAATCTGGGAATTTTTTTTCCTTGTCCACGTATACCCCCTGTAAATGTTTCAAAGCAAGAATAATCTATTAAATAAGAAAAAAGTATATGAGCACAAGTGAAGAAGCTATGGTACAAAATACACCACAACTATTGTCATCCATCCTGTCACTACAACTGCTATCAGGATTAAATGGAACAGTGCGTACTCATTGTTATTTTCCACCACACAACCACTCTCCTACATTTTCATTGTTACGTCTGTTGTGTGTTTCACTAAATTAACACTTTGACATTGTGACACAACGTGCTATAAACTGAGCTGGAGCAACTGTTTTCGAGTGCAGCAGTTGGAATTACACGTGCTGTGGCATGAAGGCTAGTATGGCACTGCAGGTGGTGGTGGCGGCCATGCAGTGGCATGGCCGGGGACATGTGGAACTATCAAATCTGTGCCCACCAGTATGATATCCCACCCTTCTGGCTATAGTCACAAAGAGATGAATGGCTCTCTAATCTGTGGCTATGTAGATATGCTGTGGAGATAATGTGTGATAGATGTCACACTAGGAGGAAATTGAGATGTATATAACGTGTGTGGTGCGGCCCAGCATGCATTTTTGTAAC
The DNA here is from genome assembly GCF_023864275.1 of Schistocerca cancellata. Lineage (NCBI taxonomy): Eukaryota > Metazoa > Arthropoda > Insecta > Orthoptera > Acrididae > Schistocerca > Schistocerca cancellata. The sequence goes on along the minus strand of NC_064630.1, from coordinate 322,597,352 downwards.
TCGACAGTACTTCGTGGGAGGTGAGGCAGGGAGGGGGAAAGCAATTCTGCCATATGCTCACTTCGGCATGGCACTTATAGACAGTGGTAGTATTGGCCATCCAAAAAATATAACCTTTCTGTGTACTGATTTTTTATTGTCACAGAGTAGTGTTTCTTTTTTCACCATTCAAGCACTCCATCTTTTTTCATTAGTTCCTTATATTTTCCAGTTATTTATATATATACAGTTTTGTAGTTTTATTTTGTTATTGTTTTCTTTGTCAAGAACAATGCACAGTCCAGTGACTGGTGAGCCATTAGCCACTGGCATTATATGTTTTGCATCCACAATGTCTTGAAATTGCAAAAAGGAACAGACAGTTCATCGTAAGGGCAGTGAAATAGGAAGTAATATTATAAAATCATGTGATCAAGAAGCAAGACTGGAAATTTTAAACGTTATATAGTGAAACATTCATGTCGACATGCTGCCTGTGCTGATGACAAAAATTTGAAATGTGGGAATTTCCATGGATGTATCCCCTTTGCACTCGTGCAAAAAAGTGTCCAAAATCTGAAGAATATGAGTTTCACTGTGATTTCTTGGATTTGAATGTAATAAGAGACTTCATAGTACATGCATGCAGAAATCATTTTTCACTGTAAGCTAAAAACAGTTGCAAAACCCACCCACCTGAATGACAATGTTTTAATTGGTGTTTAATGCAGAGAAAAAAAGCATTTAACTGGTTGCATACACAGTATCATCATTGATAAATTAATGACACAATAGGCTGCACAAATGTAGAATGCAGTCGATATTATTCTGAAAGTAGGAAGTGTCCTGGAAGAGTCTGGAGGTATGATATAAATAATTTACTGAACTCTGTTGCTGACAAGGCAGGCCTACATTCACAACAATGTTTCTTCGAATGACATGAACTCCTCCCCACTCAAGGCACATCTGGCTAGCTCTAGCTTCCACATTCCTCTCACACACACTATTCTCGGCTGCTGGCAGTATGCTGTCCGTCGCGTGTTTTTTCTTTCTTATCCTTTTTTTTCCCCTCTCAATAGATCAATTGTTTATTATTCTCAGTATTTTGGTAAGTTTCCATTCCAGTCATTCAGTGTTAAAAATACGATAGGTTATTGGGATTCAAGCAAAATTGCAACAAAATTGGTAATTTATTTTTGTGTGAATTTTTAACCTTTTTTCATTTGAGGAAGCATCACCAATTATTAGTGACGGCTACATTTCTCTTGTTGCCAAGTTTAATTGTGCTTCTTGCAGCAGCTATTGCGACAAAATTCTGAAACGGATTGTCTCATTAAACAAGCAGTTGATGACGAGAGAGATCAATAGCTTACAGAAAACCTCATTGTGTCAGTTTGCTGTAATGTAAGAGAAGAAATTTCATGTTTATTTTCATGGTAGGAAATTCTCATTTCACTGGCTATCCATGATTCTTAAAAAAATTACGGTCGCTGGAGAGGAAAAAAATTAAATAAAAACTTTAACTTCTGATATATAGTCATATATAAGAATATTCTGTGTGTTAACAATCTGGCAAAATGCTCTCCTCCTTTTGTGCTATCATTTGCCAAAATCTCATATCTACACCTCGTGTGGTTTAGGAGATAAGGATGTTATGAATATTTCATTCTTGCGGAGATGTTATGAATATTTCATTCTTGCAGGCATGTGATCAGGAATGAATGCGCTACATACGATCCTCTTTCTCGACATTGGAGGCAGATAGAGACATCCTCCCAAGTCTGAAGAAAAATTCAATGTGTCAACTAAATTTCAAAGAGAGCAACGTATGGTGTAACATGCACCAAATGCAAAATCATAGTGACTCGTATTTTTCATTCCAAACTTTTCGAATTTTGCGCAGTGTCTTATTTAAAGGGGTATATCACAATAAGTATGACCATTAGTGAAATGATGAGCACTTCACCACGAAACTGATACACAATGCTAGGTGCAACCCAAATATCAAATATTTTTACTGGATAGTTTCTGTATCATTTTTTGAGGAAGATTACAGGGTGGGTGCGATTCGATTCTGCCAGCACAGTGCGTCACAAACTGCCGCATGCAAAGAATATGTACACGTCTCTGTATATGCAGGACCAGCACGGGATGTGCAGAATGTGCACATCACACTGCAGTGTCATGCCATGTCTCACATGGAATACGCGTCTCAATTGGCGTTTAGCCGTACAGTGCTGAGAAGGTTCTTTTACTGGAATTTCAGTAAATAATTAATAACTTTTTAAATTTTCTTGCACAAAAGAGATCAATCGATCAAATAGTAGTCTTCATTGACATCAACTGAGCTAGTTACATATTCTATTATCTACTATTATTTAAATAATTAACCTGAGATAGAAATTTTAAGTGAACTGTTGCTTCAAATTGGCACAAGTTACAAACCGAAACAGTTTCATTATCAGCATGGCAGTACGTGTGGGCAGATGTAAAAAACATCACCAACAACATTTAGTTTATATGATTTATGTGACTGTTATTTTTAATTAATTGTCAATTTCTGTAAGAAAGAGATGCCATATATCTGGCAGGTCGATAGACACACAAACAAACACAAACATACGCGCACACACACACATATCCATCCGCATATACACAGACTCAAGCAGACATTTGTAAAGGCCTTTACAAATGTCTGCTTGTGTCTGTGTATATGCGGATGGATATGTGTGTGTGTGCGAGTGTATACCTGTCCTTTTTTCCCCCTAAGGTAAGTCTTTCCGCTCCCGGGATTGGAATGACTCCTTACCCTCTCCCTTAAAACCCACATCCTTTCGTCTTTCCCTCTCCTTCCCTCTTTCCTGACGAAGCAACCGTTTGTTGCGAAAGCTTGAATTTTGTGTGTATGTTTGTGTTTGTTTGTGTGTCTATCGACCTGCCAGCGCTTTTGTTTGGTAAGTCTCATCATCTTTCTTTTTAGATATATTTTTCCCACGTGGAATGTTTCCCTCTGTTAGTAAAGATATAGAGAGCATGAACTGAATTTGAGTGCTGGAATAAAAATATGCATTTGTTTAATTTGGGGACAACCTATTTTATATAGAGCAGAGTACGGTATGTCATTTTGTTCAAATGTGTTGTGCTCATCTTATGTCACATCCAGATTTAAAAGTGCACTATTGTATAAAGAATTGTTAAACAAGGCTGGTAATTGTTCTGAGTTGTTAAATGACATAAATGCTTGGTATTTGTGGAGAAGAGGTGCCAGTTTTATATAAGACGATGGCCATCTTGCCTCTTTTGCACTATTCTGGACGGAGTTGTAGAGACAAGACCTCTGCTGGTTTGGGTACTGGTGTAGCTGCCTGCTTTTGGGACTTAAAAGTTTTTCCAGGATGTTGGTCTCAATACTTAGAGATAGTCCACAATAGTTCCATGGGACTTAGAAAAGTCTGCAGTGTTGAGGACTCTGATTTTATCCATGAGTAGTTGAGTGAAACTTTATGGCTTGTTAAGCTGGATCGGACTTTGAATTATTTACACTGAGTTTAACTTCAACTCACTTAGCTAGTTGGACTTGGTTGATTTCAATGCCGGTTAATACTTAAGTTTGTTAGATTATGTGGTTATCGGACTTACATTCTATTGTAATAGTGTTGATCTGCCTTTGAAGAATTTTAGCAGTGAGCATTTGTGGCTTTTCTTTATGTTTTAGCTTTTTATGTATTTTTAATTATGTGTGTTTGCCAACCATTATATTGGAGACTGAAGCTAACTTCATGTCGCTTTACTGTGTAGTGGAGTTTAATCACATGTCTTCATTAAGTATGCGAGATAAATAACTATGAACACCTCTCATCTTGGGGTCTAAATGACATGCCTTCCTTTTTAATCCTTCCCAGTCTATCCCTCTCTCCTGCCCAAGAAAAGAACTATTAGTTCTGAAAACTACGATAGTTATGCACATATATATATATATATGTATATTGGCAGTACAGACAGTTCTGCTGAAAGTAAGTAATGGCCAGCAATTCTGTCTCTTAATTTTATAGTATTCTTAAAGAAATTTTCCTTTTGATAGAATTAATTATTTTTCAATCAAACTTGCAGGAGGGCAGAACTCCTAGTTGCAAGAGGAGATCTGCCAACAGCTAGCAGATGGTTGTCACATGTTTTAGAACAACCGCTACTAACATCAGACTTTGATGAGCCTCGTAGCTGCCCTGCACTCAAAGTTCGTGCATTGATTCTGGCTGCTGAGCTGCAGCCACCAGCAACAGCACTTTCTCTGTTGTCTCAAGCAGCTACATCTGCACAAGTGCACTACCTGTCATATCACTCTGCAATCATTGCTTTGCATCTCGCCAATCTTCAGGTATTGTATATTGAGGATTAATCTGAGGGCAAGCAGAAATTTCTCAGCATGCCAATAGTGTTGTTCATATAATTGAAATCTTGTTTATGTTGTTAGTGTTTGGCACACAGTAATGTAAGCTGCATGGTAATTCGATGTGCTTTTATTTATATAGATTTTAAAGTTGCCACTGTGCATTCTGAAATGGATAAACTTTAATACCACATCATCATAAATGGTTTTTGTATGGTTTTAATCAAGTTTTACCAGCAGCCTGCTGCTTTATTTTTAACAAATAAGAGAGGGTTAACTGAATTAGATACAGACCATACATCTCTGTTAGTGAATCAAAGAGAAAAATTTGCCATATCTCCAACCACAATGAAAACGCTAAGAAAGTGCATGAAATGGTATTAAGTGATTGATGTATGAAGTAGCTGATTGCGTAAGCATGTCAGATGGAAAGTACAGTTCATTTTAATTGAAGAATTAACTACAATAAAACTTCATGAAAGATGATGTTGCATTTGTTCGATGGTAACCAATACCAAATCAAAAGATTGTTTTTAGCAGTGTTAGAGTCATTTCTAAAATCGAGAATTTTTTAAGTTTTTTATTGTAGTTTGGTGCTATGACAGGCCAGCAGTTCGTATTAGAAATAAAACTGATACCAAAGCAGTGGTTAGAACCTGTTGGCTTTGAGTGGAAATTTGTTGATGGAAGAGAGACAAGCTATCCGATGACATCCACACATCTCAAATGGATCATTTTAGCAGGCTTTCAAATTATTTGAATTTCATTTCCGTTTTTATGAAAGAATAATGAAATTCAAGATGAAAAAAGCATGTTATGAGCATAAAAAGATATAATTAAACATTTAAGAATATTTCCGGAAAACGGCCAAATACCTATTATGGATTGCTATAGAGGCAGCATGGCTTGGTGAGACAACATGGATCAGTATTTCTGCAGGGGATTTCCAATGACTTGGTTGAGTTCGTACTATGTTGAATTGCTGCATTAAACTGGGCAAAAGGAGGTCCGACACAGCATTAGAACGTTTCTCGTGAAGTTTGTCACCTCAGTATATGTTTAAGTTTGTTTGCTTATACATATTACTCATAATGAGGCATAAATGTTAACTTTTGTGGTAATGCCACCACATTGTATTATTTTAAAGAAATGTAGTGATGACGAGCAACAGCCACACCGGTTGTCAGATGATCAGCTTGTTTGGCAGACATCGACAGGGTTTACACACTGGCCACTAGGAGCACTGTGAAATGCTTTCTCCTTGCTGCGGCACGAAGTTCAGCAACATAATATTACAACTTGTCCTCTGGATAGATGTTAATACACGAAGTTAATTTGAAGAGTGTCTGCTTCGCAGGAGAAACGAGTTTGGCAGGTTCTCGCATAAGAGTACGTCACCGGCAGGAAATCATCCCAGTACCTCTGTCATTAAAGGAGCAAGGTTGATGCATGCATGGTGCCCAATTTGTTACTGTGTACATTTTAGAGTAGGCATCTGCCAGCACAGGTGAAGGCCACTACAGCATTACAAACAGAGATGTCACTCGATGCCGTAACAGATCTGGCACACAGGATTCAGTACACAATCATACAGACCTCCTGTACAGGAAGTATGATGGCATGTAATAGCTCCTCATTGGTAACATGAGCGGATTATGACAGTCTTTTGAACAAACTTGACAAGCTGAGTAAGGAGATGGGTGAATTGCTCTACAACCAGAAATATGGAGGACGGTTCGGGAAGATGGAGAAGTTGTACGTCAGCGAACTTCCCAGTAGCCAACTATTCAGCCTGGACAGACCTGAGTTGGTTCCACAAGAAGTTTGGAGAACAAACATGCAAGTGAACCTCTTCATGTACCTACCTCAGTGGTATACAACATGTGGAATTAATTGTTCCAGATAGCCAGTCGTCATCCTTGCACCTCTTCCATCACAGACCATAAGACAGGATGCAAGTTTTTGGTGGACACAAGTTCCAACCTAAGTATTTTGCCATGGACCCAGTGACACAAATATCAATCAGCCACCTCGCTTTGTCTTTTGGGCTTAATAATTCAACCATTGCAACATGGACATGGAACGCAACACACTGAGCTGGACCTTACACCTCAATGCTCCATGGTGTGAAATTTCACTGTGTTGGCTGTAACCAAACCAGATTTTTAGCACATTATCGTCTGCTGCTGAACTTTGCCAATGCTCATCTAATAGACAGTGTCACCAGACTATCTGCTGACGGTTTCCATTGTAGCGCGGCCGTACACGACACCAAATTGATCCAGCCCAAGGGCAGTGGGTACAACAAACCTCTATAACAGTTCCTTGGTATCATATAGAACAGTTTCCTGGCATCACGAAGCCTTCTGGGGTCCCACATAAGGTGTGTCACTACACTGTACATTATATCAACATTGCTGCAGGCCTACTGATTTCATGCAGGCCCAAGCTTCTTACCCCTGACTGATATGCCATTGCCAAAGAATAATTTGATACAAGGTTGAAGGAATGCACCGTTCACCCGTCTAGTGGATCTTGATTGTCACCCACATTTAGATCAACAGTGAACAATTCAGCATGGTCATGTGGTGATTACCATACCCTGAATATTACAACAATACAGGATCACCCCACTGGTTCTCTGTTGAGATATTATAATTATGTATAATGTGGGAAAAATGTATTTAGCAAACTAGATTGCACAAAAACATATGCACAGATTGCTGTAACTGAAAGATATATTTGGAAAATGGCTGTTGTAACGCTGCTTGGACTTTTCAAAAAGCCCGTTTATAGCATTCGGATTGAGAAATGTTGCTCAAACATGGCTGAGATTTGTAGGTTCAGTTTTACAAGGCTTGCAGTGTTGCTTCGCATGTCTTGATGATATAATCATTTTTTCAGCAACCCTCAGACGAACACAAACAGGACCTGATTGAGGTACTTAAGCGCTTTGACATATACGGAGCAGTGCTGAACACCTCAAAGTATGTTTTTGGCCGGGCGGAGATTACCTATTTAGGCTATCTCGTTTCATCAGCCAGATCTGCCATTACAAGAGGAAATCAAAGCTATTTTCAGCATTCCATGGTTGGAAACTTCTAAAAAACTGAAGATTCCATGGAGTTCTTAACTTTTATTGACATTGACCGCATCATGTGGCAGAATTCAGAGCGTCTTACTGCACCATTAGCTGGTCCTAAGATTAAAGGCAAAACGCCAGTGTTTTCGAAGCAGATAAGAAAATTATAGCTGATGCATCTTTTCTTGCTCATCCAGCTTCAGAAGCACCTCTCGTGCTCGTAGCAGCACTATCCAATCAGCAGTCAGTATTGAATGGAGTGCTATTGGCAATTGGCAGTTTACAAATCCATTAAACAATTGGAAGTGAGAGATTTCGTTATTTATACAAACTATGAACACCTAACGTGTGCCTTTCAACAAAATGATAATGAATGTTCCACAAGACAATACAGTCAGCTAGAATTCAGAGCACAATTGACCATTGATACATATATCAGGAATTGTCACTGTAGTGGCAGACTGCCTGTCCTGGGTGAGCAGTATCATGAAGACAGTGGACTTAAGGCAGATAGCTCAAGTACAAGATTCTGACTGGGAATTCCAGGATTTTTTAAAAGATACTACGTCTGGTCTTCAACTTAAGCTTGTTGATGGTCCAGCCTCAAATGAGAAGTTGTACTGCAAGATTTTGTATGGGAAAACTCACTCATTCATTTCTTTGGAACTATGTAAGCAAGTCTTTGAAAGATTACATAACTTACGCCACCCCAGCGTGAGGGCAACAATTAAACTAATAGCTAGCAATTTCGTGTGGCCTGGAATACAAAAGGATTGTTGAACCTGGCTCCCGTTTGCATACAATTCCAGTGCAGCAGGGAATCTTGCCATGTTCCTGTGCCGATAGGAAATTTTCCAGAACAGCAGCATGATTTGCATATATTCATTTTGATGTAATAAGTCCACTGCCTCCTTCAGTAGGACAACATTACCTACTGACAGTAACAGACCTTTTTACATGCTGGGCAGAAGCCATACCGGTGGATAACATTTCTACTGAGACACTAGCCACTGCACTTGTGTTGCGCTGGATCTCTCATTTTGGGAGCCAACTCCACATAACGACAGAAGACAGCAGTTCAAAACCACTCTATTTACCCAACTGACTAATTTCACACCACTATCCACCACAGAAGAAGTTACCACCCTGACAGAAATGGAATGCTAGATGCTGGCACCGGTCGCTTAGAGCCGCGCTACTGTGCCATGAATCAAAATGGACATCTGCCTTACCATTGGTTTTGCTCGTCCTACACAATGTGTGCAAACTGGAGCTGGATGTCTCACCAGCAGAGCTAGTACATGAGGAAGTCCTACAGCTTCCCAGTGAGCTCACCCATCCACGTGCATTTTTGATGGACAGCATTAATACACCAGAATTCACCACCCACCTCAGAGAAAGGATTATGCAGATCTGGCCACGACAAGCATCATGCTTTTGTACTCCACAATCCTTCAAACATTGAGAGTTATTTTACTGTACACGTGTAATGTTGCGAACAAACTGCCGCTGACATCTGGTACCCTTCACTTCATTAACGGAGGTGAAAAAACACTCGAAATCCTTGTAAACAGCAAGATGAACACTGTTCCCATTGACAGAGTAAAGCCACCAGCATTTGCCATATAAGGATGTTCACACCCACATCTCCCAACCAGATGAAACCTCTACCTGTCACCAAGCAGCCTCCACCAGAACCTTCACCGACTCTGACTCAGTGTCAATTGCATTGTGGATGACAGGTACACTTCCTGTTGCGGTTCATGGATGGCACTCGGGCATCAATCGAGGACATTGCTCCGCTTTCCCAAAGGAAGCTGTGTAGTGATAACAAGTGACAGCCATGGCTTCCCTTGTTTATTCATTTATTTGGTTACCTAGCAAACAAGACTTGATTGCATATGTTTTCGTGTTAGAGAGTATATTATTTTTTCTAGTTATCATGTTGAATGTGAAGTGCTATTTCAAGCCACATATTCATTCGTATCTGATTGTCACCACAACTAAAGCACAACATTGAGTTTGCAAGTCTAACAACCTGTGGTTTTGTCACTGAAATAATGGGCAGTTTTGCCCAGGGAATATTCACCAAGTTTGAAAGTGAGTGAGCTCATTTGTTTCCTTGCTATGGTGCTCATTTCTACCTTGAAACCTACATTTTCTCACGTGTTGTGATACCACCAGAGTAGTCTTATGGACCTGAATTCTTCTGAACCAGTCAGAAGTAAAAGAAAATCTATATCTGTGCTAGCAACCCTGCAATCATCTCTGCTAATTATTTCTAATTTGGCCTGTTATGTGCTAATATTAAGAATATTTGCATCTGGCAATTCAGGAATAATCTTCTATAATTATTATTTTACAAAAGAATTTGATTAGGTTTCTGTTCCTTGTTACAGAAATCAGGTGTCACCTTACTGAGAGCACTTATTTATTGTTAATGTACAGACTTTTGGCGAAAAATATGGACTTATTTATGCTCAGATAATTTTTATTATATGGATATCACCAGTAATTACTATAAACATTCACAATACTGTAAAAAAAATTTTTTACGGGTCTGTGACAGTATTGTCAGTGTGTAAAAAATTGAAGTTGTGCACATTTAACAGTATGGTCACAGATCCAGAAGAATTTTATTGACTGTGACAGACACTACAGAAGGCTATGCTTCCATTCACATTACTGGTTTCAGCATGTTAACTGCCACATTCAGATGTAACAATAATCCACAATTAGTTTAGTCTTGATCTACAAACACGAGTTACATGCACACTGAACATCAACATTATTTAAATAAAAAATATTTTTAAGGTAAGATGATTTTGAAACAGACCAAAATGTATAAAACAATTTCTCCTAGCCCCATATAAATTATTAACACCATGCAGATGGACCTAAAAATTTGTGGCTGTGAATTTTTAATAGCTGTGACATTACTTGTTAAATGTCAAATGAAAAATGCAGGGTGTGTGCAATAGGTAATTGCTCCATAAATAGGTCACCTAAGTCACTAAGAATTTCAGTGCACTGCAAATGACATGAACTGTTGTTTGATTTTTCTTAACAGCAGCTACTCTCTATACTCCTTACTATTATTATCTGTTGCATACATCCCACATTTTTCTTTTTAAGTTTTAAGGTCTTGTCAGTACAGAACTCTGTGTTTGTGAATTTTTAATACCTATTTGTATGGGGTTAGTACACTGTGGGGCTAGGACAAATTATTCTACACTTTTTAGTCTATTTCAAAAACATATTGTATTAAAAAAGATTTTTAATTAATTGAATATTTTTCTGCATTTGAGTCTTGTGTGTGTGTGAAATTTTTCATTCGATTTCAAACATTTTTATGAGATTACTACAGCATATGTGGTAAATTTGAGAGTTATTTCAGTTTTCCACATGAGTGAACCAATATACTGTTTCTTCCTACTTATATTTTCCAAAAAGACCATGAAAGATTAGATTAGATTAGATTAGATTAGATTAATACTAGTTCCATGGATCATGAATACGATATTTCGTAATGATGTGGAACGAGTCAAATTTTCCAATACAAGACATAATTAAGTTAATTTAACAACATACTTAAGTTAATATAACAACTTTTTCATTTTTTGTTTTTTTATTTTTATTTTTTTTATTTTTTTATTAATAATTTTTTTTTTTTTTTTTTTTTTTTTTTTTTGTTTTTAATTTATATCTAAAAATTCCTCTATGGAGTAGAAGGAGTTGTCATTCAGAAATTCTTTTAATTTCTTCTTAAATACTTGTTGGTTATCTGTCAGACTTTTGATACTATTTGGTAAGTGACCAAAGACTTTTGTGCCAGTATAATTCACCCCTTTCCGTGCCAAAGTTAGATTTAATCTTGAATAGTGAAGATCATCCTTTCTCCTAGTATTGTAGTTATGCACACTGCTATTACTTTTGAATTGTGTTTGGTTGTTAATAACAATAAAAATGAGAGAGATTGTAGCTCACAGGGTGTCTTACCAGCAATCCTTATTACCATGAAATTTTCGTGACTGGAACAGGAAAAGAGGGAAATAGCAGTGGTACACAGAGTAACCTCTAAAAACAATCAATTATTGACAAATTATTTAACTGGATAGATTTAAAAAAACGCACTCACCGAGTGGCAGCAGCTTTCGGGGCCAGTAGCTCCTTCTTCAGGCAGAAGGGTTGAAGGGGAAGGAAGAGGGGTGAAAGAAAAGGACTGAAGAGACCCAGGAAAAGGGGTATATTTCGGGAAAGTCACCCAGAACCACGGGTCAGGGGAGACTTACCGTACAGGATGAGAAGGAAAGCTTTTGGTGCTATGTTGAAAGTCTCAAGTTTCAGGCTTATAAGAAAGTAAGTTCAAATCAACTGCAAAACTGAAGAAACGGATAAAAAATGACCCAATAAAAACTTGGTAAAAATAATACAAAATATGTCAATAAAATGTGCATTCATTGTGCCTTCACATGCAAAAAGAGACTGAAATGAAAATATTTTTGTTTTCCCTAAAAAGGTTTTAAGAAGAGGGGAGGGGGTGGCAATAGCTCCATTTCTTTCCTTAAAAGTTTTTGGCTAGTGAAGGTTTTCAGAAGAGGGGAGGGGGCGGCAATAGCTCCATTTCTTTCCTTAAAAGTTTTTGGATAGTGGTATCCAGTACATACACAGTTGTGTACCTCACTCTATCCATTGCAAACGATGATCATGAAAGATGTTTTCAGTTCACTGGAAATGTAAATGTCAAATTATGAATTGCATAGACTTCAACACAAGTATTGAATTCTCAATTCTCTTGATTGTCAGTGTGTTCCTCATTGGTGCCAACCAAAAAATTTTGAAGGTGGTGAATATTGTATGTGTACTTGTTGACTGACTTCAGTGCCCACCATTTCTGTGTGGCTGCCCCAGATATTTGATGATGTAGAGGAGTACCTTTGGCAGCATTATTTTACCATAAATAGAGGCACATGGGTAAATTTTCTAATGTCATTTCAATTACTGCTTTATAAGCTATTGAATGTGGAACAGTATTTAATGTTTCATCAGATCCCAGACAAATATTTCATGCTAAAAACAAGCAGCAGTACATCCTTTGTGCATGAAAAACGTTAGTCAAAAACCGAGTAATTAATCTTCAGGTAAGGGAAGGAGTAACTTATAGTTGAGGCATTGAATGGGTAGTCAGCAGATACTCAAAAAAATTGAAAATGTTGATCTCTCTCTCTCTCTCTCTCTCTCTCTCTCTCTCTCTCTCTCTCTCTCTGCCCCTCCCTCCCTCCGTCCCTCCCTCCCTCCCTCAACCACACACACACCTATATTATCTCAGTACTACATTGCAATGATGGGGAGTAAAGATTTGAGGGGAAGGAGACTGATGGCTGAGAGGTAGTAAGGAAATAAGATTGCAATTTGAAAGGGGGGAGGGGGGAGGTGGGATTGGGGTGGCAGGGGTTGTGAAGCAGTCATTAAAGTTCAGTATGTTGTGTTCAGCAGTTTGTCCTGCCACTGCGTCATCTTTGATTGTGGCCACAGTTGGCAGAGGTCTTTCATTTGGGTGGATGGCAACTTGTGTTCCTACTCACATAAAGAACAGTGTGGGGTGGCAGGTCTGTTACTTCATTTGTAGACTTCATTAAATATAGATGTAGGTTCAATACGTGAATATGCCATAAGAGCTTGTAAATTAAATAATGGAAAATCTAGGATAGCATGTAACAATATTATGAGGAATATTAGAGAAATCTTTCCTAAACACCCAGAATGCCAAACCTCTCACTTGGTTCAGATTCATTGAGGACGTCTTCATGATCTGGATCAAGGTTGAGGATGTCCTATCCACATTCCTCCAGAACCTCAACACCACCTCTCCCATTCGCTTCATGTAGTCCTAGTCAATCCGACAAACCACCTTCCTCGATGTTGACCTTCACCTCAAGCATGGCTACATCAGTACCTCTGTCCATATCAAATCTACCAATCACCAACAATACCTCCACTTTGACAGCTGCCACCCATTCCATACCAAGAAGTCCCTTCCATACAGCCTAGCCACCCGTGGCCATCACAACTGTGGTGACGAGCAGCCCTCTTAAAATGTACCGAGGGTCTCACTGAGGCCTTCACAAAGCACAGTTATCTTTCCAGCCTTGTACAAAAACAAATCTCTTGTGCCTTATCTTTCCAGTTACCTACCCCCTCCCAAAGTCCCACCATCCAGCCACAGAGGAGCATTCTCCTTGTGGCTCAGTACCACCCAGGATTGGACCAACTGAATCACATTCTCCACCATGGTTTCAACTACGTTTCGTCTTGCCTTGAAATGAGAAATGTCCTACCCACCATCCTTCTCATTCCTCCCACAGTGGTATTCCGCCGCCCACCACACCTACACAATATCGTTGTCCATCCCTAAACAACCCCTGCTCCCAACCCCTTACCTCATAGCTCATATCCCTGCAATAGACCTAGATGCCAGACCTGTCCCATACATCCTGCTGCCACCACATACTCCAGTACGGTTACAAACACCTGTCCCATAAAAGGCAGGGCTACCTGTGAAACCAGTCATATGATTACAAGCTAAGCTGCATCCTCCGTGCTGCAGTCTATGTGGGCATGACAACCAAAAAGCTGTCTGTCTGCAAGAATAGCCACCGACAAACTGTGGCCAAGAAACAGCTGGACCGCACTGTTGCTGAGCATGCTGCCCAACACAATGTTCTTCATTTCAACGGCTGCTTCACAGCCTGTGCCATCTGCATCCTTCCCTCCAACACCAGCTTTTCTGAACTGCACAGATGGCAACTCTCCCTGCAATATTTCCTGTGTTCCTATGACCCTCCTTGTCTCAACCTTCATTAGTCATTGTCATTACCCATTTACCCCTTTCCTGTTCCAGTTCCAGCACTACACCGCCCTCTATTCCATCAACACAACCAATAGTTTTACTTCTTTCCTTTCCCACCCTCCTTCCAATCGCCTGACTGCATTCATAGATTTTTATAATATGGGTGGATGACTGTTATGATTTTTCCAGTGGAAGCTTAGTGGGCTTTTACCTATTAACTGTCCTTTGTAGTATTGCTGTATCTTTGAAAAATCAATTGCCAGCACTGTAATTTTGTACATCCTCATTAATTATTATATTGCATAATGTACTATATTTTCTATACTCAGACTTATTTTTATCTAACAGATTAAGCTGCTAAGTTTTCCATTTTTTGTTTGTATTTTTAAATTCGATTTTCCTTTTCTTTAAAAGTACAGAAGACAATTTCACCAAACTTTGTACATCTTATTTTTACATGAAAATGCAGCTTTGTATCTCTCTCCCTTGCTGGATGTGAATATATTTTTATTTGTGTATAAACTACATATTGGATTTGGCTCAAACTTAGTATTTCATACATCTGCATCATCCTACACTATTCTATGAACATATTATAAAATTCTACCAATATTTAATTTCTGTCTTACACAGTGGTGCAATTTTTTCTCTGCTATGAGTACATACAGTGCCTCAGCATGACCTTGAGGCAGGGTAGGTGAGTAAGGGAAGTACCTCTCTCCTGCTCACTGACCACCGTTACTGTGCGGTAAAATTGGTTGCTTTCCCACAGCTCTGTAGGAATTAAGAGCACCAGTGAGACATGACATGACAGCTTTCACACATGTGACTGGCTCTGATAGTACATGTAATTCCTGTGATGGGTATGGAATAAAATGAGCTATGTGGATGCATAGGAATGAACTTGCACTTGGGTCTTCCACTGAGATGTGACCCATGTGGCAAGGGATTTGGAGTAAGTGTAGCATAGGGCTGATCCAGGATATTTCATAGATTGGGTAGGCTGCAGATTAACACTTGTGGAGAGGTGGGAAGTGTTGTGGAAAGAATATTCATTTCATATTACACATAGCCCTAGCAGTGGATGTGATCAAGTTGTTCCCCAAAGAGCTGGAACTGTGTACCAATTCTGCTGTGACTTCTGCACAGCCTTTCATATTATGGGTCTGATCATCAGCCAGTGGTACTCTCCCCCACATCCCCATTATGCTGTCCTGTCCTCAATATCTTCTAACCACCCCGGTCTCTCACCCACTTCCAATCCCCCAACTCCATGGCTTCAGACTCCAGTCCATTAATACACCATTATCTCTTTTCTCAAAGCAGTCTCCCTCTTCCTTTGTTCTCATGACCAACTCTCACCCCCCCCCCCCCTCCCCCCAACCTCCCAACTTCCCATGCCACCACTCTAATTCATTCCACAAGCAACCATAGTGAGTGGATAGCTTTACTACTTCCAATATTTCTAGTCCTCTCAGGACTTCCCCCTTTCAGATAAAGAGCACTGAGTTGATTAGATTTCTTTTGCAATTCTAAGGATACTATGTGAGTAGGCATTCCATAATATAGGGTGTATAAGATGTCGCAGTAATCCCTGTTATGTCGAAAACCCTGCAGGAATGGGAAAACCTTGAAATTGGCCACCTTTAATCTAAGTCATTTTTTTAAATGGAAAGGAGGCCATGTGACCGAATAACATCTGCGTTTTCTGACGGATTGTGTCCTTGTAAACAGATTTGAAGTAGCAGTTAGCAGTTGTGGTTCAAAAGTTGCAACACTTTTTTTGTTGCAGGTAACTGCAGATGGCTTTGGCCAAGGAGGAGAGAACTGACATCATTTTGATGTCTGGAGAACAGAGTTTTCATTTAGTAGCGGCAGATTTTAACAACCTGCACCCAGAAAGACCTCCAATTTCACACAACACTGCCGGGTGCTTAATATCCGAATTCCGAGAAACTGGGACTCTAGCCGACTAGGCAGCGAGTGGCTTTCCAAAAACTGCTACTGATGAGACAATCTCAACAATGGTTTTGGAACCCTTCATGAAGAGCCCACACTTCAACACACAATGTTTGTCAGCAGAATGTTGAATCAGCCAGTCACTGATCATACAAATCTTTTATTCTTATGAGTGGAATCCATTCAAGATTCAGCTACTCCAGCACCTAGCAGAAAATGACCCATTTTCATTGACAACAACCTAAATTCTCAACGCTACCTGGAAATGCTGCAAGGAGTGGCATTGCCCTTACTTCTGAATAAAGATGGCAGCTTTCCATCTTATTGCCAACAGGATGAGGCTCCACCACATGGAACAGTTGTTTGTCAGAGGTTAGATGGTCAATTTCCTGGTCATTGGGTTGGCAGATGTGGTTCTGTGGAATGGCCACCCAGATCACCTGATTTCACACCAACTGACTTTTATCTGTGGGGTTGTATAAAGCAGCTTGTATGTGCAGAGAAAATAAGAAACAGACGATATCTCAAGCAAAGCAATGAAGAAGTGCATGCCAGCATTTCTGCGAAAAACCCTCTGCGAGTGCATGATGATTGGATTGAGCACCTTTAATTTGCTTTGACTGAGAGGGACATCCTTTATGGAGAACACTCTAGCCAGTAATTCCAACCAAAATGTGTAGTAACTTTTGAACCATAACTGCTACTTCGGATATGTTTGCAGGAAAACTTGTCAGAAAATGCTGATGTCATTTGATATATCACATGACCCCCTTTCCATTAAAAGACTTAGATTAAAGATGGTGCTCATGTTCAGTGCATACCGTAAAAGATAGACCAGATCACCCATTCCTTACTAGAATATTCAGGTTTCCCAATTCCTGCTGGATTTTTGACATAACAGGGTGTACTGCAACTTTTGACTCATCCTGTATAGCTTGTGATAGTGTTTTAAAAGAAATTTCATTAAGAGTACAGCCGACATTGTTTTCAGAAGCCACCATTTAGTCTCATTTGAAACATGCATAATAAATAACAAGAATTTACAGCACATCAAGTAATAGGATTTCCACATTACGTCTTCCCCCTCCGCCGCCTCTTTTTTTTCCATGTTGTTCCCATACATTGGGGTTTATGGCTATTAAACACTTCCTGTGGAGGGGATTAACTAACTATTCCTATAAGGTCTGAGTTATTACTGTCTAAAATTATGAAGTTTAGAGCCATTAACAATTATGGAAAGGATAGATTCTACTCCTTGTAAAGAGGACACATTTAGTTGTAGACAAGTACAACAAAAAAAGACTGTTACACATTAATCTTTCGGCCAAAGCCCTCATCAGAAAAGAAAAATTCACACACAGTCACACCTCACACACACGTGGCTGCTCTCTCAGGCTGCTCAGGCAGGCTGGCCTGCGATAGTACTCGTGTGTGTGAGGTATGCTTACTTGCGTGACTGCATGTGTGTGTTCCTTTTCTGATGAAGGCTTTGGCAGAAAACATAATGTGTCACAGTCTCTTCGTTGTACCTATCTGCGACTTAAAATGTCATCTTTACCATGAATAGCGTTATACCCCATCCATGATTGTTGATATTCCAACCCAGACTTTCCATTGTTTGAAGTATAGAGGGAAATTAACAACTGATATTGATTTGTAATTATTTCTGATCTGCACTAAACACAAGGAAAATTGCAGTATGTGTGTGCCATTAAGTTTTAATGGAGTGTTAGTTGCCGCCACAGCACGCAACTGTTAAAAGTTGCTGTAATCCGCATTAATATTTCTACCCTGCTATTGCTGGTAGCGCCTATAAAGATTGCAATAAACTTGCAACTGTATAGAAAGCTACTGTTTCTTTTGCAACTGTAAATTGCAGTATTTAACACTAACTAAGTATGCCGACATCATCAAAGAATAACAATTGCATACAAGATAGCAGCCCTGTTTACCTTTAACATTGTTACTTGTCATGCCATGAATAGGAGTTATTAATTCAAAGGGCTAATAAAATACATTTTGAACACCATTCTGAAGCTCTAAAGATTCCAAACTTCTTGTTTTGTGTGGGCCTGCAGTTTAAGATCTTAGCATCAGAATACAAAACCAACAAGGTCCTTTTGGAAAACAGGATACTTTGCATTGGTTGGATGAGGATAATGATGTCTAGATTAATGAAACATAACATTTCACATTTTCAAATTTTATTATAAAATTGAATATTCTCATTCAAGTTGAAGAAACTGATGTTCAAGCATATAGACATTCCACACTAACTCAAAAAGATAAACAGCTTGTTTGCACATCAGCTTTTCCGGTAACATAAAATTGTGTGTGGTGGGTCAAAGGTTTCAGCACACTACAAAAGGAACTGCCATACGACCCATTTAGTAACTTTTTAGTCATATGTCTTCTATTTTGAATCACGATGCAAAGCCAATGATTTTCTGAATTTTTTGTATCGTTCTGTTGTTATCATACATACAAAATCTGGTCGGAACATTAGATGGACAGACAAAATCTAGAAGGAAAAGTATGTTATAAGGATGAAACTTCCTGCTACCCCTGGGTGTGTGTGTGTGTGTGTGTGTGTGTGTGTGTGTGTGTGTTCCCTCAATAGAAAAAGAACAAAAGAATTCAAAAGCTAGTGTTAACTATTTCCTATTACATGTTTCTGTGCATGATGCACCAATCCTCTACAATTAAGTGTTTGCTTTTTCTCTTATTTTAAGTATCTTTCCATACAGGACTTTCCATTATTGCTATAAATCTACAAGGAATTTGTTTTTGTGCTTTGAGTTACAGTTATGTTAATTGCTTTGTATTTAAAATTAACATATATTATTAGTTATAAATGCTGTTGCTGCTGCTGTTGCCTTCTGTCACGGTCTGGTTTCGTGCAGCTCTCCATGTTATCTATGTTTAATGTAGTCAAGCCTTAGTGTTCCTCTATAATTTTTATCCTGAAAATTTCCTTCCATTAGCAAATTAAACATTACTTGATGCCTCAAGCTGTGTCTATCAACCTGGCCATTTTTTTGTGAAGTTGTGCCATGAAGATCTTTTCTTCCCGTTCAATTCAGCACCTATTCATCTGTTATCTGATCTACCCATTTGCTCTTCGGGCTGCTGCTGTAACAGTAAGTTTAAAAAGCTTGTACTGCTTATCGTCCACATTTCATTTTAGCGTATGGCTACGTGTCTTGCACATAATCTGAGGACGGACTTTGTACCACTAGAAGTTTATTTTCACTGTTAACAAATTCCTCTTTATCAGAAATGCTTTTCTTGTTACTGACAGTCTGCATTTTATGTCCTGTTTACTTTGCCAATCACAGCTATTTTCTTACTAATTGTAAGAGAGCAAAATTGTGATATCCCCTTGTTGCCACATCTACTGCACTGAAGCCACACTAGCTGCGAACACAACAAGACATAGGCCGCTGGCATATCTTGTTAAAATTAAACTCACCTGCACTGGTGCCTGGCGGCATGGGTCAAGCTTCCAGGCATTGACACGATCAAGCAGTGATAGCAGTATCGCAGCAAGGTCAATACGCACTGTCCACGAACAACACTACCTAGCAAATCGGACTAGCAACCTACCTATTGTAATCCTGAAGCATAGGGCTCTCTTCCTCATTCTGATACAGTTCATTCGTCTGCTCACTTGAGTCCAGTCTCAGGACACTTGTTACTTGTTTGGACTCGGCTTAGCAGTTTACATGGACTCTGAATGGAACTTACGATCAGTGTTTTGATTAAAGTTATTTCGTTATTCCATGCATACTTATTTGCGTGCCTCACTGCACAAAACTATATCACAAATTTTGGTGTCTAATTTCATAATCTTAATTCCATCAGTTTAATTGAACCACACTCCATTAGCCTAATTTTACTTTTGTTGGTGTTCATCTTATAACCTCTTTTTAAGAGGCTATCCATTTCATTTAACTGACCTTTCAAGTCCTTTACCTTCTCTGAAAGAGTTACAATGTCATCAGCAACCAGTAAAGAACATTAGAATTATAATGCTTTAGGAAGCAGCACTTAATTTTTACATTGTTTATCCAGTGCCAAAGATTATCTGCATTCAAATTGAGATAGAGATTTCAGATAAGACACTACTTCTCACTTCCTGTATTGAGTTTCAGTTACGCCATTGATGTTAACTGTGAGTGAACAGTTTGTAAACAATGTGATTCATGTGAGCTACATTTGCCTGTATGACAACAGATTCTACTCAAAGCGGTATTATTGCCAACTATTGCAGATCAGCATTCATCTGTAGTGGTTCTGGTGAGATCGTGACTTGTCTAAGGTGACATAAAATCCCTAGATTGTGGCAGAGAAATTCTAAACAATATCCGTGGTTAAGATATTCTATTCCACTGTGATGTATATGGAAACTTCAATGGTGAAGGCGTTTTGACAGATTGCGTACCAGTATGTCTTATTATTTTACTTTGTCAGAGAGTTTAATTACAACATAAACTATAGTCTGGAATGAAAGGTTCATTCTATAAGACCTGTTTGTAGTTATTTCTGTAGACACCATGCCCCAGATGACTAGTTAGTATCTGTCTGTACTGGCATAAACAAATATACAGGGTGGTCCATTGATCGTGACCAGGCCAAATATCTCACAAAATAAGTGTGAAACGAAAAACCTACAAAGAACAAAACTTGTCTAGCGTGAAGGGGGAAACCAGATGGCGCTATGGTTGGCCCGCTAGATGGCACTGACGTGGGCCAAACGGATATCAACTGCATTTTTTAAAAATAGGAACCGCCATTTTTTATTACATATTCGTGTAGTACATAAAGAAATATGAATATTTTAGTTGGACCACTTTTTTCTCTTTGTGATAGGTAGCGCTGTAATAGCCACAAACATATGGCTCACAATTTTAGACAAACAGTTGGTAACAGGTAGGTTTTTTAAATTAAAATACAGAACGTAGGTACATTTGAACATTTTATTTCAGTTGTTCCAATGTGATACATGTACCTTTGTGAACTTACCGTTGCTGAGAACACATGCTGTTACAGCGTGATTACCTGTGAATACCACATTAATGCAATAAATGCTCAAAATGATGTCTATCAACTTTAATGTATTTGGCAATACGTGTAACAGCATTCCTCTCAACAGCGAGTAGCTCACCTTCCGTAATGTTCGCACGTGCATTGACAATGCGCTGATGCATGATGTCAGGCGTTCTCGGTGGATCACGATAGCAGATATCCTTCAACTTTCCCCACAGAAAGAAATCTGGGTACGTCAGATCCGGTGAATATGCGGGCCATGGTATGGTGCTTCAACGACCAATCCACCTGTCATGAAATATGCTATTCAATACCACTTCAACCGCACGCAAACTATGTGCCAGACATCCATCATGTTGGAAGTACATCGGCATTCTGTCATGCAGTGACACATCTTGTAGTAACATTAGTTGAACATTACGTTAGGAAATCAGCATACGTTGCACCATTTAGATTGCCATCAATAAAATGGGAGCCAATTATCCTTCCTCCCATAATGCCACACCATACATTAACCTGCCAAGGTCACTGATGTTCCCCTTGTCGCAGCCATTGTGGATTTTCCATTGCCCAGTAGTGGTTTACATTACTCTCTTGTGCCCAGTGACAGAACTGTACACGACATTCAAAGTTGTCTCCATCCTGGTGCATAGAAATATGGTACGGGTGCAACTGATGTTGATGTAACATTCTCAACACCGATGTTTTTGAGATTCCCAATTCTCACGCAATTTGTCTGCTAGTGATGTGTTGATTAGCCATGACAGCAGCTAAAACACCTGCTTGGGCTTCATCATTTGTTGCAGGTTGTGGGTGATGTTTCACATGTGGCTGAACACTTCCTGTTTTCTTAAATAACGTAACTATCCAGCGAATGGTCCGGTCACCTGGATGATGTCGTCCAGGATACCGAGCACCATACATAGCACACACCCGTTGGGAATTTTGATCAAAATAGCCATACATCAACACGGTATCGACCTTTTCCGCAATTGGTAAACGGTCCATTTCAATACGGGTAATGCATCACGAAGTAAATACCGTCCACACTGGCAGAATGTTACGTGATACCACATACTTATACGTTTGTGAGTATTACAGCGCCATCTATCACAAAGCAAAAAATGTGGTCCAACTAAAACATTCATATTTCTTTACGTACTACACAAATATATTCCTATTTTAAAAAATGCAGTTGATATCCGTTTGACATACGGCAGCCCATCTAGCGGGCCAACCATAGCGCCATCTGGTTTCCCCCTTCAAGCTAGACAAGTTTCGTTCTTTGTAGTTTTTTCATTTGATGCTTATTTCGTGAGATATTTGGCCCAGTCACTATCAATGGACCACCCTGTATAGTGACAATCTGAGCTTGTAATTACTAATCTGTGTGGTGACCATCAGTCTTGTTGCATGCATTGCAACAAATTCAATTGGTAAAACTGAACTTTGGATTAAAAATCTTTTGATCACATCACTGGCACACATTTTTTTTATAACAGAACTATAATTGCTGCTCCATCAATACCCTGCACACCATGTTCTTCAAAGTGGGCATTTTGCATGAAAGTAAACGGGTGTTTATTGAAACTTTTTCACAATACCCAAACCACTTTCTCAAATTATATTATGCAAACAATTATTTGTGCAGAATCTTGGCCAGCTCTGCATGGCTTGAATGCCCTATTTTCTCATAATTTCCTCTCCATTGTGATAAATTTCTTCCAGTGGAGATAAAACCTGTTAAAAAACATTTTTCTTTGCATTTGTCAATTTTCTGGACTTGGCATGCTGCTATGCTATACATAAAATCCATGTCTGCAAGTTCCTGCTACAAATAATGTTCCACCTTCAACAAACAGTCATGAATCAAAAATAGTAACAAACTGCTCTGTGGGCACATCATAGATGATCGTGTGTTGTTTTTCAGTGTATTTCTGCACATATCAAGACAGCAGGTAGTTGCTAATTATGAAATGTAAGAAGTTGCCAAACATGTATCACACATTGCTCAGTCAAGACTGTATCATCTTTGGTTCTGTATGTCAAAATAGTCAGTTTAGGATCCTCTACCATCAGTATTATTTTTACTATAAAGGTTTGTACAGTGCCATCAACTACATGACTTAATAACCACTTGGCAGTGGCCAGAGTACCTTGAAAGCTCTGCTACATGGCTATTAGCAAGAGAGATTTTATTAAGGAAATATCCTGAACACTAAGTTATGTTGTCAACCAACCTAATGATGGGTGAAGTAATAATAGTAAGCGTGGATAGTTTATTGGGTGGCATATGCATCTTTTCCATAGTCTCATTTGAGTTACGTTAGAAACATTCCAGTGGCAAGGCAAGGAATGCCTGCTAGATCGTAATCTGAAAAAAGATGTGAGCTGTTCTTGTATCAAGCAGTTTAATTTTCGTGCCTCAAATCTGGAAGATCTCCAAAGGCAGCAACAGTTTGTCATTGTACAGATTCTACTTGTTATGTTTTAGTAGCTCAGAAATTTACTAAATTCTTGACAAGTCCAAAACTCATGGTAACAAAGTGGCTAGCACATTTTAAAGCTTCTGGTATTGTTTTCAATTAAAGCTCATTAATTTCAGATTGTCAAGTCAAACACCTTTTAGCCATCTAATTTCCAAATTGTTATTTTATTAGGCTTCCAGTTTTGGCAATATATTACACCACCTTCAGGTCCCGTGACTGACATGTAGGAAGATTTCCATCTCTGGTCCTGTCACAATAGGGGCCAGCATTCAATAACTGGTATCCGTAGATTTTTTGAGACAGCGATCAGCTCAAACATCACCTGTCAGCAGGTCTCGCAATTATCGGTGAAAAATGGACATACAGAGGCTTATTAATTTAGTTATTAGTGCACTTGATGTAAGGCAGTTGCAAATAACTGAGCCACATATTGGCCAGATTGGTTGTCAGTAGAATGTAGACTTTCAGTAGAAGTAGGTCTTTACATAATAAGTACAAGAAAGTTCAAAATTCCTGTTAGTGAAAACACTCTTCCAGCCATACATGCTTTGAATATAGCTCAAAGCTTCTGTCTTTTCTTATTAACACAGCAGCTTCCTTCCACATACTGTTGGTGTAACTTCCTTAGGTGGAAGGTGTGGTCATTAAATGGCTTAACCACAGTATCACGGCAATCTTTAGAAAGAGAGATGTACTGGTGGTTTGAAGCTGTGTGTACGATATTGAGGCATGTTTGCCTGATTCAGTTGGTACAGCATTTCACATGAATACCAAAGATCAGTGTTTTATTTCCTATCTGACATATAGTTTTAGTATCACAAAAGATTCACATCTGTACATATTCTGCTGTAAGATGAAGCTTAATTTTTAGAAACAATCCGTAGGTGATGGTCTTACATTCCCTTGGGTGTGTTACTCCAGCGGAATACGAGGAAAAACCTCTGTACTGTTAGAGAATTAGTGGAAAGGTGTGACAGATTAAAACTTTGAGTCAAGTTTTGAACATTCATGATGACAAAGATGGTAGTGGTGTTGACAACTTCAAGCCCTGTTCTAACATATATTAATCTGTCAACAAAGTGCAGATGACCACAGTTTGCTACAGAATTAGTTGAATTCTGTTTAAAAATATTATTTAAATATTGGTACCTGGGATAGTTTTGCCTGTGAGGAATGGAAGGGACTTCCTATCACTTCTTCATTTGCAACTCATTTCAAAATGAAACAAAGCATAATGTTCCATTCACTTTCTTCCAGGAAAGCAGGAGAGTCCCTTTTGACTACTTTATTGCCTTTCTCCATTGAAAATCACAAGTGGTACTGCTTCCATTTCAAAAGAATGTATTTATGGACGTATTATAAACCAGAATGTGTAGCATCCTTTTTAAATAGAAGTAGAAGCGAGTTAGTTTTCTTCTGTGCTTGTCCCCATGATTCCCTTACTAAAAGAAATTGTGATTGAATTTAACTGGCATATCTACTAGGTCTACAACTTTGCTTCCGCCATTTTCTCTCAAAGTTCGAGACTTTATTGCGAAAAACTTACAAAAAATTTACGATTCAAAGTATTGATCATCATTGGCCACTGCTTTCTCCTAGCTTTAGTGCAGCATAAGAATCCCGCAGTGTATAAACTGGGCATCTTTTGAGGGGAGCCACGAATCTATCCAATTTTACACTTGTTCATATGACCGCAAGTGCTAGTTAGCTAGGTGGTGTGTCATAGATGGAGAAAGGTGGCAGTCAAAGGGAGGAATATCTGGAGAATACAGCAGGTGGGATAGAACTTCCCATTTTGCCGTTTCCAAGTATGCTTTGACAGGATTTTCGACATGGAGTCCTGCACTGTCATGCTGCAAAATCATTTTTTCATATCTATCGCTGTAGTGTGGCTGTTAGTCTTTCAGTGCTCAGCTCAAACACATCAATTGCTTTCATAATGATCTCCTGTGATTGTTCCCGTCTGTTGCAGTAGCATCGAAAGCTTTCTCTCTTTCACAAACATGCCGATCTTCAGCATCAAAATCACCATTCTTGAAGCCTGGAAACCATTTCCCGCAAAGTTCTGTCGCTAACAGGTGTCTCATCATAGGTCTTACCCAGCTTCTTATGAGCGTCAGCTGCAGATTTCTTCATATCAAAGCAGAAAATTAAAACCTCCCGCAGATGACGATAACTGGGCTCATAAGGTGACGTAATAAGTCGAGAATAACTTTATGATGCAATCAAAAATTGACTGATATTTTGATGGTGTTATGTTCTCAAATGCCTAAGCTTACTGTATGACACTTATGACAAATGATCTGCACCACTACTTTCCACTACTGCCGTTTATTGCAAAACGGCGGAAACAAAGTTATAGACCTAATATTTTGTACAGTCGTTTCAAACGGTTCATCACTGATAGGATACAATACTGCAAATTCATGGTCCATCATCAGTTTACATTGGCCACTGGGCACAACTCAGCTTGTATCTGATACTCATGGTAACACTGAAAAGTAGTTAGTACATTAACTAAAGAGACCACTTGTTACCAGGCAGCCCCATGGATCTAAAGTCACTACATTTCTCACACCAAGTGAACAAAGTGGTGCCACGGTGCAAAACGTGGCATCTTAGACAAATGAGCCTCAGGGAAGTGGAAGTTAATTTATGCACTGGACAAAGACTCACAAGCAATAGTTATTGTTTTCACCACTCAGGTTGGAGAAGCATGGTCTGTGACCCACAGGCAACTTTAAAGGAAAATTAGAGCAGCTCAAGGTGGTGCTTTTATTGGCAACAGAAGATTGGAAACCATACAAAAACTGCTTTCATGAAGCGAGAATGGAAAAAAAAAAACTTCTAAATCTCGTAACAGTAACATATTGTTCAAACTGCTATCATCATATTGTTAACATTTGTAGTCAGTTGTAGCACTTGTTAAAAATAATGAAAATATTTAAGAAGAAAAATATTTAGTTGCAGATGGCTTTGCCTTCTTTGGCACTTAAATTAATTGATGAAGCGCTACCAGTCGTTGTTGCTCACGGAGGTTCTTATGACCAAGCCAGGGGTCTTCTGCTACATGCCAAATGTAAAATAGCTTCAGCAGCCTCAAAGCCTCCTAGTGCACGGGAAGCTATCCTTAACAATGCATTACAACAGCTACATAAAGCACAAAATGGATTTTTCAAAATAGAAGCATACTCACGGATGAAGGATGTTGTATATCTGAAAGTAAGCTGTATATTCTCACTATCATGAGTATAATTTCTTGCAATACTAAAGTTTCATCTCTCATTATTTTCTTGTTTCCAGGCCTTGCTGTATAATGAACTAGGTTATGTTTCTGAAAGAAAAAAGTGTGCTCTCCAGTTCAGACAACTGGATGAACAGTATCCAACAAAAGTTGCTACAACATTGCTAACAAGACTGTAGTAGTTGTTGTAAAATGTGGAGTGATATAGATGTACAGTGCCTACTTGAGAAATATAATGAAAAAAAGCACACTAGCAGAATCAGTTGTGGAAAGTGTAACATATTTTCTTCCCATCTTTGCACTACTCTTCTTCCTTTTATGCACTATGTTGTTACATAGAAAGGTTTTTAATGTAAATATGTCTCTGTACAAGTGTGTAAATGAGACACATCATTGAATGTATTGTTATATTGGTGCCTTAACTTTGCTAAACAAATACGAATGTCATTATATCAAAACTATGTAAGTAAGTATTGGAATTTATGATTTGTGGAGTAGAGATCATAATGATGAAACAGGGATGCCTTGTAAAATTTGTTTCTTACATAAGTTCTGGAAATCTCTTAAATTCATTCAGTCTCTCTCTCTCTCTGTAAGTTGAAGTGCATAGAGATCAATTGTTCATCAGTAAAACTATGCATACTACTGTGTATCATTGATAATGTACACCTAACACTGAATGAAAAAGAAACCTGGGATAGAACTGAGCAGTATAGAATAAAATTTTGAGAGCGAAGAGTAAAGTGGGTATTAGTTGTCAACAGCAAGTACGGTGAGTGAATAGAATAAGTTTGTTTCCAAACAACACAAAGTGCACATCATTGGCATTTGCACTGTTGCACAGGTATTTTCAGTGCAGTATAGATACAACAATATAAATGAAGGAAAGAAAGCTCACATAATGCCAAAGCTCTGTAATGAACCACCAGAGACCACAGGCCCCTTGTAGTAAAATACTCAGAAAATGCCTCTGAACCAATTCCAAAATTTTGGTAGTGGAGTTTAAAATGGCAGTGTTTGTATTCACCCTGCATACAGCCATTATGCATCTGAAGTAAAAACCTAATTTATGTGAAAGCGCTTCAGCAGAGTGTGCTGTATCTCCAATAGTGAAAGCACAATGTGGTTTGTGTAGATGTTCAGTCTATCAAGATGCCTTGCAGAACCATTTCAAACCTAGCCCATGCACTCATTGCCACTTAATGGCAAAAAAGGCTTGTCAGTATGGGAAGTTGGTCACTGAATCTGCATACTTTACGGCAATGAAATTTGAACATTAATCCACAATTGACAGAGACAAAATACCAAAGATCTGCTTAGTACTGATCAACTGCAGACAACAGTATCATCTTGATGATCACGACCCGTAAACTGTGGCTTGTAAGTACCCCAAGCAGAATGTAACATTTTGTGTACTGCTCTTTTCCCAGACAATTGAGATGGCTGTTTTGACCCAGACAGTATGCAACCGTTTCCACACAATCAATTTGACCTCCAGCTGTTCATTATTATAAAAAAAAAAAATAAAAAAAAAAAGGTATGATCACCCCCTTCTCCCCTCCCTCCCTCCCTTCCAGACCTGTGGTGCGTGAAAGAGGAGCACAAGTGAACACTTTTAAGGATCCCTTTCTACCCAACCAGTTAGTGCAAGATTGTTGTAGAAGTGTGGCAATGTAGTGGTGAACTTCTCAAGAATGTATTCCCATGGATCAAGAGGTCAGTTACTCTTGTTTTGGGCTTGTGAGGATCCTATATCATCACATGTCAAGATATTTGCTATTATCAGTAACATTTGAGGGTAAATTTGTCAGTCTGGTTGGTTGCAGTGACTATGATACAGCTACCTCTCATTTCACCGATGTAGAATTTCAAAGTAATCGCTACCAGCTGAAAATGTTTTGAATAAAGTCTGATTGTTGTGGCTGGGTGTTTGCTCTTAGTGTGGTGGTAGGCAGCTGGCTGTCTGTGGTTGAATTGTGAAGTTGGATTGAGCATCTGAACTGAATGGTCAGCCTGAGACTATGCTCAAGTCGGTATTGATATTACTAATTTATTTATATTATGATTATTTGGTATGGTTTTGTTCAGGTTTGGGTTTCAGTGTGAAAAGATCAGTGTTGTATGGTGGCATACAGAATGTTTCTAAATTGTGCATATTTCAAAGTGTTTGCTTTGAGGTGTGCTTTCAAAAATAAATCATATTGCTAACAAAAACTGTTATTCATTGTAACTGACATTATCCGCTCCATAAATCGTCAGTCATTGGATTATATGTGTCTCAGTTAATTTAGTTGAGAGAGGCAGCAGCATCATGGTAATTTAGTAAGCACCCAACGCCCTTATTATGTATGGAAACTGGTTACAAGGATGTTTCATCCTGCAATAATCTTCGGATCTGGAACCCATCTGCCAGTGTCAGTGTATGGTGAGTGAATTTGGCATTTTCTGTGGCGCCTCAATTTTCAAGGAACACTGAACAGGTAAAGAAATAGACACAGTGAATAGTTACTTTGGCTTCCCTCTGACAGCCATGCCTCCATCCTTGCTACCCTCCCTGTTTTCCTTTCCCTGTTGCTTCATAACCTGGGTTGTGAGTAACTGAATCCACTGTCCCTTCTTCCCTTTCTTTCCCCTCTCTCCTCCCGATGAAGGAACATTTGTTCCGAAAGCTAGGAACGTAAATTTTCGGTTCTGTTTTTTGTGTATCTATCGGCTGTACTGAACTGAGGTAAGTACTGGCCAGCCCCTCTATCTCTTTGTTAGTATTTGTTTCACATTTTTATATGAGATTTTCCATTAATCATTTAAATCTAGTGATACAGTTTTTTGTGGATTTTCATATATACTATGTGGGCCAACAGCACAGATAAATCTGACTCACCATAAGATCAACAGATTTCAGAAGCATAAATAAATGCTGCAGTCTCACAATCAACGGTGACATGCTTTAGGCCCTTACAATTCTCACAAGGGAAACTCCCCATCGCACCCCCTTCAAATTTACCAGTAAGAGAGCCCAGTGGGCAGCCCGTCAAAAACTGATCTCAGAGCAAGCATGAAAACAGGAAGAAGATGTACTGAACTGTGGAAAGAGAAACAGCAAAATAGAAACAGTGAATGGTCCAATCTCTACAAATGCAATATCGAACACAGACAAAGAGCCCAGATGTCGTGAATTTTTTACTCTTGAATTCCTTTGTTGTAAATTGTTCACACCTTTTTATCTGTTTTCATTTCTGTGAGATGTCTATGTGCTATTTCACCTGCTCTCACTATTAATCACATTTACTTGTGAAGTAGTGTATTCTTATCACATGACTCATATTCTATAACCAATGTATAGCATGACAGTTGCCAAGACTACAGAAAAAGAGCAAACATTTCAATGATCAGACGGGTGGTTGATAATTTTGTGGAAAAAAAAAAAAAAAAAAAATATTCCCTGAGGGAATTTTGAACACTGCTCAACCGCTTTGCAGTCCAACACAGTGACCACTTAACCATGACACCGTGGCTATCCTAATGCGCTCAGTGTTGTACTTCTTAAGCTTGGACCATTACTGTTTCTATTTTGCTTCTTTTTTTCCCACATTCCAGTTGACTTTCTTCCTGTTTTCATGCTTGATCTGTGTTCAGTTTTTGATGGGCTGTCCACTGGACCATCTTAACACTAAATTTGAGAAAGGTGCAATGGAGAGTTTCCCTTGTCAGCACCTCAAATGGATTACTGCATGATAAACTTCATAACTTAATATACTATAACTCATCCAGAAACTCACAAAATAGGTTTCCTGACCGTACAACTTTAACATTTACTGATGTCCAAACTAATCTTACAACAGTGTACAGTGAGTGAATTAACATATCTGAGGAGTGTGCTATTATCTAGCAGGATTTATGCCAAGCGAACGGGGTAAAAGTCTGCCGCAGTGTGCTACCACCTGGTGGTACCGACATAAACTTCTAGTTGAGTGGCAAGGGCTAGCTGTGCACATCATGAACCATGCACATTGTTTATCAAATCCATATGTATTTGGCCCGTAAGGCAGTCGTGTCACACAAGCTGCACATGGGCAAAAGCTCCTTAAAATGTGCACAACTGAAGGTGTGCTCGCAACCCTGATGCCAAGTTTCATGGAGTCTAAAAGAGCAGTAGCACAGTACATATAAATGCCATATCTTTCAGATTGCAGCATCTATGTTATGCTTAACAGCATTCAAAGAAAAATAACCAATAAATCCGCAAGGTGGCAAAAGTTAGGGTCTTCACATGCTTTTGTGCTCTTACACAGCAGCCACCACTGGCAGCAGAAAATGAGAACTCAAATTTGAATGTAAACATTGAACCACATGAGACAGTGATAGATAACAATTGTGTTGATGCTATAGGGAGAGAGGATGTACTAATGCACTTTTTTAAAAAAACAATGCAGATATTGAAAAGTTAAATAATAATAATAATAATCAAAATAATAATTTGAACAAAAAACTTAATGACAGTACACAGGGTTTGGGCAAACGTCTCAACAATACTATTGAAAAAAAACTCCCTGTTACTAAACAAGAAGTAAACACAAATCTTAACAAAATAACTCGCTGAACATCACCAAGAATTGGACAAAATGTTGGATCAAAAGGTAGCAAATCTTTGTAATGACCTGCAGAGTCAGTTCAGTAATTTTTTGCAGGAATGCAGTAAATTGCTTGACGAGAAACAATCTGAGTTCATGTGCAAGGTCATAACGCATTGTCAGCAAATAGGAGCAGATGTAGCTAAAATACAAACACAAGTAAACTCAGTGTGTGCGATAAAAATAAAAAAAATCCGTTATTAAAGTAGTATTGGGGTGCAACAATAATGTTCGGATTTGGAATCAAAAGTGCAGGAATTGGAAGAGACGGCAAGGAATGTAGAAGTATCCAAAACACCAAGGAATGTAGAAGTATCCAAAACACCAGTTGATACAAATGTTATCTGACAAGAAGTAGAAACACTAATGCAGGAAAATTGTTGTATGGGTTGAAACTTTCTAGCGGATTAAAACTATGTGCCAGGCCGAGACTCAAACTCAGGGCCTTTGAAGTTAATGGGCAAGTGCTCTATCAACTGAGCTATCCAAGCACAACCCATGACCCACCCTCACAGCTTTACTTCTGCCAGTATGTCATCTCCTACCTTGCAAACTTCACAGAAGTTCGCCTGCAACACTTGTAAGACTAGCACTCCTGGAAGAAACAATAGGGAGACATGACTAGCCACAACCTGGGGGCAGGAGAAATTTCTTGAAGTTGGGAAGGTAGGAGATGAGGTACTTGCAGACTGGCGGAAGTAAAGTTGTCAGGATGGGTCATTAGTTGTGCTTGGGTAACTCGATCATTGCCTGCAAAACGCAATGGTACTGGGTTTGAGTTTTAGTCTGGCACATAGTTTGAATCTGCTAGAAAGTTTCATATCAGTGCACACTCTGCTGCAGAATGAAAAATTCATTGTGGTACAGATTATATTACAAATAGTCCGCAGCTCGTGGTCTCGCGGTAGCGTTCTCGCTTCCCGAGCACGGGGTCCCGGGTTTGATTCCCGGCGGGGTCAGGGATTTTTCCTGCCTCGAGATGACTGGATGTTGTTGTGTCGTCTTCATCATCATCATCATCATCATCATCATCATTCATCCCCATATCGGTCAGAGGAAGGCAATGGCAAACCACCTCCACTACGACCTTGCCTAGTACGGCGGCACGGGTCTCCCGTGTCATTCCCCTACGCTCTGTAAAGAAGTATGGGACTCATCATCATCATCATCATCATCATCATCATCATCATCATCATTGTCAGTAACATGTTGGTCAAGGACTTTTTCAGGAATTTGATCCACACAAACAATTACATTCCGTGGATTTCAGGAAACAAGTTAAAGTTGTGTTTGTATGACCTCAGAATGAATCAGAAAAATTGATATTGTGTGAGACACAGGAGTGTTGGTACTAGGACATGGGAAAAACAGCAAAGTATCAAAGAAAAATTATTTTCAATACACAATTACAATCACCACGAAGGGTCAATGCTTAACTTTCTTCAGAAGCACTGGGAATGTAATAATTGTCTGGACGACCCTCTTAACGACAGTGATTTAATCGTAATTTTGATAATGTGTTTACCATTGGAAGTAAGAAAACAGCAAACATTTGACAATTTTGATGAGCTATAAATAGTTGTAGATCATTTAGAGGAGATTGGCAATGAAGGAACACCTGTTGGATTGGAACAAAATACATGATGTCACAATCGACATTATCATTGGCGCAACACACTGCAGCAACATAATTTTGGATACCTGCAATGGAATCAACGAAGTGGCAGTCAACAGTGGTACAATGAGATGCGAAGAGTTGAATCTCAAAATTATGTGCGTACCAATGATGAGATTCAAAATGATACGAAGAGGGAAAATGTTCATAGGCAGAACCGGCAGGTAAACGGAAGAGTTCTCAATTGTTCTCTACTTGAAGATCTGGGTGACAGGAGCCAATGACGTGTGCAGTCACTGGTAAACTAAAATTAGTTTTGATTGAGACCCACTCCAGAACATGTAAACACTTTAATGGGCCAGGTGTAAGAATACAAATGATAAGTGTGTAAATGAAGACATTAAAGCTGAAGTACTGAGAGACGATTTGAAAGTTAAAGATGAGACGTTGAATCCAGTGATTTAACTCAGTGCAAACAGTCAGAAAATTACAGCAGTTTTAGATACTGGAAGTGTAACTACAGCAGTCTACAATTGTTTATATGAACAGCTTCATGAAATAGAAGAGGTACTAGTTTTCCCAGGCAATAATGTGTAAATATTCACTGCAACTGGGTGTAGGAAATCGTGCTGTTACTGGTCAGGCACTCATTACAAGCAAGCTTTTAGATAGATATTTTGATGTGATTCTGTTGATTCTTGATTCTTTGACTGTGGACTGGATTTTGGGAACAACTAGCTGTCAGTAAGATGATGTAGTATGGATTGTGGAAGAGGATGTTTAGGTGTTTGTGATCAGTGTATAGAACTGGCAGTTAATTTTGTCGGAGAAAAGGAAGGCATGTCGGTAGGGTTAAAAATTAGAATTATCAAGAGAAGGATAGACAGTGAAATTAAAGTGCTAGTATATATAAAGGACAGTGTATCCACAGAAAAAAGATAGGAAGTTTGGGAAGTTGTCAAAAATTCAAGAAAAAAAA
The DNA here is from genome assembly GCF_023864275.1 of Schistocerca cancellata. NCBI lineage: Eukaryota > Metazoa > Arthropoda > Insecta > Orthoptera > Acrididae > Schistocerca > Schistocerca cancellata. Next base: position 322,563,088 of record NC_064630.1, on the reverse strand, counting down.
TGATGATTTGAGTAATTTGCCCTCCTTGCTATAGAGGAATTGTGAAAAGGTTTACATATGCATGCTGAAGTATTTTCAAATAAACCTGGGCTAATGAAGGGATGTGAATGTTGTTTAAAATTAAATCATTTTGAGTACCACAAGCTAGAAGAGAAGCTCTAGGGAAGCAGATTAAATGTATGATAAATCATGATATGACTGAGAGATCATATAGTGAGTATTGCAGTCCGATACATTCAGTAATTAAAAAGGACAGATTAGTCAGACTTGGTTTGGACACTTGAACTACCAGTCACATTATTCTGTCCCAGTGGGGTCAGCCTGAAAATATCTGAGAAATTTGCCGGTATGTGTTACCTTAGTAGCTTGTATATGACAAGTAGTTATTGGCAGTTGGAACTGGAAGAGGGAATCCAGAAGTTCACTGTGTTTTTGCAGAAAGAACAGTGTTACCATTTCAGATGAATGCCATTCAGTTTAAACATTTCATCAGCAGCATTTGTTAGAGCTTTGGATTAGATTTTTGGCGGAGAACTTTTACAGGATGTGGTAGTGTACATCGGTGATGTTTTGATTGTGTCTGTGCAGTTGAGCCACATGGTGGGTAGCCTACCAAGCCTGCAACTGCCTGTGACCAAGCTATTGGGCATCTGGCAGTGCTTGCATCCTATGGGGCAGTGTTGGAACCGTATGTAATTCAAGTATGCAGAATTATCTGGCCATCCCTTGTCATGGTTTCTTTTATCTGGGAGAAATGTGTTCTTGAAAGTGGCACAGCATGGCTAGATAAAAGATCGTGAAAGGGATATCAGGACCAGCTACACCTCTGAAAAGTCACACAAGGATGCATATCTTATTTCTTAACTCTAGACATTAACAATATTTCTGTAATTACACCAGCTAATACTTTCCCTGCAGATAAAGGTATGTTGAAAATCACACTGCAAACTGAAGCACAATTCATCTGAGGAGCACAGTCATTCCTGGCCAATCTAAATTTTGCTTCACAATAAATGGGTCCACTCTTCCACAGCTCAAAGCCATCTTCATTGTGAAATCATATTTATTACAGTAGAACCCCTCTCATCTGCCCTGGGCTGGTCCACCACTCAAGTTGATATGACCGTGCTCAAGCCGAACATGCCCCAACTTGTGGCAATGACTCACTAACAATTGCACCATTGTTTACTGTGTTGTTACTGCTTGTCCATTTTAGTGCTGTGCCATGTTTCATATCGTTTCTGTCATTATACGTGTTTTTTTTGTTTTTTTTTGTATAGTACTGCTCTGTTAAATTTGTAGTGCTTACTGTTTGGTGGTTTTATAACGTTGTTGTTCTGTGTTCATTGCAGTTCTGTATGTATTTGTTGTACATTATGTATACTGTACAGTTTTGTGCATCAACATGTTAGGAGTGAAATGTAAACACATTAATCTTTCATTAAATGAAAAATTTGCAGTTCTACGAAGACTGGACAGAAGGGAATCACTCCAAAAGATTTCCAAGAAACTCAATGGAGGCCTTACTACAATAAAGGATTGGAGAATAAATCGGAAAGACATTGAATCATGTACAGTGATGATAGGTGATGAAAACACTCTTAAGAATTGCAAAACATTGAAAAAGCCTAAACTCAAAATGCTCAACAATGTATTGTGGATGTGGTTCCACCAAGAAACAAGGAAAAGAACCATGATATCTGGGCCCACTGTAAAAGAAAAGGCAACCGCTTTGAACAAAAGACTAAGTCAGAAGTAAGTTCGCAGCTATTGTAGGCTGGATTAATCGCTGGAAAATCCATCACGGTGTCCAGTTTGGTTCAATTTCTGGTGAAAAACTATCTGCTGTGCCGAGGCAGCTAAGGAATTTCCTGTGAAGTTTCATGAAATTGTCAAAGAAAATGAGATGTTACCTTGCGAAGTCTACAACATAGACGAGACAGGACAAACTATGAATTGCTGCCACAGAAAACACTCACTGTTTCAAATGAAACAGTGGCAGGAACAAAGCTTACAAAAGATAGCTAATTGCTACTATTTGCAGGAATGCTGATGGTACACACAAGCTTCTCCTGTTCATTTTTGGCAAATTTAGGGCATTCAAAAACATTACTAACTTATCTTCCTTGCTGGTTTATTACAGCAATGAAAAATCGTCTTTTATGGACTGCAATCTTTTCATATCTTGATTTTTTGACAAGTTCATTGCATCTATTGAAAAAAAAAACTTTAAACAAAAAAGTTCCCTGTTCATGCTCTATTGCTGTTGGATAATACACCATCACATCCATCTGAGGAGGATATAGTGAAAGGGACAAAAAAGCTATCTTCCTTCAGCCAAATGTTACATCACTTATCCACCAATGGACCAGATCATGACAGAAAGGCAATATATCAGAAAGTACATCAGCTCAATTTTAGAAAAGTCCCAAGAAGGTTGTAGCATACTTGAAGCTATGAAATCCCTCAATGTCAAAGTTGCTATCCGTATGATTACTGAGTCATGGGAGGAACTAAAACCTGACACACTGTGAAATCTTGACATAAGCTTTGACCAGAAGTTATGAATGAAAGTGACTAGATCAAAGGTGAGCAAAACGATGACACACAGGAAATCATTAAAGGTCTACAAACTGTACAGCTGAATGTCCCTATCATTGAAGTTGAGGAGTGGATTGCCTAATGCGAAAAGACTGTGAAACCAGTAAAGAGCTCAATGACAATCAGATTATTGCCACTCTCTTGGAAAAAAATTGTGAAGAAACTACATGAGGACTCTGACTGATGATGACAGACCCTCTACCCGGATTTCACATACCAATGCCAAGAATGCTTTTGATAATGCTGTTCAGTACATTGAGCCAAACTCAACCGCAACACCTGTGGATATTTTGTGGGTCAAGAAATGGAGGAACACTTTTTCGCCATTATACCGTACTACTGCAATATTTATCCAACTATTACCACACAGCGCCGCATCAACTTTCGTAAAGGTAAAATTCAATACACAACCACAAAACATGGAGAGGCCCTGCAACATAAATCTAGCTCCAACACCACTAACTGTAGTAATCACCAAATCGTCGATAGCTTTGTAAACAGCCCTACAGGAATGTCTTCTAAATCTCCTGTAATGCGGCATCTTGTGTGAGTGATCTCAGTGCTGTTGCATGAGTGGCTGAACGAAGATTTATGCCTTCTTAACAAAATAATTACTTATATAGGGAAAAACGTTGCCTCTTGAGCCCCTGGTTCTCTATGTACACTGCACGATCAATGTGTGACTTCATCTCCAAGCACAAAATATTCTACATCCCGAAAGTGCGAGTGACTCGGCAAGAGGAAGACTAGTTGCCGAGTCGCGCATCTGAGCAGTGGTTATGTAATCACTGTGAATACAGAGGTCAGATGAGTTCAGAGGTGGTTTATTTTCATTCTGTACTGTACTGTAATGTAATTTTCATTCTGTACTTTCTGATAATCTGACCCATATCACAGTCACAAGGGTGAGAGATTACAGGGGTTGTAGTGTACAAGGTATTACAAGATGTGAGCAATAGGAAATTACATTGTCTGTCCAGAGTTGCTCACAGATGGTCTAGTCCTCAACATGCCCTAAAAAAGAATGGAGCCATGTTTTGTTTTCTGGCTAATAATTTACTTTAAGCCCTACAACTGATGTGTGTGTAAATTTTAAAAGCATTTGCTTGATACTTTCAAAGGAATAGAAGCAAGGTGATCCAGTCAGACAGCTTCGAACTCCTGGCTCACAAAATGTATAACATAGTTCGAAACAGGTTATTATTTGTTCATGTGTATTAAGGAACAAGGCAAATTATTGCCCCAAGGATCTTTGGGACTTGCTGCTGGTTGGAAACTTTCATTGATAAATCTGCAGTTACCTGGAACTTATTAGCAGCCAGATATCTGTCGTTCACAGGCTACACATAGCACTCTCAGTTCTTGCACCCGTTGAGTGCTTCAGTACTCTGTGAACTTGTGCAACTATCACACATTGTATGTGTGTCTGTTCATAAATCATAAGATTATGAGAAAATTATTCAGTATGAAATTTCTTGAAAGATGACATTTCTCCCAAGATCTTGTGTTCAGTGGAATAACTCTTGGATAATGTCAAGTAGACAAGCCATTGTTAATTCATGGAATTATCCACTTTAAAATGGTTATGCAGCCAAAATTGTCAAATAATTTTAATCTGGTTGGAAACTACAATCACCAACCAAACTGATTGCATGGGCTAGTGTTGAATGTGCATTGAACCATAACGTGAGTCTGGAGCATATGATTTTTTAAATATTTTTTCCTTCCATAAAGTTAATTTTTTGTAAAAAATCTGTTCAACATAATAAGCACTCGTTGCATTTTTATTTCACTAACTGTTAATATAAATACTTAATTTCTTTATCAGACACTAATAGTTTGTATATTACAAGGCATGTTCAGAAAGTATGTATCAATTTGGAAAAAGCTCGAAAAGTTTCTTTTTACAAGAAAAAGCTTTTATTGGTCTATTTTTCTGCATAGTTTCAACCATTGTCCAGACATTTGTCACAGTAAGAAACCAAGTTACCTATGCCCTCTTCATAGAAATATGCCACCAGTGAAGACAGCCACTGCTGAACAATGGTTTCTTTTTATTTTTTGCATCAGTACTGCTTTCAAAGTTGCACATCTCAAATATTAAACTTAACACAACATATCAAAGATGGATATGAGAAACGGCTCATTATAGGTGCTGTCTTTATCGATCTATCTGCAGCTTACAATACGATCAACCATCGGCTCCTTCTGAATAAAGTTTATGATATAACTAAAGACTTCACACTCCTGTGCAATATTAGGAAACTTCTCCAGAACCACAGATTTTTTTGTGGAATTTAAGGGTAAGAAAAGTAGATGGAGAACTCAGAAAAATGGGCTACCACAATGTAGCGTGCTTGCGCCGCTATTATTCAACATGTATACCAACTATCAACCTATCCCTGAAGGAACACTAAGCTTTATTTATGCTGATGACGGCACTATCACTAATCAGGCTCACTGTTTTGAGACTGTAGAAGATATTCTATCAAAATCTTTGGAAGAATTCACTGTTTACTATCATGGGAATTACTTGAAACCTAATCCTGCCAAGACTCAGACCTGCACTTTCCAACTGAAGAATAAACAGGCAAATGGATCCTTAAATATATCCTGGGGAGGCATCATACTCTAACATAATCCTACTCTCAAATATCTTGGAGTAACTCTGGATTGCGCGCTAACATATAAAAAGCATTGCCTACAACAGAAAGAGCCAGCCAGAAGTAACATAGTGCAAAAATTGACAGGTAAATCATGGGGTGCTGATCCATGCACTGTGCACTCAAGCGCACTTGCTCTATGTTATTCCACTGCTGAATATGCATGTTCGGTATTGTGCAAGTCCAGTCATGCCAGGAACATAGATGTGGCTCTAAATGAGTCTTGCCTGATCATCACGGTTTGCTTAATACCTATTCCTGTGGACAAACTCCACTGCCTCACTGGCATAGCTCCTCCTGAAATCAGACATGAGGTAGCTGCGAGATATGAGAAAAGTAAGGCCACAACGAAGGAAGCACATCCACTGTATGGTCGTCAGCCCACACACCCTAGGCTGAAAGTAAAAAAGAGCTTCTTGGGAACTACTGAGGCTCTCATCGAGAATCCACATACGGCAAAGACCTCGCGACGGCGGGAGAAATGTCAGTATTTGGGAGAATGGATGTCTCCAAAGGAAGAACTTCCCCCTGGACATTTGCAGAAGTGATCAATATGGAGGTCACTGAATAAATTACAATCAAACAAGAGATGTAAGACCAATCTGCGGACTTGGGGTTTCTCTGTGGATTTAGTTCTTTGCCAGTGTGGCGTTGAGCAGACTAACAATCATTTTCTTCAGTGTTCTTCATCACCAACCACCAACCCTATGAGAGCTACACCAAACGTACTTGAAGTGTCCAATTTTTGGTCTTTTGTGTAAAATTATGTCGTCAAAACACACACACACACACACACACACACACACACACACACACACACACGCATGATATTTCTGCACTTTTGACACAATACGAGGTGCATTCAAGTTCTAAGATCTCCGATTTTTTTTCTAATTAACTACTCACCCCAAATCGATGAAACTGGCGTTACTTCTCGACGTAATCGCCCTGCAGACATACACATTTTTCACAACGCTGACGCCATGATTCCATGGCAGTGGCGAAGGATTCTTTAGGAGTCTGTTTTGACCACTGGAAAATCGCTGAGGCAATAGCAGCACGGCTGGTGAATGAATGTGCGGCCACGGAGAGTGTCTTTCATTGTTGGAAAAAGCCAAAAGTCACTAGGAGTCAGGTCAGGTGAGTAGGGAGCATGAGGAATCACTTCAAAGTTGTTATCACGAAGAAACTGTTGTGTAACGTTAGCTCGATGTGCGGGTGCGTTGTCTGGATGAAACAGCACATGCGCAGCCCTTCCCGGACGTTTTTGTTGCAGTGCAGGAAGGAATTTGTTCTTCAAAACATTTTCGTAGGATGCACCTGTTACCGTAGTGCCCTTTGGAATGCAATGGGTAAGGATTACGCCCTCGCTGTCCCAGAACGTGGACACCATCATTTTTTCAGCAGTGGCGGTTACCCGAAATTTTTTTGGTGGCGGTGAATGTGTGTGCTTCCATTGAGCTGACTGGCGCTTTGTTTCTGGATTGAAAAATGGCATCCACGTATCATCCATTGTCATAACCGACGAAAAGAAAGTCCCATTCATGCTGTCATTGTGCGTCAACATTGCTTGGCAACATGCCACACGGGCAGCCATGTGGTCGTCCGTCAGCATTCGTGGCACCCACCTGGATGACACTTTTCGCATTTTCAGGTCGTCATGCAGGATTGTGTGCACAGAACCCACAGAAATGCCAACTCTGGAGGCGATCTGTTCAACAGTCATTCGGCGATCCCCCAAAACAATTCTCTCCACTTTCTCGATCATGTCGTCAGACCAGCTTGTGCGAGCGCGAGGTTGTTTCGGTTTGTTGTCACACGATGTTCTGCCTTCATTAAACTGTCGCACCCATGAACGCACTTTCGACACATGCATAACTCCATCACCACATGTCTCCTTCAACTGTCGATGAATTTCAATTGGTTTCACACCACGCAAATTCAGAAAACGAATGATTGCACACTGTTCAAGTAAGGAAAACGTCGCCATTTTAAGTATTTAAAACAGTTCTCATTCTCATCGCTGGTGGTAAAATTCCATCTGCCGTATGGTGCTGCCATCTCTGAGACATATTGACAATGAACGCAGCCTCATTTTAAAACAATGCGCATGTTTCTATCTCTTTCCAGTCTGGAGAAAAAAAATCGGAGGCCTTAGAACTTGAATGCACCTCATAAATAAAGTGCCTTCCTCCAAAATTACACTGAAAGTTCTAGAACAAGACAGTGGTAGTCAGAAGGTGTCAGATCAGGGCTGTATGGCGGGTGATTGAGCTGCTCCCACCTGAATTGTTGAATAAGATTTAGAGTGACAAGCACAATGGGGATGAGCATTGTTATAAAGGAACACATGCCTTGACTGAGAATTCCACACCTTTAATTTTGAACCGTGTGCCAAAGTTCTCTCTGTGTTCCCCAGTATCGTACTGCATTGACAGTTTCACCTATGGGAAGGAACTCAACAAGTGGGAAGCCTTGTGTGTCCCAGAAGACACTGCAAATATTTTTTTTGTGCTGACAACATTTTTAATTTTTGTTGTTTGGGGTATCTTGAGAACCTCCAGTACATTGGCTGTTGTTTTGACATAAGAAAAACACATTTTTATCATCAGTCACAATTCTGTTTAAGAGTACTTGAATTCACCTTCCTCATCACTGTATCTGGCAAGAAATGTTAAAGCAATGCCCAGTCGCTTCATTCTGTAAGCATTTTTGGAACCCAATGGGAATATAATTTGTGAAAATTTAAGCAATTTGTGGCAATCTCTTGCCAAACAGTTTTTGAAATTTATAGAGACTCATCACAGAGCACTCTTATTGTGAATTTCTCATTCACCTTCTCAACAAAACTATCACTGAGAACAGGAAGCTGCCCATTCTGTGCTCCGTCATTTACAATGGTTCATCTATCATTGAACTGTCTCGCCCACTTTCTCACCATTCCATCAGTCATTACATTTTCACCATAAATCTCTTAAGTTCATGATTATTTCAGCTGGCATTCTTTGCATTCAAAAATCTTATAACAGAATACAATTCAGTCATCAGGCTCATAGATTGTCAAACATTTTGAATGATGGCTAACAAATGTTAAGCACGACACATTCTAGCTGTAATGGCACCAGTGGAAAGTCAGTGAACCAGAGAGACGAGTGTGAATGTGCAGAACTGCAATGCTAGTCTTGTGGTAGCAGTAGAATGAAACGGTATTTACTTTCCAGACATGCATCTTACAATAAACCTGAAGTACATATTCCATAGTAACAACTTATTTTTTAACTTACAGATTCTGTATTTCACAAGATTTTGGATGGAACCTGGGTTAAAAATAGTGGATACACGAGACTGCTACACCAAGTACAGCAAATGAATTTTCCGCACTGGCAGCCCTACATCAAATGAATAAACCTATATATACTAATTACTGTATTCAAAAAATTATATTTTTACATGACCAGGTTCCTCATATCCATAGCACACATCCACCACTGACCCAAATCACCTGTTCACCAAGAGGTTGTCAGCATTAGGGCTCAGGCAACACGCCAGATACTCTCCACTGATTTTCTCAAAAACTACACTATTGAGGCAAAACCCAAAGCAGGTGTGTTATCTTTTCTCTCAATGACTAACATTAGTGCACAATTGCACAAGATTCTGTGACTATGTGGTGGTCTCTCCAAGCAAGATTTCTGAGGACATTCTGTACAGAAGGCTTCAGCAGGAGATACCTGCTGGCCATTACAGAGAGGGAAAAAGGAGAAGCTGGGACAATGTTCCTGAGAGAGAACTTAACTAATGAACATGGGTTGAAACACATTCAGGAACTCGTGCTCAGCTCAAAGGTGATGCAGGATTTTATGTCCTCCATTTCTTGGCCCACAGGTGGTTGCATACAGGAGTGAAATGACGACGGGATCAAGCTGAGATTTTTCAGGTCTCTCTGGTTGGAGATAGTACAGAATGACTCTGCTGTTGCACTAAGGACATCAGTATAGTGGTGGTACAGAAATGAGACTGAGCTGACTTACTAGTTTATTTTTATTGCTTCTTCACGTGTTTGCTTTGAATATGCAGATCACAGACACTGGTTTATAAATTCTTATATCTTCAGTAAGTACATGAAGTAATTTTGGAAATACAGGTCGAAACCGTCAAAGTGTCAGCGTCTATTGCTCTAATCAAACACTTAGGTTAAAGTACTTTTCACTGTGAAGTTGAATATAGACATAGTTACACGTAGACAAATATATGATGGAAGTCAATAACACCAAACCAGATGCACACACAGGCAAACTTTGCCTATCTTTCTTAGTGTACAAGCTTAACTGAAGATAATGCTCACTTTTATATGATTTGCTGTTGGCTCCTGGTCATCCGAGGTAACTTGGTTTGGAACACTGGTGCTGACTGCAACACTCAAACTCTGCCTTGCTTGGCATGGCACATGATTGGGTCACTTTTTACCTCCAATTCACAATCAGTGAGTGTGAAATCAGCGGTTTCTCAATGTGGGTGACCTCTTAATGGACTGATGAAAGTAGCTTGCGTTGTAAGACTACCTGAGTTAGAAGGCTTACAGCTAATATTCATACTTACACAAATTCTCTTTTTTCTGGCAACCCTTCACGATTTGGTCATTAAAACTGTGACAAACAGTGCAGCCAAAGGTGAGGATACTTGTTAAGGGTTCCAAGCTACCACATGCCCACAGGTGGGACCAGTGGCATAACTGCTACTTTTATTTCACCCCCTCCTCCACACAAACACCTACCCACCTTCCTACCTTTCTGTAAACCCATTTCTGTCTTAAGCATTTTCACAGAGTGATCTGGGAAATTTTTTCCTTGGGTGTCCTAGGACCTACAATGAATAAAATTGTAAATTTTCTACCCAGTTTGTATAAAAGTGAAAGCCATGAACAAAAGGTTGATTTAGACAAGTTTATTAGACATGAACAGTGATAGAATTTTCTCACTTAACCAGAGTCCAAACAAGGACACAACCTTAATTTAACAGATACTGAACCAACAAGCTTCACACTGCATTTGTCCACGCAAAATATTGTAGTAGACCTTTTATGAATTTCTTACTAAACCTCTCAAAGTAATCCTCTACATTCCTTACATAAAATTGTGGCATATTTCCATTTTTCCATGTGTGTTCGTGTTCTGCCCTAATAATCTCAAGGATAGTGGTATGTTAAATTAACCTTCACTCTATTAGTGCACTCATATGAAGTAATTTAAATTTCTACAGTAGAATCATCAATCTGCCTAGTTCTTAACTATGCCATCACTAGTGTTTTCCAATGCAGTTTTATTTACCATACAATTATGTGCAATGTATTTTTCTTATTAATACTTGGAAAGTTGCAGTGAAACCAGTGATCTCCATACTAACTGGATGTACATCTTCTGTCTTTAACCATAGCACTTATCTGTGCCGTCTCAGGAGTGTTTGTTTATATCATCCGCCATCTTTTAGTTAGGCAAAAAGTTTCTCTTGGTGTTAATGAAGTGTATGTTGTGAGTGTAAAATGGTTCTTTTGTGCTCCGCATACAACTGTACGAACCGGTGGAACAAGGAAAATAATTTAACTTTCCACAGGTAATAATTGAATGTCAAGAAATGACAATCTTGTAAATATCTTGGTCGTTGCCTTGCATGATACAATGTGTCTTTTATTTTGGACAGGTTTCCTCTGCAAAAAGGCGATTAGCTGAGACAGTGGGTCATTACCACTAAACGCAAAGGTTTCACGCCTGCAAGGGCTAGTTTCTTGTGTGGAGATCACTTCTTGGAAGAAGATTATTTAGTAAGGCCTGGTACTTTGAGAAGGCATCTCAAGCCTGATGCAGTGCCATCACAGTTTGTGTTTCCGATGCATTTAATGCCCAAGGAAAAGCAACCAAGGTGACAGATTGGAATAACAACTGAACAGCCTACTGCAGAAACTCATGATTATATTGAACAGGTTAGTCAATTCACATAAACATGTTTTCTCATTAGTACTTGCCAAACTGTTTCATGCCTGTACTACTTGTATTCTATTCTTGTTTCAGTTTTCTCAGAGTTACGAAACATCTAAGGAATGTGGATCTCAAACACAAATAGAAATGATTGACAAGGCCACTGACACATGCAGTTTCTTTACCAGATGTGGAGGCACTGGGAAGGAAAAATCAAGAGCCTGCAGGAAAAAATTAGGAGAAAAGAGAAGAAAAACTATTCAATGAAAGAGAAGGGTCATCTAACAGAGAAGCTGCATGAATTCCTGAATCAACTAACAGGGACTCAGGTGGAATTAGTGTGCAATTTGTTGAATAATAGTGTGTCATCCAAGGGAAACAGGTACAAAACAGACAAAATGTTTGCAATGACAGTGTAGTTTTACTCTCCTAAGGCATATGGATATTTAGACAGACAGACATTAATGCCTCTGCCTCTCAAATCACTGATTTCTCGTTTGGCAGGGACTGTGAATTGTGATCCTGGCTTTTTAAGTGATGTGTTCAGGTACTTTGAGTTTAACCATCAAGTGAGGACTGAATTTAAAGATTCTAGCCTCATAAGAGACAGTATGGCAATTAGAAAACAGGTAGTGTGGGACCAGGAAACTAAGAGGTATACAGGTTTTGTAGATTTTGGAGAAGTTGAACAATCAAAAGCAGCTTCAGAGGCATTATATTTTATGCTTGTGTCCATAAAAGGTAAATTTAAGTGTCCTGTAGCGTATTTTTTAGTGAATGGCTTTAATGGTAGTGTACAGGTAAAGTTAATAAACTCTGCTCTGGAGAGGCTAAGCAATTCAGGCAGTCACTTGTAATGGCACAAGGACAAATATAAGTACCCTTCGTTCATTGGGATGCAGCATTAATTTTCATCAAAAAGTTTCTTCTTCTCAGTTCCTTCGCCCAGTTTCAAACCACAATGTTTACTGCATTTTGGATATGTGTCATTTAGTGAAACTTGCTTGAAATGCAGATTAGCAGAAGTAGGTGTTATAGAGTCTACAAATGGCCATATTAAGTGGCAGTACTTAAAAGAACTAAATGAGTAGCAAATTGAGGAAGGCATGACATTTGCTAACAGGTTGTCAGGACAACGTATTAATTATGTTAATAAAAAGATGAATGTCAGCTTAGCAGTTCAAACATTCAGTTTGAGTGTTGCAGATACTATAGATTTTTTGAGAAGAGCTGGCAATCCCAGATTCCATGGTAGTGAGGCAACAGTGGAGTTTGAGATTTATAGACAGAATTTTTGATGTCTTGAACTCCAGCAATCTTCTACCTTCAGGATATAAAGCCAGCCTGAAACTTAGTAATCAGACACATTGGCTTGATATTTTGCATCAGACATAATCTTATATAAGAAGTTTAAAAGTAAATGGTGTTTCTCTCGTGCAGCATCCGATTAAGGCCATTGCACTGGAAATAATGACTAGGGAAATTCTCATGTGTGAGATCTAGAGGGGGTTGGAATAACAACCCAAATTCATACCAGTTGGAGTGTGCTATGCGCAAGTTGCTTTTAGGCACTAATGTTAGCATTGTTGGGGGATACTCTGCAAATTTTAACATGTGTTCAATGGTACCTGTAGGACTGTATGATTTCCGATCACAAAAGTGTCCTCCTGTAGATGAAGTAGAAAAATGGTGCTCACTTACTGAAGAAGGTACTATGTTGCCCTCACAATTTCAAAACAAGTTACATGTAAGGACTGCCTCTACATTCTTAGGCCACGCAACATATGCACTTCTTAGTACTGCAGAAGAGAGCTCATTCACAAAATTTGTAAGCCGAGGCAAGCTTATTGAAACAAATAAGGCTGTATACTCTGTGGTGGAGCACTCAGAAAAATTGTAGTGACATTAGGCAAAAGCACTTACTAATTAAGATTGTCATGTGTTTGAATTATTCATACCTTAAACTTAACCATGACTTTCATAATGAATGCAGAATTTAAGATTTGCATGAGAGAGAGCTTGTACGTAAGATTACATTCAGGTGCAGCTGAAAACATATGGGGAAAAGGGTTTCAGTTGAGAAAATAGGTCACAATACAACTAGTGTAAGACAAAAACTCAGTAAGATTATTCTATTCAGTAATGTGTAGTGTTGTGCCTGTAACGTTGGGAATCGACACAGAATTCATCAACCGACCACGGCATAACAGCCCGGATAATTATAATGGACATGTGCGTGTAACATTGCAGCAGTGGTTAAAAATGTATGGAAATGACAAAAATAAATTTCATATTTAGTGTTTCAATGTGTGTTCTCATTTCAATACCCTTGCTCATGCTTAATGTTTACAGTATTCATCATTTTACAAATGATAAAAGTACATAGACATAGGAAGGTGTTCCTTGGGACATTACAATCCGGGTAACTTAACTAATCATGGTATCTTTGTGCCAATTGCTTAATCTTGTTTCAAATGGCTGGTGTTCCATCTGTTTGTATTATTTTGTACCAAATGTAAAGTTTTTATTACCCCTCTGATTCATTCAAATGTCTTTCTACCTCCCTAAAAGCTCTTAGGTTTGTGATTTTTCTTCTGACAGTGATTTAAGTTTAACACTGCCAGGTTGATATAAAATATCTTGATATTTCAAAGTAAATCTGGAAACTGAATCAACACTGTTTTTACTTCTTATTAACACCTGATTTCCTTTTGTTGGGATGTAAATTTATTCAGAACATTAGATATGGTAATAATACTATTTTTAAGACTAAAGTTACCCAGAATGACTAATTTTGCACCAGTATTAAAATAGAAATTTTACTTCAAGAGAGCGTCTCCAGTACATATTTCCTAATTGCCAAGCACACCTTAGCAATATGGGTGAAATTTTGGTGTCCGTTGTGATGTAGATTGTGTGTGCAGTACTTTCAAAAAGACGGAAAAAAGTGGTGCAAAGTTACCCAGATTGACTAAACTGTTTATATACGTTAGTTCTCAGTTAAATATGCACTTTAAATTAACTGATTTCATCGCAATTTCCACGTTGGTACATGTGAATTAGTTCAGCAAAAGAAGAACAATTTTCGTGTCAGTGTCACATGTAATTTTGGTTGTTTCATACGGTGCCTAACAATAATTAGCATATTGTTGTGGATATCCAAATTCACATTTAAATAAACCCCATCACTTTTTTTGCCAACGCCAAAGATGATGTCGCCACTGATAAGTGCATTACATATGTGAATATAACTGTTCCTTATGCCTGGGAAAAATATTGTTTCGCTTTTAAGTACTTTATATTTACGATATTACAGGAGACTTTAGTGTTCATGAGCGTAAAACAAAACTGGTAGTAAGTTGCTTTAATGTTAAACTAGTTAGTTTTATTATCGTCAAGAATGTAGATACTTTAAAACGAGTGCCGCCTTTAACTGAAATATTGCATACAGTTTCTTGCCTAACTGCAATATTGGCGGCGCTAACAGATGATGGCACGCTGTGACAGCCGAAGTTCGCCATCCAGTTAGTATAGATATCACTGGGTGGAACATAAGTATTTATGAGTAAAGAACACCACTCATTCAACAGTAGTGGCATTGAGCCATCGAGGGGGAGGGGGTGCACCCAGCCAAAACAGCCAAGGAGCTACCAAATGTTTCATGCTCTTTTGTGCCTTCCAGTGACTAAATGCCACTGCTATCTGATGATTGCTTTCTTTTAATATTCACATATAACCTGATGAGTTAGAACTGCATGTCATGCCTCAAAAAGTTAGAAGGCTGTGTGACTAGCATCTTTTACCTTCACATGAGGGTGTAATCTATTTCAGAAAATTAAGTGTGTTGTTGCAAGATGAGCTCATGTGAGTTTGAGGAACACTTTACTTTTTTGACAACATAATATGTAACAATTACAAACATTTTATTTATCTTCCAAAATTTATTAACACATTTTATATAATTTGTTCTTATAAAGTAGAAGTACCAGGTCTATTTCCTCACAAATTTAAGAAAACAGTTGTGCACTTCGTTATTAAGATCTGATGTATTTACATGTAATGAAGAATTAAAAACAACATGGACAGACAGGACACATTACAACAGAATGTTGTAAACAAAAAGGAACACCTAAGCATATTTACATTTACTTGGATGTACAGAATACCATGGGATTAAAATAGTTACAAAAATGTTTTGCATGAAAGGTTGTTAATTAAGCATAGTATGTCTGTCGTATATGTTCCTCCGCTGTTCCCTAACTTGTCTTTTCCACTTATCTTGCTGATGGCCAACACGATTCAGGACATTTCCTCTTACACCCATAGCATGTGAGGTAGTTCCATCAACACTAGTGCTGGGCTCATCCTATACAAAAGAATTAACATGTACATTCAGACAAACAAACACTATTGGGGAACTGTAAAGATTCTACCGCATAATATATAAAGGATGAAAATATATATTTGCAAACACAGCTACATTTTTCTGTCTTTTATGCAAGTCTGTAGTACTCTTAAGGTAAGCAACTTTTAGTATATGAATTCATGATACTATACCTCTTCATTATTGTGTTCTTGATAGCTGCCTTTTACACGTTTGTTCAAGAGTGGATCCAAGCAAATCAAAAACAGCATGTAGATGACAAGGAGGGAAATTATCCAAATAACTATTATGACTACATACTGCAACAAACAGATACTTTAGTATATTCAGCTGCTCCTCATCTATAATCTACCTACCTTAACAAACCCAGTTCATACCTTAATTATTGATGTATTTCGACTTTCATATTTACATTCACACCTGGGACAAAATTCCTGCTCCTTGCCCTTAATCTCATCTCCTACTTGGGGCAGGATCACATTGTCGCAATTGCTGTAACAGATTCATATAAGCAGACAACTTAGCAAAGCACGTAATCACATCATCTCAACCTTATGATTACAGAATTTCATGCATGTTAATTCAGTAATGGAAAGGTAGGTGTGTGTGTGTGTGTGTGTGTGTGTGTGTGTGTGTGTGTGTGTTTTGGAGGGGGGGGGTGGGGGGCTGCTGCTCAATGCCTATGCCACTTGCCACATACAGAGTGTGTAGCTTCACCACTTCTACAGTTTATTGCATTATAAGCATAGCTAATTGCATTATAAGCAGTTTAACAATGAGTAGATTTACAATGAACACACTTCCATAACAAAAAGAGCATTATTATGTTTGGACACAGTCCATTACTGCAATATCGTGCAACCTGCCAACTGCCTCATGGAAGCTATTTTCTTGGTACTATGCACAACACTCAGCATTCATTCATAGATCTAACATTAAACATGACGAGTTAGTATTAGATTGCCTATGCTGTTTACAAGAGTGCCAAATTATTGATATGTGGGTTTTGGAGGTTTTACAATGAACTATGTTTACTGCCATTTCAGCCAAGCTTCTGAATATTTGAGTTACATTTCATCAATGGCAATGATACTGTTGAAGAACTGCTCATCTTCCCCGGAACATTATTTCATACGTAAATGGCATATGTTCACTGTAATTTCTACATGTGGAATTTATTACATCCTTTCATCGTAGTCTTATTTCATCAAGCCTTAAAGACTTATGTGCATCACTTCATGAAATACCAGCAACATCAACCATCTGCACCTGTTCTGCTCAAAAATTGGCAAGTGGTACAAGGGCAATACCAGTAAGGCAAAAGGTAATCATGGATGCTCCAGTCAACACTTCCTAGTATCTGAGGCTGGAATGTCTGTACTGCTTCAAAATAGCTTAGTGTGTGAAAGTAAGCCTTTCTAAACTCTGAAGCATAATCTTTTCCTAATCACAGCTTTCTACACACCAGTAACACTTCATTTATAATCTATTTTGAAATACACTTATCATATGCCAACTTATGTTGTTTAAGACTTCAGGAATCAGAATCACCTTTAAATTTGTATTCTCATATTCTCAATTATTGATTGAATGCCCTGTTTATTTTTTCGTTTCTTCTTTAAGCTGTAATGTACATATGTAACTTTTACTACTGTATAGAGTACTTTTGTAAGTCTTTTTATCTTTACTTTTCCTTTTGTTCTTCTTGCTGTAGGCCTTAAAGGGCCCGATAAGGCAATAAATGATGATGATGATGATGATGATTCTCATATTCTTGTGTTCTTTTCAGGTACTTTCATTAGTGTCAACTTATCTTGGATGCCAACAAATTTATTCCACACTGTACAATATGATTAAAATAACTAAAAATGAAACAAAATATTTAACTGGTGAGATTATGTTTACATCTCCATTTATTAGATATTTTTATGAAGGAACTCTTGCTTTAATAATTATACTTTAAACATAAATGAAGTCAGACTCTTTGTGAGATGCACAATGACACATCCAGTACAGGCTACATTATCTACTTAGTGTGTCCCTGATGCTTTTTATAATTTCACCCCTCTCAGTGAATACTCCCACACTCCAATTATTACTTCGAATCCACCCCATATAGACCAAGTTCCATGCTCCTGTCTGGGACACCTTATGGTAAAATTATATCCTGTTGCAGTGGCAACCCTTTCTCCTGGAGGAAGCATGGAAAGAGATGGAAGTCTAACAAACCATCATAATGGCTATGAAGGCTGTCTTACATCAGCATCGCTGTCTAAACTACAAAGGAAGATCTGGTGTCACCTAAACAAGATAACAAGATACAAACAGGCCATGTCAGAACTGGGACTAGCCACATAGATGGGACATCATCAGTAGCCCTGAATGTGATTGTGGAGCAGCAGAGCCCACCGTAGGACATGCTGTCCAGTAGTGCTCCAAAAGCAGATACTCTGTGAAATGGAGTAATGTCCTGGAAGCTGTTAATTGAAGCATTTAATTAGATATCAAATACTGATGTAGGTCTATGAATGTGCAGTGCTGTGTCAAATTGTTTTTCATAAAATTTGTGATTTGGAACTGTTTCTTTCTAGAATTAATGATCTGTAATTTTTTCTTTCTATTTGTAATTTGGAACTTTTGGATCACAGTTTGCCACACTGCAAATAAATAACAATTTTCACTTCCCTCTACAACTGTATTATGTAAATTAAAAGGCTGCACTGTCATTATTTTGCTTCCTGGGATTTCCGTAACACACCCACTAGTGTTCTATAATGCTGCAGATATTCCTTCCTATAGGTCAATCTGTGCATCACTTATAAACAATTTCACCTCATTTCAGATTGTGGTGCCTGCCATTCATGTGATGGCTGCTCTCTGCAAGGCAATCTTAAATCTTTCCATCAATAAATCCTCTAACGAGGCAAGGCAGTCGCAAAACTGTCATCTGATAACTTTCCTTCCTACTTATCTAGTCCAACAACACCCTGCAGCTACTTTTACTGTGGGCGGATATGAAGACATCCGATGCTGTGGGTGAAGCCTTCTGTTCCATTAGCTATAATACCCCCACCCACTTTGTGTATTGTGTTGCCTTGCACAATGTTGAATTCAGTTCATGTTTCCTGTGCAAGGAAATTTAAAGTAGACAGTAACCAAAGTAAATTGTCTGGGGTAGTTTACACACAGGTGGAATCTAACGAACTGTGGGTTGGAAGAGAACCACAAATTGGGAAGACTTAAGACACTTTAGAAGCCAGTAATAGTTCCCATCATCAATGGAACACACTATTTCTGCTCAACAGCCCAAAAACAGTAATCCCAGAAGATTTATAAGGGAGGAGGCTTAACAAGAAGGGCTGCAGGCAACAAAAGTTAGCCAATTAGTCAATAATCTGATGTCACTCATTGCTCATATGCCAAGTCTTCTATTACATCACCACCAGCAGACTTGCTATCATGATTGGCGAACAAACATGACATCTTGATGCAGAGTGACAAGCATCCCTCTATCAACACTATTTGCAGCTTCAGTCCCAAAGGCTACAAGCAAACGAAGAGTATCTACCTTCTCCCTCTTCACAATGGCCAGTGCCTTAGCTGCTTGACGCAGGTTTATAAGGTATACTTTAAAAAGTATACATTGATCTGTATTCAGTGTCCCATGAGAAATAATTAAAGGCAATTATTCAATTGCTTTGTTGAAATTACTTTACTGAAATTGTTTTACTGTATGCAGTTCTCAATTAGTCATTTCTTTCAGGTAATTGTTTCCAACTCAATAACAATGATCATTGCTTGTTTATTTTCAGCAATATGACTACCACTAAAAACTTATGATAGCACAGGAAGGTCACTATATAAATGGTGCCCGATGTGGGGCTAATGAAAATAGCCTCTATATAGTCTGTCCTCTATTGGGTTGCTATTTAATTCTGCTCCCATTGTATCCTTACAGCCCTTTACAGCTGATTTCAAAAGCTTATGTCTATCTCTGCAGCGATACGATTTAATTAGGAGAGCAATATTTAATTTGATATGCACTTTACTTTTCCTTTAAAGCTTCTCAATTAGGTTTTAACCAGAACATATCTTTACCAATTCTGAAATACCTACATCTTGTATATTATTATGGACATTGAGCAACCACTTACCTGAATTTCATATGTTTTGCTCCTAACCCCCCCTCCCAAAGAATATTTCCAACTGAGATTTTCACTCTGCAGTGGAGTGTGTGCTGATATGAAACTTCCCGGCAGATTAAAACTGTGTGCCGGACCAAGACTCGAACTCGGGACCTTTGCCTTTCGCGGGCAAGTGCTCTACCAACTTGCCTGCAAAAGGTAAAGGTCCCAAGTTCGAGTCTCGGTCCAGCACACAGTTTTAATCTGCCAGGAAGTTTCATATCAATGCACACTCCACTGCAGAGTGAAAATCTAATTCTGGAAACATTCCCCAGGCTGTGGCTACGCCATGTCTCTGCAATATCCTTTCTTCCAGGAGTGCTAGTTCTGCAAGGTTCACAGGAGAGCTTCTGTGAAGTTTGGAAAGTAGGGGACGAGGTACTGGCGGAAGTAAAGCTGTGAGGACGGGGTGCGAGTCGTGCTTGGGTAGCTCAGACGGTAGATCACTTGCCCACGAAAGGCAAAGGTCCCGATTTCAAGTCTCGGTCCAGCGCGCAGTTTTAATTGGTTGGTTGGTTTTGGGGGTTGATGGGGGCTTAACACCGAGGTCATCAGTCCCCAGTTAAAAACAGACATACTTGTAAAAGACTTATACAGTAAAAGCGTAACCTCTGCAACCAGAGGGAGGGAACACCAAGAGGTACAGAGCTAAAATGAACGCCGCAGTAACACAAAATAGAGGACACTTAAACGGAGCAGAGCAAATGGTTGACTACAGCAAAACAGACTACAGTGGTTGATGGATCAGGTAAAAGGTCAACCACTCAACTACAAACAAAGAACCTCCAGCTGGAAAGCGTTGATAGAGGTACCAACACAACTTGTTACCATAAAAGACACTATTTTGGTATCCACGTCACAAAAGTCACTGGAGTGGGTGTAGCCTGAGAGTGCCCACACTAGAGCGAGTAATAAAATCCAGCTGCACAGATAAAACTGAGTCAGCTATAGAGGCATCGTCACCGAGAATTAAAGGAAGTGCAGCTGGTAAATTAAAGGACTGCCGCAAGGGGGCTAAAAGGGGGCAGTCCATCAGAAGATGGACCACTGTCAGCCCTGCATCATAGTGACACTCAGGCAGGTTCTCACGACGAAGGAGATAGCTGTGGGTCAACCGAGTACGTCCAATTCGGAGACAGCAGAGAACAACTGAGCCCCTACGCGTGCTGAGTTCCATACGGCCGTGGACGACTTGACCATGCGGAGCTTATTTGGCGTGTTCAAGACAGACCATTCAGAGCTCCAGACATCACAGACCTTGCGATGTAGGGCTGACCGGAGGTCTCTTTACACGAGACCAAGCTCCAGGGGTGGCGAAGTTGTGGCCTGCTTGGCCAACCGATCGACACGTTCGTTTCCTGGAATGCCGATGTGGCCCGGGGTCCATACAAACATTGCTGAACGACCACACTCGGCGAGAGCAGAAACAGCATCCTGAATACCACTCACCAAAGGGTCACGAGAGAAACACTGGTTGAATGCTTGCAATCCACTCAGGGAGTCATTGCATATGACAAATGACTCCCCAGGGCAGGAGGGAAGGTGAGCGAGTGCACGATAAAGAGCAACCAGCTCCACAGGGAAAACACTGCTCCATGTAGTTGTCGTGAATGAAAGCAAACCATGTTGAGGTGCCGCCAGCACCATTGTTTAAGCTCGCAAAGATGAGGTGTCCAATTGAGCTGAGCATCAAACAGCATGCCAAGGAAGTGATGCGTCTCCTCAATATGAAGGAGTTCATTGGCAAGGTAGAGATCTGGACGGAAGTGGACCGTTCGATGACAACAGAAATGCATCACTCGGGTCTTAGAGGCTGAGAACTGAAAACCATGGTTGGATGCCCAAAAATGTGCCTTATGGATAGCTCCCTGCAGCCGCCGTTCAGCGACACTGATGCTTGGGGAACTGTAATAAAGACAAAAGTCATCGGCATATAGAGAGGAACAGACCGATGAGCCCACCGCAGCCACACGACCATTAATCGCCACCAAAAAGAGCGGAACACTTAGAACCGAGCCCTGCGGGACACCATTCTCCCGAATATGAGCAGAGCTAAAATATGTGCCAACTCTAACCCGAAAGGAGCGATTGAAGAGAAAATTCCGTAGAAAAATCTGAAGTGGACCCCGTAAGCCCCATTCGTGCAGCGTAGCAAGGATATGATGGCGCCAGGTGGTATCTTACGCCTTCCAAAGATCAAAGAAAACAGCAACTAGATGTTCTCGCCGAGTCAAAGCTGTTAGATGTTCTCGCCGAGTCAAAGCTGTACGAATAGCTGACTCTAGTGAGACTAAATTGTTAATCGCTGAAGTGGCCCTGGCGGAAGCCCCCCTGTTGCTGGGCTAGGAGGCCCCGAGCTTCAAGGATCCACATGAGCCGCCAACTCACCATCCGTTCCAGGAGTTTGCACATAATGTTGTTAAGGCTGATAGGGCGATAGCTATCAACCACCAGTGGATCTGCACCAGGTTTCAGCACTGGGATGGTAATGTTATCCTGCCAAAGAGTTGGAAAAATGCCCTCCATCCAGATGCGATTAAACAGGGCGAGTAATTCACCCTGACAGTGCGCCGAAAGATGGCGAAGAAAATTGTTGTGAATTCAGTTTGGACCTGGAGAGGTATCAGGGCAAGCTGTAAGGGCACTTTGGAACTCCCATTCACTATCATTCCCAACGGTGCATGTGAAACGACAACTGTGTATGCTCAGCCTGCTCTTTAATGGCATGGAATTCTGCGCTGTAGCCTGCTGTCGCGGAGATGAGTAAAGTACTCTGCCAGATGTTCGGCGATGGCGATTGGGTTAGTACAAAGTGTACCCCAAAGAGAAAGGCAAGGGACAGACACATGAGGGCAAAAGCCAAAAATGCGCAGATCCCGCAACCACACCTGAGATGGGGAGGTACGAGAACCTATGGTGGCAACACATCACTCCCAGCAGTCCTGTTTGCTGCCCTGGATTAACCACAGCCGTTTAAAGGCAACCAGATTCTCTAAGGAAGGATGACGCCGGTGTTGTTGCAGGGCTCGCCGGCGGGCGGACAGCTTCTGCAATCTCTGGTGTCCACCAAGGGACTGACTGACGCCTTAGGATACTGGAAGAGCAGGGGACAGTTGCCTCGGCAGCAGAAACAATGGCCATAGTGACCTCGTCCACCGCCAAATCGATGTCACCAGGAAGCAGAGCGATGGCCATAGTAGCTGAGGTGTAGGCTGCCCAATCAGCTCCACAAAGAGACCATCATGGCAGCTGGTCAGGAGGTTGGGACTGAAGAAGAGAAATCAGGATAGGAAAGTGGTCGCTACCACAGAGGTCGTCGTGGACCCTCCAACTGACATATGGAAGAAGACCTGGTCTACTAAGAGAGAGGTCAATGGCAGAAGATGTGCCATGAGTCAAGCTAAAATATGTGGGAGCACCAGTGTTAAGGAGGCAAATGTCCTGCTGAGCCAAGAGAGCCTCAACGTTCCAACCATGGTCCGAGTTCTGGGCCCCATCCCATAAAGGGTGGTGGGCATTAAAGTCCCCCAAAAGGAGGAATGGCAGGGGGAGCTGGGCGAACAAGGCAGCTAGGTCAGCAAGAGGGACAACCTTATCTGGGGGAAGGTAGAGGGAACAGATGGTAAGCTCTATTCCTGCCCGGACTCTAACAGCCACAGCCTCGAGAGCTGAGTGAAGTGGCCCTGGGGCACTAGGAACAGTGGCAAGAACATAAACACAGACACCGCCAGACACCCTGTCGTATTCTACGCGGTTCTTATAGTAACACCGGTAGCCACAGAGGGAGGGGGTCCGCTGAACAGGAAACCAGGTTTCCTGTAGGGGCAGGGAAGTGGCACAAAAGCTGTTTCAACTTAGCAAGGTGGTGGAAGAAACCACAGCAATTCCATTGAAGGATAATGGTATCCGACTGAATACATGAAAGAACCTGGGGGGGATAGGTCACGCCTTAGAAGCACTCACCACCACCGATTGCGAAGTAGCCTGATCAACTTCCATAGGAGATGCGGGTCGAGCAACATCTAGCTCCTGAGGGGACACTAGATGCTCCACATCTTCAGGTGCAGTGGTGAACTTTTCTGTCTTTATGTCCTTCTCCTTTTGCTTTTTCTTCTTTTTGGTAGGGTCCCATTTGTCCTTCGGTTTATCAGGCTGGGTGGGATCTTCCGACCCAGTCTCATGGACCGAGGAAGACCTGGAAGCCCTATGGCCCTCAGGTGGTGGCTTTTTCAGCCACTGGCTGACATCTGGAGGGGCAGTAACTGTGGAAGGGAGGGCACCAAGTGATCCCTTCCGCACGAGGGGAGCCAGAGGAGGCGGGCACTTCTCCGGCTCAGAGGTGGGGACTGAAGTCTCCAAAGGAGGAGGGGTTGTTCTACATCTACATCTACATTTATACTCTGCAAGCCACCCAACGGTGTGTGGCAGAGGGCACTTTACGTGCCACTGTCATTACCTCCCTTTCCTGTTCCAGTCGCGTATGGTTCGCAGGAAGAACGACTGTCTGAAGGCCTCTGTGCGCGCTCTAATCTCTCTAATTTTACATTCGTGATGTCCTCGGGAGGTATAAGTAGGGGGAAGCAATATATTCGATACCTCATCCAGAAACGCACCCTCTCGAAACCTGGCGAGCAAGCTACACCGCGATGCAGAGCGCCTCTCTTGCAGAGTCTGCCACTTGAGTTTGTTAAACATCTCCGTAACGCTATCACGGTTACCAAATAACCCTGTGACAAAACGCGCCGCTCTTCTTTGAATCTTCTCTATCTCCTCCGTCAACCCGATCTGGTACGGATCCCACACTAATGAGCAATACTCAAGTATAGGTCGAACGAGTGTTTTGTAAGCCACCTCCTTTGTTGATGGACTACATTTTCTAAGGACTCTCCCAATGAATCTCAACCTGGTACCCGCCTTACCAACAATTAATTTTATATGATCATTCCACTTCAAATCGTTCCGCACGCATACTCCCAGATATTTTTACAGAAGTAACTGCTACCAGTGTGTGTTCCGCTATCATATAATCATACAATAAAGGATCCTTCTTTCTATGTATTCGCAATACATTACATTTGTCTATGTTAAGGGTCAGTTGCCACTCCCTGCACCAAGTGCCTATCCGCTGCAGATCTTCCTGCATTTCGCTACAATTTACTAATACTGCAACTTCTCTGTATACTACAGCATCATCCGCGAAAAGCCGCATGGAACTTCCGACACTATCAACTAGGTCATTTATATATATTGTGAAAAGCAATGGTCCCATAACACTCCCCTGTGGCACACCAGAGGTTACTTTAACGTCTGTAGACGTCTCTCCGTTGATAACATGCTGTGTTCTGTTTGCTAAAAACTCTTCAATCCAGCCACACAGCTGGCCTGATATTCCGTAGGCTCTTACTTTGTTTATCAGGCGACAGTGCGGAACTGTATCTAACGCCTTCCGGAAGTCAAGAAAAATAGCATCTACCTGGGAGCCTGTATCTAATATTTTCTGGGTCTCATGAACAAATAAAGCGAGTTGGGTCTCACACGATCGGTGTTTCCGGAATCCATGTTGATTCCTACATAGTAGATTCTGAGTTTCCAAAAACGACATGATATTCGAGCAAAAAACATGTTCTAAAATTCTACAACAGATCGACGTCAGAGATATAGGTCTATAGTTTTGTGCATCTGCTCGACGACCCTTCTTGAAGACTGGGACTACCTGTGCTCTTTTCCAATCATTTGGAACCTTCCGTTCCTCTAGAGACTTGCGGTACACTCCTGATGTTGATAACAGGGGAGCAACAGAAGAGGGTGTTCCCCAACTACCTGGGGGGCAGGGATAGATGGCTGGGCTGGAGGACCCACAAAAAGCGGCTGAGATTGGGGGCTCATCACCAGGGATGACAACATCGAAGCTGCTGCAGCAAATGTCGATGAAATGCGCACAGGATGAAATCAGTCGTACTTGCGTTTAGCCTCTGTGTGAGCGAGCCTGTCCAAGGTCTTATACTTCATAATCTTCCATTCTTTTTGATAAACCGCGCAGTCTGACGAGCAAGGTGAATGTTTTTGTCTGCAGATGACACAAACAGGGGGGCAGCGAACACGGGACGTTGGGGTGGGAGGCACGTCCACAATCCTGACAGATAGGGCTGGCGTCGCATCTCGATTACATATACCCAAAACTCCAGCACTTAAAGCAGCGCATGGGAGGAGGGACGTAAGGCTTAACATCACATCGATATATCATCCCTCGAAAGCCAAGATGAAGGCACCGGTGGCGACCCTACTATCTTTAGGTCCCCTGAAGACACATCGTACAAAGTGGACACCGCGGCATTCCAGTTTTGCACGGAGCTCGTCTTCAGACTGCAACAACAGGTCAGGATGAAAAATAAGTCCTTGAACCATATTGAGGCTCTTATGAGGCATAATGGAGACTGCAACATCACCGAGCTTGTCACAAGCAAGCAATGCCCGTGACTGCTGAGGATGCTGTCTGTATGAGGACTGCTCCAGACCTCATTTTAGACATGCCCTCAACTTCTCCAAACTTGTCCTCTAAATTTTCCACAAAAAACTGAGGCTTTGTGGTCAGAAATGAGTCTCCATCTGTTCGGCTGCAAACCAGAAATCGAGGAGAATACGTCTCACCAAGTAATTTAGACCACTGTTCCTCCCCTGGTGGGGACAGGGAAGGGAACGACTGGGGGTCATACTGTAAAGCATTGAACTTTCCTTTCTTAGAGACTCACGCTTGCGCACTATTCTATTTCGTTTCATGGTGGTCCCATGAGCAGCTAGGAGAAGGAATGTCCACCCAGACAGAGCCCCGCTTGCCTGGGTAATCCGAATACAACTGGGAGGGCGGCAGGATCCCCAGAGATTGCCCGCTAGCAACTGTTCTACCTCAACAGCCATGCGTCTCCTCTGCGCGCAGCACACCTTGAGATTGAGGTTTTTTTTTACAGAGTTTTATACCATCCTTGTGACCCAGGCAGTTAAGCCAAGATCCCCAGGCTCTGGACCGTACAACGTTCCACCGTCACACCTTACAGTGGTCATTGAAGCACGCTCAGAGCTTATGCTATTGAGGACTGGTGGCGCTTCCCAGTCCCCAGCTCAAGGACCCCCGGGTTGCCAAGCCCGTACCCAGCAATTAAATGCTGAGCCCCCTGAGGGGCAATTTTAATCTGCCAGGAAGTTTCAATATTTCCAACTACTGTACAAGATATAGTAAAACTGCTGTACTTACATTAGTGTCCCTTTGTACTAACATCACTGGTGATTAACATTTAATGAGTCCAAGAGGACAGAGGTGCTTATCTAATGTAATAGACGTGTCATTTTCATTCCCAATGTGCTTAATTTTTTTCCATAAATAGTACCCAAATATGTTACTAAATTGACTCCTCATTTCAGTTGATTCTCAGTTTCACATTCCAGAGATCATCATGATCATGTGGAATGAGCCATTTTAATTCCGCATGATAAATTATTTTATAATTACATCTACACACTTAGCATTAACAACAGATTTTTGTATGTAAAAAAGAAACCATGCGCATATCAATAATTCCTACACACTATCTCTTACATATTACAATAACAGAAAAAATTGTTCAATGGAATAGAAGAAGTTATCAAGAAGAAACTTTTTCAGTTCATTTTCCAGTTTTACTTTGCTGTCTCTCACTGGGCAAGGATCAAAAATTTTGTTTGTAGCACTGTGCTCCCCTTTTTGTGCTAAAGACAAACTTTATGAGGTGAAATGAATGTAATTTCTTCTTTTATATCTAAAAAGAAAGATGATGAGACTTACCAAACAAAAGCGCTGGCAGGTCGATAGACACAAAAACATACACACAAAATTCAAGCTTTCGCAACAAACGGTTGCTTCGTCAGGAAAGAGAGAAGGAGAGGGAAAGACGAAAGGATGTGGGTTTTAAGGGAGAGGGTAAGAAGTCATTCCAATCCCGGGAACAGAAAGACTTACCTTAGGGGGGAAAAAAAGGACACACACACACACACACACACACACACACACACACACACACACATATCCATCTGCATATGCACAGACACAGGCAGACATTTGTAAAGGCAAAGAGTTTGGGCAAACTCTCTGCCTTTACAAATGTCCGCCCGCATCTGTGTATATGCGGATGGATGTGTGTGTGTGTATGTGTGTGTGTGTGTGTGTGTGTGTGTGTGTGTGTGTGTGTGTGTGAGCGCGCGAGTGTATACCGGTCCTTCCCCCCCCCCCCCCCCCCACACACACACCAAGGCAAGTCCCTCCGCTCCCGGGACTGGAACGACTCCCCACCCTCCCCCTCAAAACCCACATCCTTGGATCCCTCCCTCTCCCTCCCTCCCCCCGCCGAAGCAACCGTTTGTCGCGAAAGCCCGAACTCCGCGTGCATGCCCGTGTGTCCATCGACCCGCCAGAGCCCCTGCTTGGCAAGTCTCATCATCCCTCCCCTCAGACACATTCCTCCCACGTGGAATGCTTCCCTCCATCGCACTCGCACTCTCGCTCTCTCTCTCTCTCTCTCACACACACACACACACACACACACACACACACACACACACACACACACACAGATTTTATATAAACACAATAGAGGGAAACATTCCACGTGGGAAAAATACATCTAAAAAGAAAGATGATGAGACTCACCAAACTAAAGCACTGGCAGGTCGATAGACACACAAACAAACACAAACACACACACACACACACAAAATTCCAGCCCTTGCAACCAACGGCCGCCCTGCCAGGAAAGAGAGAAGGAGAGGGAAAGACAAAAGGATTCGGGTTTTAAGGGAGAGGGCAAGGAGCCACCCCAATCCCGGGAGCGCAAAGACCCACCTCAGGGTGGTTACCCAGGCCTGCCAACCCAAAGTTTGGTACAGATTTATTGATGACATTTTCATGATCTGGACTCGCAGTGAAGAAGAACTCCAGAATTTCCTCTCCAACCTCAACTCCTTTGGTTCCATCAGATTCACCTGGTCCTACTCTAAATCCCATGCCACTTTCCTTGACGTTGACCTCCACCTGTCCAATGGCCAGCTTCACACGTCCGTCCACATCAAACCCACCAACAAGCAACAGTACCTCCATTATGACAGCTGCCACCCATTCCACATCAAACGGTCCCTTCCCTACAGCCTAGGTCTTCGTGGCAAATGAATCTGCTCCAGTCCGGAATCCTTGAACCATTACACCAACAACCTGAAAACAGCTTTTGCATCCCGTAACTACCCTCCCAACCTGGACAGAAGCAAATAACCAGAGCCACTTCCTCATCTCCTCAAACCCGGAACCTTCCACAGAAGAACCCCAAAAGTGCCCCACTTGTGACAGGATACTTTCCGGGACTGGATCAGATTCTGAATGTGGCTCTCCAGCAGGGATACGACTTCCTCAAATCCTGCCCTGAAATGAGATCCATCCTTCATGAAATCCTCCCCACTCCACCAAGAGTGTCTTTCCGCCGTCCACCTAACCTTCGTAACCTCTTAGTTCATCCCCATGAAATCCCTAAACCACCTTCCCTACCCTCTGGCTCCTACCCCTGTAACCGCCCCCAGTGTAAAACCTGTCCCATGCACCCTCCCACCACCACCTACTCCAGTCCTGTAACCCGGAAGGTGTACACGATCAAAGGCAGAGCCACGTGTGAAAGCACCCACGTGATTTACCAACTGACCTGCATACACTGAAGCGTTCCATGTGGGAATGACCAGCAACAAACTGTCCATTCGCATGAATGGACACAGGCAGACAGTGTTTGTTGGTAATGAGGATAACCCCGTGGCTAAACATGCCTTGGTGCATGGCCAGCACATCTTGGCACAGTGTTACACCGTCCGGGTTATCTGGATACTTCCCACTAACACCAACCTGTCAGAACTCCGGAGATGGGAACTTGCCCTTAAGCATATCCTTTCTCGCTATGCGCCAGGCCTCAATCTCCGCTAATTTCTAATTTCAATTTGCCGCCGCTCATACCTCACCTGTCTTTCAACATCATCTTTGCCTCTGTACTTCCGCCCAGACTGACATCTATGCCCAGACTCTTTGCCTTTACAAATGTCTGCTTGTGTCTGTGTATATGCGGGTGGATATGTGTATGTGTGTGTGTGTGCGCGCGTGCGCGAGTGTATACCTGTCCTTTTTTCCCCCTGAGGTGGGTCTTTTCGCTCCCGGGATTGGGGTGGCTCCTTGCCCCCTCCCTTAAAACCCGAATCCTTTTGTCTTTCCCTCTCCTTCCCTCTTTCCTGGCGGGGCGGCCGTTGGTTGCGAGCGTGCGCGCGTGTGTGTGTGTGTGCGCGCGCGCGCGCGCGCGCGCGCACACGCCCGCGCGCGCGCACACGTGTGTGTGTGTGTGTGTGTGTGTGTGTGTGTGTGTCTATCGACCTGCCAACGCTTTTGTTTGGTGAGTGTGTGTGAGTATGATTGAGGGAAGCATTCCACGTGGGAGGAATGTGTCTGGGGGGAGGGATGATGAGACTTGCCAAGCAGGGGCTCTGGCGGGTCGATGGACACACGGGCATGCACGCGGAGTTCGGGCTTTCCCCCTAAGGGAAGTCTTTCCGTTCCTGGGATTGGAATGACTCCTTACCGTCTCCCTTAAAACCCACATCCTTTCGTCTTTCCCTCTCCTTCTCTCTTTCCTGACGAAGCAACCGTTTGTTGTGAAAGCTTGAATTTTGTGTGTATGTTTGTGTTTGTTTGTGTGTCTATCGACCTGCCAGCACTTTTGTTTGGTAAGTCTCATCATCTTTCTTTTTAGATATATTTTTCCCACGTGGAATGTTTCCCTCTATTATATTCATATCATTAATTTCTTCTTTTGATATTTTAGTCATATACACTTGACAGCACAAAAAGCAGGCCACCCCTGAATTCCAATGTGTAGGCAGCACCTGACTGTATACAACCAACACAGCATAGCTGTGTCACAGGTCCTTTAAACCCTCTACAGTACAGTCGTTTGACTATACACAATTGTTATCACAAGCTATACACAATTGTTATCACAAGAGACCACTACAGTACACTGACAGCAATCAGCCCTGATTTAAACTAATATCGCGATACAATAAATATTAGGAAACACATTATTGGGGATGAGGCAGTCCCTAACGCTTGTAAATTAAAATTCATTACAATAAGTGACACTTCAGAAGTCACTATCACACTAATTAAATGACATGACCAGTTTTTGTTCACAATCATATTGAAGTTTTCACAAGCAGTTTACAAGGACGAATGTCCAAACCTGGAAATAAGTGACGATACATTTAGCCCTGCACTGGGAACCACATGAAGCCAATATTGGCTCTGAGAAGTAACAAAAAAAAGTATCTAATAAAGTCCAATACCCAAGTGTGAAACAGCATGAAGTAAAGTTGTGATAATGGAGGGGCGCAGAACCAAGTACCTAGACAAATTGTTAACTAAGCACAATTAGATGTCAGCTATTAAATATGTTCAACTATAGCGTGATACTGGAATCTGAAATGACGATGCAAATGGTTTTTTTCGGGCAGGGATTTGAACCTGGCACCTTTAGATAGATCTTATAGCAACAGATAGACATGAAATATTTATTGTTTTTTCACCAGTAGTGAGATTTGCACACGTTTGGCTAGAGGTAATGCAACGAATAGTTCTGTGCTATCTGGGACTCCAACCCCGCACATATTTTCGCCTTTCACCAGCTGTTAGGAGTGCACTATTCATAGGGAGTAGTTTGGCATTTTGAGAGAACAACAAAATGATGAGGGTTCATATCCACATAAGAATTGGAATCTGATCTCTAATCCCAGTCCAATGCCAATATTTTCAAAATCTCAAGGTCACTTACAATAAGAAAGGAAGGTCCTATGACCTTACTTGACTGGTTCGTGAACTAAAACAACATTACTAATGTAAGAAAGCTTACTAGAGAGTTTCTGCAAGCAGCAACTTCTGCCGAAACTAATCCAACCCTGTTCCAGTCAGTAGTGACTGGACATGTTTAATGTTGACTTAGAACCATGGCACAGTCCTGCATTTTTTTACTTGGCATAACTGGAAGTGAAGAGGGTGTTAAAAACTGGTACCCCCAGCGGGAATCTATCTCCACCTTCGCCATTACACGCTAACCTCAGTCCAACCAACCACCAAATTTCACACGCGTTATCACGTTTTTATCATAATAGTGTATGCAGCACATGGTACAAGAAGTGTTGACTCACTTCTACTCTTGTGAATAACCTATTCTTGATCTAGCAGTCAAGATCACGCAGTGTGAATGCAAAGCTGTGATATCAAACCCACCTTTTTCCTTTCTTTTTTAAGCTGTATTACATCTATCTGCTAAGAGCATCAATCTGACAGAAGGTCAGAGACATTTTCGTTAATTTTCTAACCAGCCAGTAATAGAAAAATCTTGCGGAAACATGTCTGTGAAAGGGCTCATGGGTGTCTGTAACAATAAGACCAATTTCAGTGCCATCAGCCAGCAGCCACTTGATACAGACTGGCATCCACCCAAGTGATTGCAACACAATGGGCATGGAGCCTATGATTTCCAGTAGGCTTTTATGTGCTCGAATTATCAAGTATAACATTATGGAATGTTGCGTATCATATAATATGTTTCAACATGCCCTGTGGCAATTTAGTTTAGCACATTGCTATAATCATATTTTACTATGGTGTTACTTTATTGAAGTTAATAGTATAGCTTCTCATTTTTTACCTTCTGAGGAGCATCATTTATGCACAAGAAAACTGAGTCTAAAACCAAATAAGGTCTAACATTTGTGACATTGTGTTTAGTTTGTGTTTAATAAAAGGGCGAAAGCAGTGGAGGCAATTCAAAACAACTGTGCCCTTTATGGAGTGAGTGCTATCGAGAAAGACAAGTTTTATCATTTCAAGTAAGATCATTTTGGGATAAATTAATCACCGTAGTCAGGAAGACAAACAGGCATTAATGAAAGACGTTTCTGCGATTTACTACTACGGTCAATGACACTGTATCTGCTAATTGAAGGGAGGAAGGTTATAGTACAATGTATTGTCAAAAACAAGATTAGACACAAAGCAGAATTGTACACTGGAATGGGAGGGGGAAATAAGTCATCTGTGCCCTTTCAAAGGATTGATTTGGGCATTTGCTGTAATAGATTTCAGGTGGTC
The DNA here is from genome assembly GCF_023864275.1 of Schistocerca cancellata. Taxonomy (NCBI): domain Eukaryota; kingdom Metazoa; phylum Arthropoda; class Insecta; order Orthoptera; family Acrididae; genus Schistocerca; species Schistocerca cancellata. The sequence goes on along the minus strand of NC_064630.1, from coordinate 322,530,086 downwards.
ACTGTAAACCCAAATCAGTGTAGCCTGATGGTGATTTGAAGTACCATATGGTAACCTCACAAGTAGAAAATAGTGGTTAAGTCTTAACATGGTGATACTTTTGTTTCAATAAGTCAGTAGTGAATTATTACAGGCAAGGTCATTTTCCGGAGTGTAGCGGAAGTTACTGATTTTATGCAGTTTCTTCAACAATTAATACTCTAAGTTTTCTCGTTTGAAATAATTTAGAATTATTTTGCTGGTGCTTTCATTAGGGCCAGACAAAAAGTCACCTAACGTACGAAAATTTTCTTACAAGCATCAACAAATTCACACACTATCAATTACAAAGGCAACCTCTTCTGTGCAATACAGCTTCATAATACAGCAAAAGATTATGGTCTCAATATCTCACTATGCCTCTCAGCATCATCACTTTATCTGCTACCACTTAACTCCATACTCACCATTGGTTAGGAGGTACATTGCGAATGTACAGCTTTCGATTCGACTGTGTCACATTAACAACTGAAGGATTTGGGCATACACACTTGCAACGAACGTCTTCATATGATTGGCTCTGAAAATAAAAATTAATTTCAATAAATGCATTCAGAGGAAAAGTCTGGAAGTTAATGTTAAAATTCAAATTCAAAACAAAACAGCATGTTCCTGAAATGCAATATACTCTCCAATTTGATAAATGCAAGTAAACACAATATATGAAATTCTTTTAGTTAGTTCATTTGTCCACAGATTAAATTCATCACAAAAATTATGATGTGAAACCTCGACAGAACAAACAAAGAACTCTCATATACCACTTAAAAATATGTATAAAAAATAATATTTAATGGTTACATGCTGGCTATTTGCAGTTTTTTAGTGACTATTTACCTCTACTCAAGAATTCCAAGGCTGAAGACAGTTACAGAGTAAAGAATGCCTTCTAGCCAGGAGATTCACAGTAGTAAAAGTATGGGCTAAAAAGATAACGAACATCAGCTGGACCAAGATGACAGAAACAATCAGATCAGTAGATGGACGTGCCTATACAAGTGTTCCCCACAGCTCTGCAGGTGACGGGCTGCCCATCTCACAGTTGTTCCAATAGTGATACTTTGTAGTCAAAGTCTTAGGGAAGGGGGAAGAGCATCAGTGTTACCCCTAAAACTGAAACTGCTTTGTGACAGAAAAAAAAGGGGGCTAACCACATGTAAAAGAAATTAAAACAGAGTAAAAGAGCGATGACCATGGCAACTGGCAAAGGAGATAAGACTAGGGTTCCCCAAGGCCGGTATGCGGCTGCAGTCCCAACCCCCCTGCCCCTCTCCAAAACTATTTTAATAAGTTATATCTGCAAACAAAAACCACTTTCAGGGAGAAAATGAGTCATTTGGCAAATTAGTGGCAAAGAATCAAGAAAGTCACGCTCAGTGTGGAGAAGCAGGAGTAAGTGACATTTCACCAGCATGTAAGGCTCCACAACCATAAACTGGCAGTGGCTCATTACATAAAATGAGACTATTGAATCTGGTATGACTAATGTGGAGGCAACATAGGACAGTGGATTCTTTCTCAGAGGAACGGGAAGAGGAGTGCCATCAAGTAGTAGTCTCCATGATGGTGCAAGGTTTTAATAGAAGGGGCAGTAGCCCATCAAATGTTGTTACATATCTAAGTGTTAAGAGGTCTTACTTGAACCCACAAACCTGCACTTGAGACTGTCAAAGTAAATAACCACTATCTAGCCAGTCAGCCTTTTCATTTCTGGGGATATCCACATAACTTGGGATCCAGAGAAAGACAACTGAGCAGACAATACCTCTAAGGTCAGAGAGGGTGATAACAGTAACATCCATCAACAGCTTGAACGCTCATCATAGAGACACTAAAAATTAAAATGAGTGTGTTTGATAAAACATAGGGCTCTGTTAATGGCTATCAGCTCCACTGTACACACACATTACATGTTCCTGGCAACAAATGATGTTACTGAACAGAGGGAAATTTAGCATTCCCCATCCCATCTATGGTTTCAGAACGATCAGTGTAAATGATGGTAGCACCACAATACTCCTGAAGAATAGAAACTGAAAGATCATGGGAGAGACAACTTAAGTTCTTTGAAATAGGTCAGTTCTAATTTGTGGGCCAGGTACTAACTGAGGGGAAAGATTTCTATGAAGGTTAGGCAAAGGTCCCAGCCGAGGGTCTCAAGGCACATTCCAAGTGTTAATCCCAGCTACTCTAAATGATGAATATGAGGCATCCACATCAGCTTTTTATCAAAGGTGAGACCCAAAAATTCGGACTTGTCAACAACATCGAAGCACTGGGCACCAGAGTATAGTTTTGGATCAGAATGGGCCATGTTACAATGAAAAATGCATTACTAACATTTTTGTGGGAGAGAACTGGAAGCCATGGAAAGGGTTTAACTGGAAGTCTGTTGCAACGTGCCTTGGAGTTGGTGTTCAGCTGAGGCTATAGGTTGGGAGCTATACTATATGCAAAAGTTGTCAACATACAGCATTATGGTGACCAGTAGTTCAACAGAGGGCACTAGCCCACCAGTAATGATGAGAAAGAATGTAGCTCTAAGCACGGAGCTGTGTGGGATGCTGTTCTCTTGCACCTGTGGAGAGTTGAGCAATGTACAAACTCTAAATCAAAACAACTGGTGGGATAGAAATTAAAGATCAGAAATCAGTAGGAAGCCCCTACAGTCCCACTCATGGACAGTAAGTAAAATATGATGGTACCAAGTTGTATTGTACACCATATGTAGATCAAAAGAGACTGCAATGATCTGCTGCCTGTTGGATTGCTGTTTCCAACTTAACCAGATGGTCAGCTGTAGATCACTCCTCCCAGAAATCACACTGACGGGGAACAAAATGCTCCCACAATTTGAGAACTCAGCATAATTCTCAGGCTGTATCCTTTCAAGCAGTCTGCAGAGCACATTGGTGGGCTAATTGGTTTATAGTTGTCAATGGACATTGGGTTTTTGCTGGCTTACAGACCAGAGTGATCATATTCTCACCACAGTGAAGGGAAAATACTTTCTAGCCAAATGTGGTTAAGCATCCTGAGTGGGTGGAATCTTTAAATAACATTCAGATAATATTATTAATCATATCAGAGCCTTGGGCTGTATCATTTGACAAGTAAAGGGTCTGAAAGGTGTTCCCAGTAGTGGAAAGTTCATCATACAATTAGTCACAGGAGGGGAGGGTAAAGGATAGGGAGTTGTCTTCACTGTTGCAAGGTGTTTTACACAATGTTCAGCATGAACCAACGCACTGATAAAAATCTCATCATGAACGAGGAGACCCAGGCCGGTTTTTTACCTTCGGAGACCCTGTAGGCTTATGGAGCTCGGCCACACCATGAAGAGGCATGCATTCCCAAGGAGACACAGAGCTCCCAGCATTCCTCTTAATGTTTTTCATTAGATGGTGAGCCTTAACAGAGAACTGCTAAAAAGTTATCGGACTGGTAGTGAAGTACGTTGTGGAGCCCTTTAACTATGTCCAAGGAATTTTCCTGACCTTGTCTTTTGATCTATTTGATCCTCTACTGTCCTCTATTTCATTTCTCGAAGTTGCCTATTCATCTTCATTGTTAAATTTTAAATTCTTTATAACCAATTCTTCTTTCACCTTATCCAGGTCCCACCATCTTAATTTCCCAACTTTCTGCGATTTCTTCATTTTTATCTGCATTTCTTAATCAACAAATGAGGGTCAGAATTTACTTCTGCCCTGGCAACACTTGCAGCTTAAAATATGTTTCCTAGATATGCTGCTCTGTGATGTTGGATCAGAAACTACCATCAAAAGCAGAATAAATGGCAGTATAATCAAGACCTGTCCAGTAGAAAGTTCAAGAGTGATGTTGCCCCACCACAATCTTGTGGTGACAAAGTGATCTGTAGCACAGCATGAAATCTCCATCTTCATTCCATATTTAATACATTATCCATCATTTATAACAAACTGGAAGTGAAGTCAGAAGAGCTGTATCATGAAATAAAAAGAGTCTCCAAACAGTATTTTGAAGAACATTACATAAACATTCAAATATGATAACTGAAATTCCTGGTAGTATGTAAATAATTTAGGAGAAAAGTGCTGGAATATTTCAGTTCTACAGCTTTACTTGAATGAGGGATTGTGTTGAGTAGAGTGGAGAAGGGGAGAAATGGGACAGGGAGTGGAAGGAAGGTTTGAAGTATGGCGACTGACAGATGGGAGGGAGCCAGCGTGTGCAAAGGTTAGGAATGCAGGAGGGAGAGGTGATAGATGGAAGAAGTACGAAAGCAACATGGGCACTGGCGATGTTGAATTAGCGCAGCACATAGAGGAGTGGATTTGGAGGGGGCAGCAGAACAGAAGGGGAGAGTAGGGAAGATGGCTTGAGCGTAGGATGCATGAAGGCTTGGTCCTCGGGTTGGGTGCTAGCAGAGATTGAGACAAGGAGGAGTATGGGAACAAAGGATGCGTCACAATGATAAGTCCCATCCATACAGTCCACAGCAGCTGTTGTTGGACAGGAGGTGGCAGATGCCACAGTCTGTGAAGCAACCACTGAAATCCAGATTGTTGCTCCCAGCAGAGAATTCCTCCAATCTTGGCCACATTTGGGCAATGGCCTTTCATTGAGGTAAACAGCTGGTTAGCAGTCATGTTCAAATAAAGTGCCGTGCAGAAACTGCGACAGCCCCAGTACTTCACAAGTAGCCTTGCCTCTAGATGGGATACAATAAGCCAGTAATGGGACTGGAGTAGGATGTTCTGGCTGTATGTCCCTAACAGGTCTTGCACCTGGGTCTTCTGCAGACATATGAGCCATGTGGCAAGGTGTTGGGAGTATGTGTGTCATTAGGATGGGCCAGGACATTGCATAGAGTGGGTGGGCAGAGGAATACAACTCTGGAAGGGGTGGGAAGAATGTTCCTCGTTTCCAGGCATGGCAAAACATAGTCGAAGCCCAGGTAAAGAGTATGTTTAGTTGTTCCAGTCCAGTATGACACTGAGCAATGATGAGAGATGTTCCTTAGCAGCTGATTCCTGGGGGTGGGGGGAGGATTAGGGACATGAGGATATGGCCCACAGAATCTGTCTGTGTGCTGGGTTTGCAGGATAGTGCCTATCTGCAAAGCCCTTAGTGAGACCTTCTGCATACTGAACAATGGAATTCTCATCACTGCATTAACCATGCATGGCCAGACTATATGGGAGTGATTTTTTGGTGTGGAAGGGACGATCACTATCAAAAAGCAGGCATTTCGGTGGTTAGTGGGTTTGGTATGGATAGAGCCCTCTGAGGTGTAGATCAATGTCCAGGAATGTGGCACTTTGGGCTTAAGATGACCAGTTGAAAGGAATGGAAGAGAAGGCATTGAGGCTCTGGAGGACGAGGATAGAATGTATTGACCCTGCATTTAGATTACAAAAATATCATCAACCTGAGCCAGACAGAGGGTTTGGTGCAGTTAGGAAGGTTTCCACTAGATCTGTTTGTACACCTTACCCCCAGAGGAGTAATTATATGTAAAATTTAATTAGTTAGATGATAAGGAATGAGATGGTGGATTTGGGGTCTGAAGGACGTTACAAAAGGTAGTGTTTGAAAGTGGCAAGGTCATGGGCATGGAGGATTTAGAGCAAGGGGAGGCAGTGGTAACAGCGATGAGTAAGGGTCCTGGAGGTAATAGGATGTCTACGTAAATCCTTACAAGAAGACGATAAAGAGTGAATACCATGCAGGTATTTTTCTGTTTAACAGTGTACAATATGGACAAACACAGATTTTTTTCTATTTTTCAATATTATGTTTCTGAATTTATATTACAATTTTAGTTATTCACACATGAAAGTGTATTGAATTTGAAGCAAATGTTACAGACAATGAATTGGGTTCTTGGGCTATGCTATAGACCGCTCTGTTATCACAACCTTCAGTTATTTTTTCTTTTAACCACTTTTGCAACCTGTTCCAGACCTCAGGCTAAGCTGTACACCATGCCAGCCCCAACAGTCAGTAATTTTAACCCCTGATGATGGAGATGGCCACCGAAAGCCAAAGTGTTTTCTTCTAATTTGAAGAATTCTCGGGTATCCGACCAGGTAGTGTCTTAATTTCTTCACAATATTTCAGCAGACGTACATGCTGCCATCTTCAGGTGGTTCCTGACCATTTGTCAGGAACCACCTGAAGATGGCAGAGTATACGTCTTCCGAAATATTGTGGAGAAATTACGACACTACCCGGTTGGATACCCGAGAACTGTTCAAACTGGATACGCCGGGAAAACTTCAGATTGGTTTCTTCTAACTGACAGAGCTGGCAACCCAAAGAGATTTTATTGAAGTTTAGAGGAAGTGGGATGAGGAGATGGTAAGTCAGTACATTCATTCATCCATCGTGTTCTGTAGACCTCCAAGAAGAACCTTCAAGGATGTGGACCTAATCAAAATATACATTAACATAAGATGAAGACATCATAAAAACTTAAACTGTAGGCCTATACTGTGTTAACAAGTTACTATCACTATTTTTACAGTCATAAATACCAAGTACTATTTATATTACAGTATTGCCCTGCAGCTTCATGCTACAGCTACTTGTCCTGCAGTTGTCCTCTCATTCCCTGGATTTAAATCAATAATTTGTGGGGAGAATGGCTAATAAGTACTTTTTTTAACTGTTAAGAGTCCCAATTCCTTGCTTTTCAGTAAGTGGTAGATAGTTGAATACTTTATCCACAGGGGCCATAATTACTTTCTGAACACAGGACAAGAAGGCAAAGTCTATCTGAAAATTATTCCCTGCTGGACAAAAGGAAGACAACTGGGAAAAGAGGAAGGAAGACTACGATTAATGTCCAACTGACAATGAGGTCATCAGAGATGGTGCACAAGCTTAAACTGTGTCAAAGATAGGAAAGGAAATCTACTGTTCCTTTCAAAGCAACCATTCTGGCATTTGCCTGGAGCAATTTACAGAAATCTGGGAAAAGCTAAATCTGGATGCCTGGACACAAAACCAAAGTGCCATCCTCTAATGCAAATCCAGTTTGCTAACCACTATGCTACCTCACTTTCTTGCCAATAATTATTTTTATTGTGGATATCAAAGGTCATCTGAAATTGATTTTATCAGCAACATACATAATTTTTGAGTAAATGTATTTGGAAGTGAGTAAGGATTCCAAGATCTTTAAAAAGGTCTCTGCAAGATGTACACTTACCTATTTCCCACAAAATTCTTACTGCTTGCTTCTGCTGAACAAATGCTTTGTTTACTTGTGCACTCCCCAGAGGACAATTCCATAAGCCAGTGTGAGTATATGCAAAATAAACCAACACACTTATCTTTAGATCAACCCAATGAGACATACTTTTAAGGGCATAACATGCTGAAGTGAGTTTCTTGATTAGTTTATCCATGTGATTAAGCCATTTGAACTGTTATCCAGCTGGAACCCAAGGAATTCTACATACTATACTTGATTTATTGTATACAACCATCGATGTCTGCTTCTGGCGCTAGGTCAGTATTACCGAGTGGGGCAGCAGTAAAATACTCTAACTGAAGAACACATACGTAGAAAATTTGCCTTGGCAGATAAACAGAAGTAACATTCAAAATACACTATTATAAAATTTACTTAAAGTGCAAAGCCACAGCAAGCAGCTGGCAGCATGCATGTTGGGGAATAATGTAATTCATGTGCTCTTGCTGAGAAGGGAGACAAGAAAATTTAGAGAATAAACTTTAGTTATTTTAGTCCCATCATGAACTGAATACAGCAACTTTAGAAACGTTTCGTAATTTAAGGAACTGATTACAAAGAAAAGAAGGTTCCATGAACATACCTAGCAAATGATTTATTTCATATGCTGCACAGGGACTATAATATGAGAAGTATGTTTTTGTGGTGTAGGTTGGCAGTCCAGTCAGCAACTTAGATAAAAACAGCCTTTTTTCCCCAAATGTAAAATATGGGCAAGAGTTACTCAAAACTATTACGACTTATAATATCTTTTATAGCCGTCACATTTGTTGACAAATTCTGTATGTGCCGGGTAACTTTAATAGACCAGGATTTGATATTATGATTTCAGAAAACGGATTTAAAAAGGTTGCAGAAGTCGCAAATTAATGTCAGTACTCCACAGCACGGCAGGTGACGATACGAATGAATGGACAACATTCGTTATTTTACTGAAAACCTTTGACATACTCAGCCGGTTAAGAAATGAGAGGGCGTGACAGTATTAAAATTAGTGTGTCAGCCGACAGATTAAGGAGACGTTCAACGTTTTATGCATATTGACATTAACAATTCGTTTCCTTTGAACTTCTGACGCACTTCTTCCCGTCTATTGCCTAGAAGAAAGGCATGTGGCTCCAACCTGACGATCGGATAGTCTAAAGAAATAATATTCTCTGTGGTGCAATTTGCATTTGCCTATAGCGAAGGCTAAAGGTGATGTGATATGATTAAGTTCCACAAAAAGAAGCCATCGAAGTCTGTACCCTACCACCATTCAAAACGCAAACGAGACAAAAACATTACAAATAATTCTTCAGCTTATACCAAACACTATACGTTATGAAATAGATTTAATGTTTTCACGCAAACGAGACAAAAACATACTATAATTCTTCAGCTTATACCAAACACTATTCGTTAAGAAATGGTTTTAATGTTTTCAATCATTTAAGAGCGTAAATTAAATATAGGGCAACATCCATACGTCACTTATTCGACGTATAATTAATCTAAACAGGCCCTTACTAAACACTACCTTTCTAAAGACAAGTGTGAACGACAAACCTGTGCACATTCTATACAGCTCAGTAATATTAAGCACCAACAAATTACTGTTCTACACAACATTTGAAATAGCTGAACAGTTCTCGCTATCCTCTAATCCCCAATCATAACACTTTGCACAGCAGCTGTCATACGCCTTCCTATTCCCATAGATTATACTTCTAGCGTACAGACTACAGAGATTTAAGCCGAGTTCGCACACACAAAAGGTGTCGCCACAGATGTTGGCACACGGCAGTTGCAACGCTGTTGTGGGTGAACTTAAAAGTTTTTAGTGGCGCAACTTAAAGGTCGCAACCACAAAAAGTTCAACTTGGTTGTACTTAATCCGCCACTTTTCTTCCACCACTATTCCCTGGTGACATATTTCGAAACACGAGCATTCTGTCGCAGTTATCGTGAAGTAATTGCAGTTGTATTGCATCCGATTTCATCAGTGGGTTATCATTTTATTACTGAAAAAAGTGAAAGCAGTAGTCGGCATGTTCACAGCTTCTGGAACTACAAGAACAGCAATTTATGTTTAATTTTTTGCAGCAGTGCGTGTGCATGGCGGAGGTGGCGGAGGGGGCAATGTTTCCAGACCAATGACGTATCCTACAATCTTAAAAGATTTTTGAATAAATAAACTTAACATATGAAACCTAAAAAGCGAGTCGTATAAACTTCGTGCTTTGTGAGACCAAACATTGTAATTGTGAATTTATGTGCAAGAACGTGATGTGGCAGCTGTTAAACTACAAATTAATTATTCAAAATGTCTATATCAACGAATGCAATAAAATTCTAAAATCTTGGAACAGTGGTACGTTTGCTGATGATATTTAAATGCCAGCTGCTGGATAGTTTGCCATTGGAGATTTATTCGACCACGTTCAGATCTAGCGAGTTGGGGGAGCAACACATCACTTGGAACTCAACACTGTGTTCCTTGAAACACTTCATCGCTCTCTTGACCTTGTGACATGGAGCATTATCTTGATGAAAAATGCTACTGCGATCAGGCTTGGCTCTGAGCACTATGGGACTTAACATCTGTAGTCATCAGTCCCCTAGAACTTAGAACTACTTAAACCTAACTAACCTAAGGACATCACACATATCCATGCCCAAGGCAGGATTCAAACCTGCGACCGTAGCGGTCACGCGGTTCCAGACTGGAGCGCCTAGAACCGCACGGCCACACCGGCCAGCTACTGTGATGAAGAAACATGATCGTCATGAAGGCATGTACGTAGTCAGCAAGCAGTGTACGATACCCCTTAGCCATCAATGTGCATTGCACAAGCTCGATTGAACCAATAGACGTCCAAGTGAATGTGACCCAGAGTATAATGGAGCCGCCACCAGCTTGTCTCTGTCCTGCACCTGCTGTAACGTGTCAACGAGCTGGTCCTCTGGAAGACAACGGATTCGCGCCCTCCCATCAGCGTGATGAAGAAGGTATCAGGATTCATCAGACCATGCATTACTCTACAACTGCGTCAACGTCCAGTGCTGATGATCAGGTGTTGTTGTCATGTTGTTAACATTCACACATGCATGGGTCGTTGACTGTGGAGGCCCATCATTAGGAGTGTTTGGTGTTCTGTGTACAGACCCACATATACATTGCCCAGATTTAAAATCTGATTTTAGCCACCTGTCCTCTTTTACCAGTGTGCCTAGCCTACGACATCCAACTTCCGTAATGAGCGGTGGTCGCCCAGTGTCGCAACGTCTGGATGTGGTTTCACTTTGGTTTCGCCATATGTTAAATACATTCGCCATAGCATTCCTCTAACACCCAAGAAGTCGTGCAGGTTCCGAAATGCTCGTGCTTAGCCTCCGGGTCATCACAATCTACACTCGGTTAAACTCAGATAGATTGTGTGCTTTCCACATTTTACACACAGACAGCACACTCACTGATACTACATTCACCGGTGTGTGTCTGACTAGCAGTCATTCCTAGCCAGGTGATGCCAGGTGACGCTGGGTTTATATCTACAGAAGGTCAGTGATCATAATATTCTGGTTGATCAGGGTATGTACCCAGTAGAACAGTTGTTAATGAGGGGTATCCTCCATGGCATACTATCACTGTAAAGAAACTTCTGAAGAAACAGAGTCTGTTGGTATAACAGGTGTAAATAGTGATGGAACAAAGACTCTTTTTACAACTCATTGGTCAGTCGATTGTTTTTTCGTTCAGTCGATTTTCACAGTCAAAGGAAACAACCGAATGAAACTAGTCTCTGCAGCTGTGGCAGCTATATGAATGTTTTTACTCACTCATTGGGTTTAAGTGGCTTCACTCAATGTAAGACAACCGACTGAAACAAGTCTCGATCAGTTGTGCTCATTGTATGAGTGTTTGCACTCTCTCACCAGGTTTGAGTGATTTCATTCAATGTGAGACAACCGACTGAAACAAGGCTCCACCAGTTGGGCTATTATATGAATGTTTTCACTCATTCACCGGATTTGAGTGATTTTATTTACCTAATTTTTCGGATTTTTCTATTATACATTAACCATGAATAGAGTTGACAACTTTTTCAGATACAAATAGATTATCTAATTTCAAGTAGATGTGAATGACAGTTGTATTTATCAAAATAAAGTATGTTCAAAATATATGTAGTTACTTACTGAAATACGAATTTTCGTACTTGTGGCATTAAATATCAGTTTTTGGTTGGTTTTAGAAGTTTTATAGCTGGTGCTGTACTGCCATTTTATGTATCTACAAGTATAAATGAAGTCACATTTTAACAGATTTTTATTAGGTCGGATTCTTGTCTGTTTCTGTTTTCAGTACAGATTTTACTGTTGATTTTAAATAACTTCCTTATAAGCTAGATACTTGAAACTTTCAACTTAACTCAAAACTGGATGACAAGCCAATATTAACTCACTTTCTTTTGTGGTGTGTAGCAAAGAGTAGGTACTTGGAGTACCACTGCTATTTCCCTGCTTTCTTTTTCCAGTCGTGAATGTTTCATAGTTAAGAAAGATTGTTGATAAGCTTCGTTATGAGCACTATTCTCTTTAATTTTGCCATTCGCGGTCTTTTCGTGAGATATGCATAGGAGGAAGTGATAGATTGGTTGACTCAGTTGAAGAGAAACTGAAGTTTGCCATATATCTCTGGTGTAAGCTCATCAAAATGTTTTGAATCAACTGAAAAACTTCACACACACAAGACTAAAAAGCAGAAAACACCTATTTAAATAGAAAACTTTTTAATATAACACCGTCCTAAAATGGACTAATAAGTATAAAGCCTCTCCTATCCCCATGTAGACTCCTAACACCATACAGACAATCCAGGAAATTTGTGCTTTTGAATTTTTAATTGTTATGATACTGCCTGTAAAACTGAAAACGTTTTGCATACATAGATAACCAATGAGTAATTTTTTATACAAAATATTTACCATCCACACAAATAAATGGCAGAATATTCAAATGATTTTGCATTTGTGGACATCATCACATGTTGCCCATAAAACGGAATGCAAACTGTCGCTAAAACGAGGCAAGGTGGTTCCTCACTTCTTCATTTATCCTTGATGGAAGCATTGCACTGAGCTTTGTACCCCCAAGTAGGTCTGCAGTACGTCAAAACTTAACAGGATTGCTCCTACCTTGAGGACGTCCAGAGGCTTATTGTAGGGATGTCTGTACGTCTGTCTGGGGTAAAATCGGACTTTTTTTGGTGCCTCAGGAAATTCTATAAATTGGAAATAAATAGATTGTAATAAACCCTAGTTAACATTAATTAAATGGTGACCAAACAGTAGATAGTTCCTTCATTTTAGTCTGTTCAAAACCCAGCAGGAAGCACACCTAGACGCTCCTCTATACATGTACAGTATGTTCCAAAACGATCTTTACAACTGTTATCACGAATATTTCAGACTTAGGAATAGGTAGAAAGGTATGGTTTGCAGTATAATGTTCACACACATCTAAAGTTATTTTTTTCTCATTTTCCCATGTTAGTTATTAACAGCCCTAGCCCCTCAGCGGTTGGTACAGTGTGTGAAATTGTTGGTACAGACCAGGTCTAACTGACACCCAAGTCATGCCAAACATAATTACATTTTTCCTTTGGTGGGGCTAGCATGAACTGTGAGCTCGTATCAGAGCAGCAATAACACACATTAATGAGGGCATCTCTTAGATATCCTGTGTGCTACAGCTGGCACACACATTTAAGGTGATCATCCATTTTCAAAAGCAATTTGGGAGTCCTATATATCGCATATTTAACAATTATGAAACGATTTATCCTGAAATAGTCGTTCGTTTCACATGTATCGGTATGCTGTCACTGAAAGCGCATTTTCCCAAATGAGTAATGTATGGAACAGTGACAAAACACAGTTTGTTGTACAAACTATGACAGCAACATTAGTGACTAAAGTGAATTATGATGAAACTTGAGTTGAATGTTCTCATATGCTGTTGAAGAATACAGATATGCTGAAGAAAATTTACAGCACTGATGAATGCCGTACATCTGTTCACACTCTTTCATCTTAGAACACACTAATAAAGCATAAATTAATGTGCTTTTATGAAAAATTAAAGTGATAGATTGCATTTATTACATCCAATTAAGACTTTTCTCTTCAATATCAAAATTTTTAATGTGTCGCGTATCTGGGTATAGAAAATATGGTCACCTTAACACAGTGAACTCTGTTAACCAGCTTCTAGAACATTAGGTGTGTATGAACATTATGCCACAAACCGCACTTTTTTATCTACCCCCATTTCTGAAATATATGTGATCAAAGCTGTAAAGATCACTTATGAGCACACTGTATTTTCCATACTTCCTTCTTGAAACAACAAGATGCCACCAACAATGCTCGACTACATGTACCATGATGCCAACTCGCCCACAAAGAAAATGAATATTTTAAATGTCATTTGCCTTCTACTCGCTCTGTTGTATTAAAACTGATTTAATTTATGTTCATATTCCCTACTGTAGATGAGTACTATGTTTGAAAATGAATACCTCTGCACTGCACTTTCACAAAACCTTGTTACTCTTGTGCAAAATTTGTATCTGCCAATAAGTAAGACACACCCATCTGCTGTCATTGTTAGTATCGAATTCAAATGAGGAAACATTCTCCCTCTCATGTCCCTACTCCCTTCGATACTTCATGGCCAGTGACCAACTTTTGTGTGTCTGGGAAAATAATTCGATATCTGGGGTTTTCGAAGTTTTTCTTTGGGGTCAGGAGTTTAAGTGATGGCAGGTCTACTCCAGCGATACGCTAGCTTAATCAGTTATGTGTTAATGGTACCTGGAACAATTAATCCACAACAATACTTGAATCAGTCTTAAATGTTGAAAAGCAAAATTACTCCAGCCAGTGCACACTTAAATGAACATGTATGCTGCTTATTTTAACTTTGGCATACCCCTGCGATACATCTTCAGTTAACTCTGGGGGTATAATATAGCACTGCTTTAGTTCAACTAACTAGAGTATTGCAGGCTAGTTTCACTCAGAAGAATGAATGGATAACTCAGTCAGCTAAAACACTAAGGAATTGTTTCAGTTAAATAATGAATACATGGTTCAAGTGACAGTAAAACTACTGATTGTTTTCAATTGAAAAGAAAGAATGAATAATTCAGTCAATGTGAAAAGTTACAACACTGTCGAATCTTGTCATTCGGTTGCTCCCACTGTCTGTTTTCACTCTTAAAATAAATAAATAAATCAATGAATAATAACCCAATTGACAGGTAAAATTACAATTGACTGATATGTTCGTTTTCATTCAGTTGCCTCCACATACTAGTTTCATTCAAAAGAGTGAAAGAGTAGTCCAACCAGCTGAACGATTGTTTTTATTTGGTTGCTGCCACATACCGATTTCACTAAAAAACATAATGAATAATTCAACCAATATGTAAAACTACAACTGAATAAATCGATTATTTTCCAACAATCGATTGAATCAATTGTTTTCATTCGAATGTTCTCATCACTATATGTAAAAGAAAGTTTAGGACTGTACAGGAAGTTTGGACTATTCCCTTTATTAACTTCTAGGACTTTTAGAGAGTGGTGAGTAGATAATATTTTGAGTTGGAACCCATATCCAGAAACGTACCGTTTCCATGCTACAAGCAATTGAAAACATGCTTGTAAAGCGACAACTCTTCTAAGTAATTGATTAGGTGTGACCCAGTACATCAGGTGTTTTACAGTTCCACTGATTATTAGATAAGGAAATTGCTCATATAAGGAAATTGCTTGTATATTCGCTGATAGGTTCGCCTAAACGTGATACAGAATGGCCTCTTCCAATACGGGCGTGTGGTATCTCCTTAGAGCACCAAAGTCACGCCTGCTAATGGTGAAGGTACAATTTCTCGAAGCTACTGCGTCATTGTGGCGAAAAGGGTATGCAATTTAGTCAGACATTTTGGAGAATGATCTTTATAAAAGCAACGAGCAGCTTTTCCATTACTGTGAGCTCCGCCATTCAGAAGGATGATGCAGGTGTATTCTGCAAATATGTACTCAACCATGTTGCTGTAACACTCACAGACATGTGAACGAGGCACGAACCAGGTCAGAGAGGATGGATGGACGTCAGATGATATCAGCCAATACCACATAACCCCCCCCCCCCCCCACCACCACCACCACCAGCATGACTGCACTGTTGCATATCTGCCAAGCAAACATGTTATCGAATGGCTGTAGCATGGTAATGGTATATTTATGGACATGGCTTCCTCCTCAAAATATTAAGTACTCACTCCGCTCTATCAGTTCTAGAAGTTTGTAATGGGTATTGCTGAACACACGGTAGATAGAGAGATACTGAATGAAATGTGTTTCTCTAACAAGCAGAATATTGTCAAATGGTCTTTCATGGAACACAAAGAAATTATGGTTACATGTAAAGGCTGTTAGTGGGACCAGAGGTAGTGTTCATCCACTCATGAATGAGACAGGATCTAAAATTGGCAGTGGCAGATCAAACTTTAAATTCTTCACTCTGTTTCCAAATTTTCCATTACAAAAAAGGGGAAATGGCTCCAATTTAATACTTGTACCACTGAAAAGATGAGTAATGTGAATACTAGAGTCAGCGCTGTTCACAACTAAGTGAAATCAGATTATATACTGAATTTCCAGTTGAGTTAGTTCCTGTTATAACTGTAATCTGTCGCAGGTTCCGCGAACGAAAGAACTGTGTCCAGCTTTTACAAGAAAGCACAGGTCACACCCGTATTCAAGAAGGGTAGTAAAAGTGATCCAAAAAACTACTGTCCAATATCCTTGACATCGATTTGTTTTAGAATGTTATAACACATTTTGAGCTCAAACACAATGATGTCTCTCGAGTAGAATGACCTCCTTCATGTCAATCAGCATCAATTCCAAAGAATCGATCATGCGAAACCCAACTCGCGCTTCTCTCACATGACATATCGAAAGTTTTGCATCAAGGCAGTAAGGCAGATGCAGTATTTCTTGTTTTATGAAAGGTATTTGACTTTGTACGACATCTACGTTTATTGTCCAAAATATGACCATATGGTGTATCAAGCAAAATTTGTAACTGGTTTTTCTGGTAGGGAGCACACAGGATGTTATCTTGGATGGTGAGTCTTTGTCAGGTGTAAAAGTAACTTTTGATGTGTCCCACAGAAGTGTGTTAGGATCCTTTCTGTTGATGTTGAATATGAACGACCTCATGGACAAAATTAAAATTAAAGTAGCCTGGAGAACAGAGTTCCAGGGTATGAGGAAGACAGCAGAGGGAAGGAAATACACTACTAACCTGACTATAGCAGATGTTGAAAGTGACCACGACTCTTGACACTTCTGAGCCCTGGTCAGCAAGTTGCTGAAGGCGGATTGTAGCTGAACTGCTGGAGTTTCTGCAGTATCATCTGCAACATTCTACTGCAATTCTTGAAGACTATGAGAGTTGTTGCGATACACCTTAGATTTGAGGGCTCCCCACACAAAGTAGTGGCACAATGAGAGGTCAGGTGATCTGGATACCCAGCTAGGGGTGCCACCAGACTGTCCTTTGCTAACAACTCTGTCAGGTATGAAGATTGTATAAATGTGCTCCGAGGTTCGGCCAGCTGTATGGGCACTTGCTTCACCCTGTTTGAAGTAACTGTAGATCTTTTCCTACTCTCTTAACGTTGTAACAAATGGTTTCAAAATGTTAGCAATGTAACGCGCCGACGCCAGCATCTGGTGAAAGAAGATGGGGCCAATAAGGGGGCATGCAGGCACTGCAAGGCAGCACTAACTTTCTGATCATGTAGTAGTGTTTTGCAGGAATTATGCAGATTCTCTGGTGTGCAGAACCTGTGGTTCTGTGAGCTGACATAACCACTCAGGCGAAACCAGTCTTAATCACACGTAAGGAAAAGATACATTTCCAAGCCATTCATTGTTACCTCAGTGAATAGCTATTCACAAAACTGGAGCCGCTGAGAAGCATCTGCTGGTTTTAATACATGAACAACAGACACTTGGTAGGGATGCATGTGGAGGTACATCAGGTGGATGTGGAATATTCATAAGCATGATCAACACGACATGCTGGTCTCTTGTGACAGGCGTTGGATTGATTTGGTAGGACTCTGAAGCATTTTCTGGAGAATTGTAGTCACATTTCCTGGTGTATGAGCACGTTTCGGAATTTTTTTGACTTTTTCGAAACAGGTCCTATCTGACCCCCTTTCAGAGAAGGTGTTGCATAGCACTGTTTTCTGGCACTTTTACACCATTACATTTCTCAGAAAACAACTGACCACAGTGTTTCCATGACTTTGCTATCATGTAACTTTCCACGACAAACACTTGTTGGTCCACAATGAGTACCATCGCCCCCTTTCCACTACTCCACTCACACAGACAGAGCCCATACTACGCTCTGAACTGGTGTCAATCACGTGCTGGGGGTACCAGTCGTGTGTGCGTCACGAGGTGCACTTATATGCATACACTCACATCCAAACGTATCCACTCATCTGGGCCACTTTTATTTGCTCTGCCCTGTGGTAATCTCAGACTTTTTGTAGGTTATGCCATTATCTGTAAAGAAGTACAGTCCAAAAGAAGCTGGACGAATATTCAGTCAGATCTTTATAAGTTTTCAAAGTGATGCAAAGATTGGCAACACGCTTTAAGTGTCCAGAAATGTAAAACTGTGCATTTCACAAAACGAAAAACCTAGTAGCGTATGACTATAATATCAGTGAATCACAGTTTGGTATGAAAAGGAATGATCACATAGGCTCAGTATAGGGCAAACCAGGTGGTAGACTTTAGTTTGGTGGTAGATTACTGGGTAAATGCAATCAACCCACAAAGGAGTTCTAGTGCTACCAGTTCTGGAATACTGCTCAAGTGTGTGGGACCCATACCATTTAGGACTAAGGGGGGATATTGAATGTATACAGAGAAGGGCAGCACAAATGGTCACAGGTTTGTTTAATCCTTGGAAGAGTGTCCCAGAGATACTGAAGGGAGTGGACTGGAAGACTCTTGAAGATAGACTTAAACTATTCCAAGAAAACCTACTTAAAGAGTTTCAAGAGCCAGCTTTAACTGAAGACTGTTCGAATACAACAAATTCCTATGTACCACTCACAAGTGGATCATGAGAATAAGATTAGATAAATTACAACAGTTATAGATGCAATTAAATAATCATTCTTTCTGTGCTCCATACATGTTCAAATGTGTGTGAAATCTTATGGGACTTAACTGCTAAGGTCATCAGTCCCTAAGCTTACACACTACTTAACCTAAATTATCCTAAGGACAAACACACACACCCATGCCCAAAGGAGGACTCGAACCTCCGCCAGGACCAGCTGCACAGACCACAACGGCATCGCCTTAGACCGCTCGACTCTGTACATGAATGGGATATGAGGAAATGCTAACAACTGGTACAATGGGACACACTCTCTACCATGCACTTCACTGTCATTTGCAGATTATAGTAGAAGATGTAGACACAAACACTGTCTGCCAGCTGCACCTACTGCTGCCAAACAGAGCTAGTTCTGGTAAAGTCAGAGCAGGGTGCTGATAAATTTTGACCGGACTGCATCTGCCAGATCTATTGCTGCCCAATGAGCTGCTATTGACACAGGCACAGTAAGGTCCTGCATGACGAAATAATAGCAAAAAATATACCAGACACACTGCCTGAATGTCTTATATTCGCACAAATATGGGCCTTGGTGATAATTCTTAACAAATGTAATGATTACATTTACATTTCACTCTGAGGCGATAAGTTCACTTATATAAAGTGCACATGCTGTTATTATTCAGAGATTCTCTGAGCGATCAAATCAACAGTACACATGGGACGTATCTGCTTAACAAAAATTAGATGACATATCTGACAAGAGAACAGGTCTCTACAAACAGCTAAATGGAGCAGCAGACAGTGCACATAAAACACTTCACTACACTTCAGCAATCTTACACTCTACACTGCTGATAAAGCAGAACAGCCCAGATCAGCCCAACCTAAATTAACACACTGCAACAGTGGCAGCAGGACATCCTGCCAGTGTAAGCATATCATGTGCTAACCAGGGCACTTTACGTTCCAAATTTCATTCATGCACTGCAATGGATGCCAAGAAGTGTGTCAAGTTTGATGATTAACGTAACACAGTTCATTGAATGATTCTGTGGGTATATGATTACTGAGCCGCACATGTCGGAAAATGTAAGTTATAAGCACATGACCGACACTGCTTCAAAAAAACACATTCGAAAATTGTCCAAAATTCTGCCTGCGGTACTCGAACCAGTTCATAGGGAACATACGTGGTTGAAACAACATACATACCATGAACAAAAGATTAATTCTATTGTTGCACAGGGGTAATAGGAAAATCTGAATAAGTCAAATGTATAATTTTTTTAACTATCGCTTATTAGTCATCCATCTGAAAATTAATTTCACGTTATCTGAAGTAGACATAAGGCCAGTTCTTTTCTCTTGTTCTTTTCCACACATCTGCTTGCATTGGTGGACTCATGGGCAACTGTAAGACTTGAGATTTGCAGATAAACGTATTCTTGAATATTTCTCACATCCAACATGCCTTCTCACTGGCTTTGATATAAAAGACATTATTGTTGCGGCCGAAAATCCGAAACGTTACCAGCATATGTTCGAGAGATGTTCCACGCTCAGTCCACTTCGCTGAATGGTGATAGTGTATCAGCCATAATATAGACTTAAGTCCTCGCACATTTAATGATTCTAAAGGGTTTAGGAGCCGCATAGTTGCAGGTAATGTCACTATCATGCATCCAGTCATCATAAAAGCAAGAAATGCCACATCCTTAAGCACAAACCATCCTCATTATTTGTGGAACTCTTGAGTGTTGTGATAATGATTGCGCTCAAAATTGTCATCACGAAATGCTGGAGACGAGATGCATCACTTGTTAATTTATAACATTTATTGTATGATCCCAGTCAGTAAGTACTACTTGATTACGTGACCACACAGCAATAATTCATATGCAGCAGTTTCTCTAGCGTAATAGATTCTATATGAACATCAATCAGTCCTCCATTGATCAATTCATTCTGTCTGGAACAGTCTCCAGCAGCAATAGGCATTAATTCTTTAAATCTCTGTGGGCTGAGTATGCGTTCTAATCCATCATCTCCTTTATAATTGGAAGGACGAAACCTCAAATACGTGCCACATAAGAGGCTGAACACAATATTACTCCAGTTTAGCTGTTTATTGTATTGATAAAACTCAGCATTGAAGAACACTTTGAAATTGGTAAGTTTGCAGTTGCCAAATACACTCGAATCCTCCTTCAAGCTTCCTTTCTTCTTCGTCTGCAGTGCCAATAAAATGAATACAGTTGTCTCTACTTGAAGTACCATTTTAATCATCCGTGATTGCCTGAATGTAGTCAGAATAGTTGGATAATCGTATAGTTCCCATGAACAGCTGAGGAGCAGAATTCAGCATCTTCAGAAAGCTCAGGTACTTCTCCTCTGTTGCTGTAGTATGTTACATTTTCCAGATCAACTTCTCCTGCACTATTTTATTCTCTTCAGAATTAGTTTCTCCCTGATAGTATGAATTGTTAGCCATCACAGTTCTCGTTAGAGTATGTTCTTGTTTCAGGTATACTCTGACTCTTCGCATATCTTCAAAGAACCCCATAAGCATCTGAAGTGGTGAACACACACGAAAGTAGTTGTATTCACTTATTGGTCTGCCAGTGTATCAGCCCATATTCTGTAGATAACTCACGTCTCAAGTCAGTGTAGAAACGTATTGTTGTAGGTTTAACGTGTTTCTCACTTTGCACCTGGGTCGGTATCTTTTCCATTTAGTTCATGTCTTATTTCTTGAAACAGAAAGACAAATGCGTTATGTGTGAGTTGCAGTGCCATCTTCTACATAAAAGAAACGGTTGCTCAGAATAATAAATGTATCCTGGTTTGAATGAGGATTCTTGTCTCATCGTTATTATTAAGTGTTAAAGATTGTAAATAATATTACAAATTCATATTTGTTTTCTGTTACATGTGTGCTAGTATTTTTGATGTATTTGTTCATTGTATTAGATATCTGGGAAGTTTTAAAAAGTATATAGTTGTTCTGTTGCTGATGTTACATTAAGTTCTGGCACTTTAATAAATCTTTGCGCAATCATTTAGACGTTGGATTTATATCTATATTTGTTTATCCTAACATGGTTGCAGAGGAGCGTGGTTCCGATTAGCATTGATTTGATATATAATTGAGTCGTGCTTAATAGTGTCAGAATCGACTAATTCAAGCAGATGGCTTGTGACGCGATCACCCTTTTTGCAGACAGTTTACGAACTTATTCGACATGTTTGTAAGCGTAAAAAGAAAAGAAGGGCAAAACATCATGACTGAAGGAAAACAAGAGGTAGAAAAATTAAATGGCGAAGAAAATTGGACTACCTGGCGTATTCTCATGAAGGCTGTCTTGGAATGTGACGCTCTTTACGCTGTTGTATGCGGAGCTTTTATGAAACCGGAAACAAATGTTGGAGGTTATGTAACGACATTAAGTGCTTGGACGAAAGCGAATTCAAAAGCGAAGAAACGTCTTGTTTTGTCACTAGAAACAAAACTGCTACTTCGAGTAGCTACTGTACATGTGAAACTGCAAAAGATGTTTGGGATAAATTACACCAGATTTATGATACTCAGTCTGCTGAAAATATCGACTTGTTGCGACATGTTGTTGTTGTGGTCTTCAGTCCTGAGACTGGTTTGATGCAGCTCTCCATGCTACTCTATCCTGTGCAAGCTTCTTCATCTCCCAGTATCTACTGCAACCTACATCCTTCTGAATCTGCTTAGTGTATTCATCTCTTGGTCTCCCTCTGCGATTTTTACCCTCCACACTGCCCTCCAATGCTAAATTTGTGATCCCTTGATGCCTCAAAACATGTCCTACCAACCGATCCCTTCTTCTAGTCAAGTTGTGCCACAAACTTCTCTTCTCCCCAATCCTATTCAATACCTCCTCATTAGTTACGTGATCTACCCATCTTATCTTCAGCATTCTTCTGTAGCACCACATTTCGAAAGCTTCTATTCTCTTCTTGTCCAAACTAGTTATCGTCCATGTTTCACTTCCATACATGGCTACACTCCATACAAATACTTTCAGAAACGACTTCCTGACACTTAAATCTATACTCGATGTTAACAAATTCCTCTTCTTGAGAAACGCTTTCCTTGCCATTGCCAGTCTACATTTTATATCCTCTCTACTTCGACCATCATCGGTTATTTTACTCCCTAAATAGCAAAACTCCTTTACTACTTTAAGTGTCTCATTTCCTAATCTAATTCCCTCAGCATCACCCGACTTAATTTGACTACATTCCATTATCCTCGTTTTACTTTTGTTGATGTTCATCTTATATCCTCCTTTCAAGACACTGTCCATTCCGTTCAACTGCTCTTCTAAGTCCTTTGCTGTCTCTGACAGAATTACAATGTCATCGGCGAACCTCAAAGTTTTTATTTCTTCTCCATGGATTTTAATTCCTACTCCAAATTTTTCTTTTGTTTCCTGTACTGCTTGCTCAATATACAGATTGAATAACATCGGGGAGAGGCTACAACCCTGTCTTACTCCCTTCCCAACCACTGCTTCCCTTTCATGTCCCTCGACTCTTATGACTGCCATCTGGTTTCTGTACAAACTGTAAATAGCCTTTCGCTCCCTGTATTTTACCCCTGCCACCTTTAGAATTTGAAAGAGAGTATTCCAGTCAACATTGTCAAAAGCCTTCTCTAAGTCTACAAATGCTAGAAACGTAGGTTTGCCTTTCCTTAATCTTTCTTCTAAGATAAGTCGTAAGGTCAGTATTGCCTCACGTGTTCCAACATTTCTACGGAATCCAAACTGATCTTCCCTGAGGTCGGCTTCTACCAGTTTTTCCATTCGTCTGTAAAGAATTCGCGTTAGTATTTTGCAGCTGTGACTTATTAAACTGATAGTTCGGTAATTTTCACATCTGTCAACACCTGCTTTCTTTGGGATTGGAATTATTATATTCTTCTTGAAGTCTGAGGGTATTTCGCCTGTCTCATACATCGTGCTCACCAGACGGTAGAGTTTTGTCATGACTGGCTCTCCCGAGGCCATCAGTAGTTCAAATGGAATGTTGTCTACTCCCGGGGCCTTGTTTCGACTCAGGTCTTTCAGTGCTCTGTCAAACTCTTCACGCAGTATCTTATCTCCCATTTCGTCTTCATCTACATCCTCTTCCATTTCCATAATATTGTCCTCAAGTACATCGCCCTTGTATAAACCCTCTATATACTCCTTCCACCTTTCTGCCTTCCCTTCTTTGCTTAGAATTGGGTTGCCATCTGAGCTCTTGATATTCATACAAGTGGTTCTCTTCTCTCCAAAGGTCTCTTTAATTTTCCTGTAGGCAGTATCTATCTTACTGGACTGGACACATTTCGAAAGACTGCAAAATGGGCATAATGTGTTTTAAATGCAAAAGCAAAGGTCATATCTCCAGGAACTGTCCTAGTGGTGGTTATGCAATGCTATCAGCTTTGAAAACATAGTCACGAGAAATTCCAGAAGAAACGTTGTTGAAAGTAAGTAATTTACCTACAAATGTAGATGTATCAGAATATGGCGAATGGTATATTGACAGTGGCGTGACACATCACGTTACAAATCGTCATGACTGGTATGTTTTATACACTCCTTTTGATGTACCACAGAAAATGTACAGTGCTAAAAATAATGTGCATATCGAAATATTTAGGAGTGGTCGTATTTATGTTGAAACTTTTAAAGGAGGAGAGTGGACCAGCCGATATTTTGAAGATGTATGGTATTGTCCAGATGGTGCTTGTAATTTATTTTCTGTTAAAAACGCCAGAGAAAAAGGTATTGATCAAAGTATCAAAAATGATGGTAAAATATGGTCATTTTATAGAGACAATATTCCAATTGCTATTGCTCTGTCTAAAGGCAAGAATGATCTATATCGCTTGACAGTGAAAGTGATTAAGTAAGGAAAGTCCTGTGTAGTAAAGGAAGTTTCTGATACTCTTCAGTTGTGGCATGAAAGGTTTGGGCACCAGAACAAACTACATGTACAATCATTTTTGACTGCTCATGATATCAATGTAAGGTTAAACGATGACTTATGTGAAGGTTGTATGCTAGGTAAACATCATAGGCTAGTTTTTGGTTCATGAGTTGACAAGTTAACTAGCCCAGGTGAAATAATCTTCGCTGATATCTGTGGTCCAATGGAAGAAAACGATTTAGCTGGCCATAGATATTTTCTTGTTTTTAAAGATGACTTCTCAAGCTTCAGACATATCTTTTACAGAAAAAGGATGATGTAAAGGAGAAATTGCCAATATTTATTGAGTTGGTGAAACCACAAGCTCAACTGTGGACTGATGGTGGCAAGGAGTTTGACAATAATGATGTGAGAAGATATGCTGTGTCAACTGGATTGAAACATTCTTTGACTATGCCATATACACCACAGCAAAATGGAGCTGTCGAGCGTGAAAACAGGATTCTCTGTGAAATGGTACGTTGATGGCTTCCGTCAGCAAAGCATATTCCAAAAGCTTCAGGGAGAGAAGTTGTACTTGCAGCTACTCATACTCTGAACCGAACTCTGTCAACTAAGGTCAAAGGAAAGACACCAACAGAATTATTTTTGAGAAGGAAGAGTCAGTTTAATCATCTGAAAGTATTTGGAACAAAATGTTTTGTCTGGATTCCAGCACAGAAACGGAGAAAGTTTGATGCCAAATCTCTGAAAGGTTATGTAGTTGCTTATGATGACTTCGGCTATCGTGTATACCTTCCTGATAGGCATTCAGTTATTGTTAGCTGAGATGTAAAATTCAATGATGAAATATTGGAGCAATCATTGAAGAGTGATGTTACCAAATTACACTACTGGCCATTAAAATTGCTACACCAAGAAGAAATGCAGATGATAAACGGGTATTCATTGGACAAATATATTATACTAGAACTGACATGTGATTACATTTTGACACAATATGGGTGCATAGATCCTGAGAAATCAGTACCCAGAACAACCACCTCTGGCCATAATAACAGTCTTGATACGCCTGGGCTATGAGTCAAACAGAGCTTGGATGGCGAGTACAGGTACAGCTGCCCATGCAGCTTCAACCCGAAACCACAGTTCATCAAGAGTAGTGACTGGCATGTTGTGACGAGCCAGTTGCTCGGCCACCATTGACCAGACGTTTTCAATTGGTGAGAGATCTGGAGAACGTGCTGGCCAGGGCAGCAGTCGAACATTTTCTGTATCCAGAAAGGCCTGTACAGGACCTGCAACATGCGGTCGTCCATTATCCTGCTGAAATGTAGGGTTTAGCCGGGATCCAATGAAGGGTAGAACCACGGGTCGTAACACATCTGAAATGTAACGTCCACTGTTCAAAGTGCCGTCAATGAGAACAAGAGGTGACCGAGACGTGTAACCAATGGCACCTCATACCATCACACCAGGTGATATGCCAGTATGGCGATGACGAATACACACTTTCACTGTACGTTCACCACGATGTCGCCAAACACGGATGCGAGCATCATGATGCAGTAAACAGAACCTGGATTAATCCGGAAAAATGACGTTTTGCCATTCGTGCACCCAGGTTCGTCGTCGAGTAAACCATCGCAGGCGCTCTTGTCTGTGATGCAACGTCAAGGGTAATCGCAGTCATGCTCTCCAAACTGATAGTCCAGGCTGCTGTAAACGTCGTCGAACTGTTCGTGCAGATGGGTGTTGTCTTGCAAACGTACCCATCTCTTGACTCCGGGGTCGAGACGTGGCTGTGCGATCCGTTACAGCCATGCGGATAAGATGGCTGTCATCTCGACTGCTAGTGATACGAGGCCGTTGGGATCCAGCACGGCATTCCGTATTACCCACTTGAACACACCGATTCCGTAATCTGCTAACAGTCATTGGATCCCGACCAAAGCGAGCAGCAATGTCGCGATACGATAAACCGCAATCGCGATAGGCTACAATCCGACCTTTATCAAAGTCGGAAACGTGATGGTACTCATTTCTCCTCCTTACACGAGTCATCACAAGAACGTTTCAGCAGGCAACGCTGGTCAACTGCTGTTTTTGTATGAGAAATCGGTTGGAAACTTTCCTCATGTCAGCACGTTGTAGGTGTCGCCACCGGCGCCAACCTTGTGTGAATGCTCTGAAAAACTAATCATTTGTATATGACAGCATCTTCTTCCTGTCGGTTAAATTTCGCGTCTGTAGCACGTCATCTTCGTGATGTAGCAATTTTAATGGCTAGTCATGTAGTTGCCATATCAACTATGAATTATACAGAAACATCTGATTCTAATGATGACGAAATATCAAAAGAAAATATTACAAGACTGGATCATCAAGATCATGTAGAAACGACTGAAAATACAGATGCTCATCTAGTTTTGAGGGACAGACAATCAGTTAGAAGACCAATATGTTACCTAGATGAACCTCTGCGACGCAACATGATTCTGAGAGAAGTTCCAAGGTACTATGATGAAGCAGTGAAATACTCAGATGTAGAAAATTGGGAAGTTGCAATGGATGAAGCACTGGACTCACACCAAAAGCTTGGTACTTGGAAATTAGTTCATTTACCAGCTGGAAGGAACGCTATTGGAAATCGATGGTGTTTGCAATTAAATTGGATAATAACAGTGACATTGTACAGTACAAAGCAAGGCTAGCTGCAAAAGGGTTTAGCCAAAGGCCAGGGCTTGGTTTTGCTGAAACTTTCAGTCCTGTGGTTAGGTTTGAAACTCTGAGAGCCCTCTTGTGTGTTGTTGTTCAAAGAAATTGGAACTTTAAAAAATCTGACATTAAAACAGCATTCTTGAATGTTAAACTGAAGGAAGGAATTTACATACAACAACCACAAGGTTATGATGATGAACATGTTTGCAGATTGCTTCGAAGCTTGTATGGACTGAAGCAAGCAGCAAAACGTTGGTATGAATGTTTAAATTTATGCCAGCTGTTTGAAGAGCGACCATCAAGTAGCCAGATGCTATCGGAGGAAAATTTTCTGGCGCTGTCAAGCTGCCAGTTTCGCGCATGCGCATAGTTAAATGGCTTGTAGTGAGGGTACCTGGCCGCGTTTTTTCGATTGTCTTTCAATAGCCGATCACATTGGTTCACTGTTTGCTGATCTTCGATAATTGTAAGGTAAGGACTTTATTTGTTCTTGTGTTTTATTTTTATTTATTCTTATAAAATCACCTGTAGATGTTCAGCTGTTCGCCACTCGGTGATATTCGATCATTAAATGCGTTCGAAGAACCCAGACACCAAGCACGGGCTCTTGACGTCAACGTTGACGCGCATGCGTAGTAGCGCCTGTTTGCAGGTTTTTCAAGTAGCTTCCTGACAGCTCTTCGAACGAGTCTAAGCGTAATTGTTACTGGTACTCAACAATGTAAATAACTAGTGCAACAGGTACGTAAGTATGGAAATCTCAAACTTTATTTTGTATAGCCAATCTGCACTCATACAGTTGGGCATCTCAAAACATCTCTGTTCATTACGTGTTTCCCTTCTCACTGGACGGCAAAAGGAAAGTATTTCAGCATTTAGGGACTTATTGCAATTATTAGGAATTTAGCAATCGGACTACACATTTGTCAATAATCCCATAAAAAGAGAAATAATAGATTTGGTTCCGATAGCGATTTTCATGGACATTTTAATAAGAGACAACATTTTGATAACCAGAAATTGAGGAGCAGCAACAATATCAGAATTTCGACGCCAACAGCCACAGTTTCCAACAGCAATTGTTGCCGCGGCCCCAGCAGCCCAGAAACATTCAATAACAGTACGATCTACAAGCTCAACCGAACTTCAGTGTGCCGCCACCTGCTTTGCCAGTACAGCCCAGTGTAATAATTTTACTGAACTGCAAGGGAATAATTTCTCCCGCAAAAGTCATTGGTCAGAGTCACAGCGAAACGACCAACAGCAAAGTAATTTTCACCAGAAATATAAAGGGAATAACTAACAATTTATGTGTAATTACAGCAACAGCAACTTTCATCAGAATCAGCCTCAGCACTCGCAGTTCATTCTTAACGAACCGGGTGTTTGTTTCCATCCACCGCAGGATTCTGCAGTCCAAAACAACCGTACAGTACAAATAACTGAACTACCACTGCAATCTTCTGCCGCCAATCAGCCCACTAGTAATGCATGACTAGAAACTACCGACATTGTTCAATTGGACAATGTATAATGCCATTCTACTACTCATTCCACTGTTCAGGAAAATGTCATAACTTTCGCTGAATTAGGGACATAGAGACACCATACTGAAAAGAATATTTCTCATCTTATAGCTGAAATTAAAATTGACTTGTATTTCTTTTCTGCAGTGATCGACTCTGATTCACTTGTCACGGTGATAAATGAAACAGCATTTCAAAAATTTAGCGCCGACAATACGTGTCCAACTTTTCCACTTCGTAAAACAAAAGTTTGAGGCGCAGTCTCCAAGGGAGTAGATGTGAAACTGCAAACTCGCCTACCTTTTATACTTGCTGACCACACATTTCATGCTAATTTTTGGATCGTTCCCCTCTTAACAATCGACGTCACCCTTGGCATGGCTTTCCTTGTCGAATGTGACCTTGTTATCAACTTTAAGAAGTCATTGTTTATGTTGAAATCTGATTCGCAAAAATTAGCTGTTACTTTTGAGAATACTTTGTCAGCTGAGGAGCAAGACATTAACACAGTAAAGGTCATTTCAGCATCTAAAAATACCAATTGGCAGATGACATTTTTTCAGTCATGTATTTCCATAGTAACAATATCCCTGATGAATTTGGTTAAGACGTTGTGCAAACGATCAACAGTAAGGTAAGTGAATGTAAAGCTTCAACCGACGATGAGCGCCAACAGTTGCTGACTATTCTTTTACAGCACTCCGAAGTATTTAACGATGTACCAGGAAGCATGTCCAGTTTTGTTTACAAAGTCCAAGTAAAACCGCATGATACATTCAAGGCAAAACATTATTCCATTGTGTTCATCTACAGAGATAAAATAAAGCAATAACTTCAGGATATGTTAGACCAAGGTATCACTGAACCATCCCTTAGTCAGTAGATTAACCCTCTTCACATTGTTAACAAGAAAGGTGGCTCATTTTATCTTGTGTTGGATTCATGTCAGATCAATGAAATCATCATACTGAAACAGATCGTCCACAAACGGATGTAGAGCTCTCGCAACAATTTCATGGGACGTCAATCTGTTCTACTTTGGACCTAAATTGTGGCTTCTGGCAAATTCAACTGTACCCCAATTGCAGAAAATACTCTGCATTCCTATGTTTCGGTAACTGCTACCAATTTTGTAAATTGCCTTTTGGTTCAACAATCAGCTCTGCTGCATTCATCCGCGCGATGAATGCTTTACTTCCACATGAATTAAAAGACAGAATCACCACCATCCATTGACGACACTCAAATTGCCGAACCTTCTTCGTTGGAACATAATTCTGTTCTTCGCATGTTACTGCAAAGTTTTCTTACAGAAGGTATCATCGTGAACCTCAGTAAATCTCTTCCTGGTCGAACATAATTCTGTTCTTCGCGTGCTACTGCAAACTTTTCTTACAGGTGTCACGTGAACCTCAGTAAATCTCATTTTGGCAAAGCTTCCATTAAATTTCTAGGTCACGTAATTTCGGCAGACGGCATTGCGCTCGATCCCGACACACTCGAAGGATCTGTGACATTACAATTCCGTCTACCAAAAAACAACTTCGCAGCTTCCTCAGTTTGGTCAAGTTTTCGCCGTTTCATACACCACTCAGCACTAGATACCCCTAGATTGTGTCATCTTACTGGTAAAAATATTATGTTGTAGTGGAATGACCAAACACAGTCCGTGTTTCTCAATCTGAAAGGTGCGCTACTTAACACTCCACTTATATCACATCCTGATCCGACAAAGAATTTTACGATTGCTACAGACAGCTCCAAGACTGCTCTTGGCGTCCATGTGTTTCTGGAAATGAGGAAAATGGTACAACTGTTAACAAAAACGTAGCCTTTGCTAGTCGCATCCTCACATTGCCTGAAAGAAATTAATCTACCACCGAACTCGAAACATTAAGTGTTGCTTGGACTTTCACAAAGTTTCGTCACTTTATCTACGGCAGATACACAACAACTTACACAGATCACAGAGCTATTCAATTTCTTTTATCAGCTAAATTCATAAATGACAGACTTAGTCATGGGTAACTTTATTTGCAGGAATTTGATTTTACGATAGTCTACATCCCAGGAACGCAGAATACTGTAGCAGATGCACTTTCAAGCTCTCTGTGCAGTAACCGGCAAGAAATAGCCGCTAATATTTCTCAAATCAATTTCAACCTTCTTTACATTAAACAGGTAGCTTTTTAAAATTTTATTTCAGGATTATTAAAAGACATAGCCAGAGAGGGGAGCAAAGAAAATGCCTGGAAACAGATCAAATTTCTATGGCGTGACATGAGCCACACTACAATCAGAACTTACGACACCGTGCACAATAATATTCTGTTTCTCTGCAGACGCCCTGACAGAGACAACTGGACGTCTGCATATCGGAAGAACTTGTTAACAAGTTAATCTGGTATACACATTTGAGTTACGCCAGTTATGGTGCTCGAAAATGCTTTTTGATACTATGTCAGAATTGTTATTTCACAAATATGGAAAAGGGTATTCGATGAGTCTTGGCGACATGCAGAATTAGCCAAAAAGCTAAATCTTTTACAGTATCTCACATTACCCCTTTGAACCCCATTGTACACATGAAATTAAGACATATGGTAACTGTTGAACTATTTTGATTCATTCCAAAAACTAATACAGGTTTCTGTTATATATTTGTTGCTGTAGAACTAACTTCAAAATTTGTATCTTTCACTCCGTTACGAAAAGCCCTGCTAGAACTATTTCTAAACCTTTTCCTAAACATTTTTTGCCTCATGTTTGACATGTTCTCCGACAGTCGACCGCAATTTCGATTAGTAATATGGAAACACACTTTGCAAACTAGAAATATTACATCCATTTTCATCTCTAGATACTGTGCTTCTTCCAACCCATCAGGGCGCATCATGAAAGAGATTGGAAAACTTTGTCATATCTCCTCTCACAAAAAACATATTGAGTGGTACAAGCACATTTCAGATTTTCAGGACGTCATCATTCCATCCCAAACCACTTCCCATTGCTATCGCCATATCTTGTGTTGAAAATATAGATCCACCTTACAAAATTCGTGAAACTGTTTCTTTTCCTGCTATAAGAATATTATATCACCATGAAATTATGGAATCGCACTTAAAAATATAAAGCGCTCTGCACAGCGCCGCAAACGTCAACAAAAACAGGTGAGTAACCTCCAGGAATCTTGCATATGACAAAAAGTGTTGGTATGCACTCACTACCTATCCAATAGAGAGAAACGTCGTTGCAGTAAATTTGAACTTTTATATTACAGACCTTTCAGGATACGCGATCTTCCCCCATCCCAATGCAATTCATATTGAAACTTTACAGACGAGAAATCGTGAGGAACTCATCACATCAGCAACGTTATGCACTTTATAGAATAACTTTTGCTTTGGATCATATCCGTCACTAGATAGAATTTTGATGAACACATACCGCAACTATAGGCTTTCTGCCCTTCAGCCTCATATATACAATATTTTGGTACTTTTCAGGCAATATGATACTTGGCATTTGTCTTGCAGAAGTCGTTATTTACATCAAAGTAAATCTCAACTTATGCTTATTTTGGTTCTACATGGGAGTCCACGTACCTATAAAATACACCAGACATTTTGACACATTTCCCATCCTTGTACATATTCTATTGGTACCTTGGTTTCACACACCTTGTTTTCAGCATTTAATCAGATGGCGACATGCCCAGTAAGGAATCTTGCAGGTCAGTTCTCGTGCCGTACACCTAGGCCTTGCATGTTTTTGTGTTTTCATAAAAATCTGTATGAAAACCCAACTGAGGGGGATGCTTTATTTTCTGCATGTGCACAGCAACTCATACTCTTCGGATGGTCTGACCGCTGTACAGTGTAATCCAAACCACTTTTTTATCATAACAATTTGTGTCATTTTGTATATGATCTGTATATACCTTTTGTTCACTCATCTTTGATGTCATGTTGTATACCTTAATTTCAGTTATATCTGATGTTATTTTGTCTTTACTGTTGTCATGTAATATGCCAATTTTCTGATGTTGTACTACTTCAATTTATTGTACTGTACTCTGAGCAAAGGTTCTGTCAATACTGACATTTGTGATGAACTTACGCTATCATCTGATTTTTCACAATTCTTTTACTAGGCTAACTATTCTTTGTATTTTCTGAGGTTGCTATGTTCCATTTATGCTCTATTTTGTTATGGAGTTCTGTATTTGATGATGTCACTACTTTATCCTTGAAGAGTGGAGGGGCCACACGGTTAGAGGAGCCATGTCACGCATTGCGCGCCCTTTCGCTCCAAGGTTCGAGTCTTCCCTCGGGCATGGTTGTGTGTGTTGCTCGTAGCGTAAGTTAGTTTAAGTAGCGTGTAAGTCCAGAGACCAATGACCTCAGCAGTGTGATCACTTAGGAATTCACACATATTTGAACACATTTAATCTTTACCAGTGTAGATTTAAGAGATTACTGCACCTTGTAAATCAATTCATTGCACCTACTCATCCAATTCATATTTTGCAGAACTAAATACGCAAAAAAATTTCCACCATATCAAAACTAATCTATAGGCTCATTAATAGCCACTATAATGAGCTTCATTTGGGCACAAAAGTACAGGACAGAAAGAATGATGCCCCATTCGAAGGCATACAGAAAAGCCCTATATAAAAGCATGATGTATGCAGACTATGAAGAGAAGACACATCACTTACACTTACGTCACTGTTTCTTGGCAGCGATTTATATCCAAATTTTTTTCAGCATTAAGAGTATGGCCCGTAAAGTTTAATATTAAGTATTTTCTTTGCTGTATATATTAGTTTTAAGAATTATTCTGATGTATGTGAAATGTGTCAGGCTTTGTGCTGCACGATTTTATGGTACAATGAAATGGGAATTTAACTGTGTTTGTGCACTGAGCTGCAGAGAGATAAAGTGAGATATTATGACATTATGAACAAATTTTGCTATGCTTTGCTATCATGTTATGTATGTATATATTGTGTATGCCGTGACCTTTCTAGGCTAATTTGTCTTACCTGTACTTTTCAAATTAATGTGCTTGTAATGAAACCTAAATTGAAACATTGTATTTAACACTTCCCATTTTTCCTTATATTACTGCAGATGTCATTGTCTTGTAATGTGTGACGCTATATAACTGCATCTCCTTTCAGCCTAAAAACGTTATTTCCAGGTTACAGATCTTGTAACACTCTCATTTTCACCTACGTATCTCGTTTATTTGCTATTATATGGTGCCTTCTTTAGTCAGTAAGCAATCCTATGCTTAGCACTATTTTCTTTTTTTTGGTATAGCTATACTGTACTCAAATTCATTATATGTTCTAATTTCACCATTACGTGACGTCCTATGACTGACGAATGGCTGCCAATCGTTTCTTTTCAGTGATCAAGTGCACTTTCCTTACAAATCTGTTCCATATCCTTTCCTATAGTTATGCACATTTTATAGAATTAGATCATTTGTCAACCAGCAATGTACACAGCCCCGAGGGTGCTATTCAGTGTACAAATACTGTATCTCTACTTTAACAGCTATTATGCTGCACTTGATAGATGAAGCTATTTGTTGACCTGTCTGCATAATAACGATTAATCTTGTGTTACACATAAAGATGCAGATAAATGAATTTATTTTGTTTCCTAGACTAGAATCTATTCTATGTCAATTGGCCACTGCGAGCCAACATTCTGATTCTCATGACATTTTATGAGGATTCTGCGTAAGCATTTATGTCAAATGGCCATTGAGAACAAGGAACTTTAAATTTACACTACAATTTTAGGTGTCTATGTACCCATGCATACTCTATAATGGACACTTGTAGCCAACCTATGACTTTCCATTAATATGTATACTTTATATAATGGCCACATGCAGAAATATCATGAGTATTTCCTATTATTTTTTAAATATTTTATACTGTGTAAAATTAACTTGTAGCCATCTCACTATTTTTCTAATATGTCTAACCACTGCTATATGCATTATGCTAGCTGTATAGGCCATTGTAGGTCACATGTAGAACTATGCATTACCAATAATTTTGTCTTGCCTTGTTTCCTTAAACCTTTATGTCTTGTTTATTTAGGATGTATGCTAGTATACATGGAAGAACCCTGGAAATACTAAAAGGTATCAGATAGATTATATAATGGTAAGACAGAGATTTAGGAACCAGGTTTTAAATTGTAAGACATTTCCAGGGGCAGATGTGGACTCTGAGCACAATCTATTGGTTATGACCTGTAGATTAAAACTGAAGAAACTGCAAAAAGGTGGGAATTTAAGGAGGTGGGACCTGGATAAACTGAAAGAACCAGAGGTTGTACAGAGTTTCAGGGAGAGCATAAGAGAACAATTGACAGGAATGGGGGAAAGAAATACAGTAGAAGAAGAATGGGTAGCTTTGAGGGATGAAGTAGTGAAGGCAGCAGAGGATCAAGTAGGTAAAAAGACGAGGGCTAGTAGAAATCCTTGGCTAACAGAAGAAATACTGAATTTAATTGATGAAAGGAGAAAATATAAAAATGCAGTAAATGAAGCAGGCAAAAAGGAATACAAACGTCTCAAAAATGAGATCGATAGGAAGTGCAAAATGGCTAAGCAGACATGGCTAGAGGACAAATGTAAGGATGCAGAGACTTATCTCACGAGGGGTAAGATAGATACTGCCTACAGGAAAATTAAAGAGACCTTTGGAGATAAGAGAACCACTTGTAAGAACATCAAGAGCTCAATGGAAACCCAGTTCTAAGCAAAGAAGGGAAAGCAGAACGGTGGCAGGAGTATATAGAGGGTCTATACAAGGGCGATGTACTTGAGGACAATATTATGGAAATGGAAGAGGATGTAGATGAAGATGAAATGGGAGATACGATACTGCGTGAAGAGTTTGACAGAGAACTGAAAGACCTGAGTCGAAACAAGGCCCCGAGAGTAGACAACATTCCGTTACAACTACTGATGGCCTTGGGAGAGCCAGTCCTGACAAAACTCTACCATGTGGTGAGCAATATGTATGAAACAGTCGAAATACCCTCAGACTTCAACAAGAATATTATAATTCCAATCCCAAAGAAAGCAGGTGTTGACAGATGTGAAAATTACCGAACAATCAGTTTAATAAGCCACAGATGCAAAATACTAACACGAATTCTTTACAGACGAATGGAAAAACTGGTAGAAGCCGACCTCGGGGAAGATCAGTTTGGATTCCATAGAAACACTGGAACACGGGAGGCAACACTGATCTTATGACTTATCTTAGAAGAAAGATTAAGGAAAGGCAAACCTACGTTTCTAGCATTTGTAGACTTAGAGAAAGCTTTTGACAATGTTGACTGGAATACTATCTTTCAAATTCTAAAAGTGGCAGGGGTAAAATACAGGGAGCGAAAGGCTATTTACAATTTCTACAGAAACCAGATGGCAGTTATAAGAGTCGAGGGACATGAAAGGGAAGCAGTGGTTGGGAAGGGAGTGAGACAGGAATGTAGTCGGATTAAGTTGGGTGATGCTGAGGGAATTAGATTAGGAAATGAGACACTTAAAGTAGTAAAGGAGTTTTGCTATTTGGGTAGCAAAATAACATGATGGTCGAAGTAGAGAGGATATAAAATGTAGACTGGCAATGGCAAGGAAAGCGTTTCTGAAGAAGAGAAATTTGTTAACATCGAGTATAGATTTAACTGTCAAGAAGTCATTTCTGAAAGTATATGTATGGAGTGTAGCCATGTATGGAAGTGAAACATGGACGATCAGTATAGTTTGGACAAGAAGAGAATAGAAGCTTTCGAAATGTGGTGCTACAGAAGAATGCTGAAGATAAGATGGGTAGATCACATAACTAATGAGGAAGTATTGAATAGGATTGGGGAGAAGAGAAGTTTGTGGCACAACTTGACCAGAAGAAGGGATCGGTTGGTAGGACATGTTCTGAGGCATCAAGGGACTACCAATTTGGTATTGGAGGGTAGCATGGAAGGTAAAAATCGTAGAGGGAGAGCAAGAGATGAATACACTAAGCAGATTCAGAAGGATGTAGGTTGCAGTAGCTACTGGGAGATGAAGAAGCTTGCACAGGACAGAGTAGCATGGAGAGCTGCATCAAACCAGTCTCAGGACTGAAGACCACAACAACAACAACAAGCTAGTGTTGATATACTCACAGACAGACTGATGCCACATTTCTGAAGAATTGTTATACTTGCAGGCAGATGGTTGCCATACTTGTCATTGTATTGTATATAGTTTACATGTCATAATGTACAGCACTATGGCTTAGCCCAGTTTGTGATCTTGATAGGATATTGTATCTTTACTGTTCACTTGTCCCACATTTACTAGAAGTTGTCATGTTGCAACATTCAGTATAGGTTGATTTAGAACTTACATTGAGATTTTGCTACGTTTATTGGGATATGTTCCACCACCTTATCTGTCTTACTGCTTCCCATCTTCCCCTCATCCAATTTACTTCCTCTGCTCATGGCATTGGAGCTATTGGATATCGGCATTCATACTAAAATCAATGTCGCTAAGCACACTATAGATCGACAAAGATTCTTCAATTTAAAATGTTGTGCTGATGATCATCATCACCACACTGATGTACTAAGATTAACCAACTTCGTGTGTTGGTAAATATGATGTCAGATACCAACTGTACCTTTGTACTGGAATGATGTGCTTAGATGTTCTCAGGCACTGGACCAACCCACTAAGGGTAATGATTAGATGTGAGACTGCAAAGAACTTTATAATGGAGCCACTGCTACATGGTTATAAGCTTCATTCATGCACCAAACTTTCCTTAACCATTTTCCCTTTATTTTATTGACAACTTGGGATATACCTGTCTCCTACTTTCACTAGTGTTATCCATCTTCTAGCAACATGAATTTAGAACATTTTGTGTATGACATGACCAGACCTTAAATTTACTAATTATGCACCAGAACATCAGTTTGTGCTGTTACGTTGGTCACATGATAACATATTTCTTTCTATGGTCTTTAGGATCATATTGTAATGATTAAGTAATGCAAATTATTCATATTGTAAATGCTGATGTAAAAATTTGCCCTGCAGTTGGTATCCAGTGCATAGCCAAACCGTATGGAAAATTTAACAAACCGTGCTGGAGGGTTGTGTGATGGGTGCACTTGTACGTGGAGCCAGATTTTGTAATATAATTCATGAAAAGTGACTTGAGACAGTTGTCATATGTAGAAGAGATTGTATCTTTGACATGACTGAACCAAAGATGTTGCCTAAGTGGCAGAATCGATTGTAAGTAGGAGTGTGCAGAATGCAGGAGCAGTTGCCATACCAGTCTGTTATAGGTAGGATGTAAGACTTAGAGCTAGTTTCTAACTGTAGAATTTAGTTGTTAATCTATGCATGTAGTCTAATACAGAAATTACAAAATGAAGTGATGAATGATATTGTTTATGCTCATACAGAGCCAGTATATGTTAGGTTGTAGTTATTTCTTCAAAAGTGTAAAGTGTGGATTATTAATTTGTGAGGCTATAAGATTATCAAGAACTGAAGTCGTACTAATCGGTAACAAATATTGAGCATTGGCCCAGGCAATTACACAAGAGTAATGAATTTATACTGTAGCTCAAAGGGAAAGCAACTGGAACAAATCTGTAAGATAACGAAATTTTGTATATTTAGTGTTAAGTATGCAGCAATGCAATATGTTTATTTGTCTGAATTTTACAATACTGACCCTTGAATGTAGGAAGCAAATATTTTCCATCAGATTTAATGTATAAGCTGACCAGGTGTATTGGATATGTAATATTTTGCGTGTTTTGTAATCCTGATACAAAGAAGTTAAATTTTGGAATCTATTTTGTCAAACTATGTCAGGTTTTTTCTCATGTAACAATCGAAGTCTTTTTAATTATGACAGTAAGGGAGAATTGTAGAACAGTTGAGAAGGTCACTTATTTTGCAGTTAATGTAAATTGTTTAATATCAGACTTTGTAAATGTGAAACTTTATTTTGAACACAATGTCAAACTGAAGCATTCGGTCTTAGCATATCCCCCTATCAGTACCTCATCCTCTTCCATTACATGTTTATTTAAATACTATGAATATTTTCTAAAAGAAATAATTTTTCAATCAGAATCAGAAAAATATTAATGTTTGTAACACTTTCAATGTGGGGAGCATTGCACAGCATTGAGTCAATATCCAGTATTTTCACTAAACATTTGCAAGGTTTCTCATTAAATAGCCAATCCACCAATATTATTTGTCTGAAGGTATTTTATGCCTGGCATAGCACTTCTCTGTGGCCAGAGAGAATTTTTTTCTATGGCTACTGTGGAGACGACAGAATACCAGGATACTATCTGTTGCGACTCTAGAGCTAAGGAAAATTTATTTCATGGTTTATTTACACAGGTGCTCCACAGAGCGGTCGTGTGGATTGAGGTAGCATGTCATGGATTGTGCGGCACCTTCCACCAGAGCTTCGAGTCCTCCCTCTGGCATGGGTGTTTGAGTTGCTCTTAGCGTAGGGTAATCTAAATTAGTTTAAGTAGTGTGTATGTCTAGGGACCGATGATCTCAGCAGTTTGATCCCTTAGAAATTGACACACATATGAACACTTTTTTTATTTGCAAACGTTATTTTGTCAGTTTATTGTATGGAACTATACAATACGGTGCTCACAATACTGAGCAAATTTCAGAGGGACTGATTTCCTTTATGTGTATTGGTTTTCCATATTAAATTGTTTATTTTTTTGATTAAGCATAGCATTTGTTCAACAACTCATCACACAGTAAATTTGTATAACACTAACATCATGCATTTCACATTCATTGGCAAAGAGACACTCAAATGTTATAAAAAATGTAACACTTTTTTGAAGAATGTTACACTTTTATAAAGAATGTTACACTTGAATTTTTTAAAGAATCTTACAATTTTTCAAAAAATGTTACAAGATACCATAATAAGACGTTTAAGAGAGTCTTTCCCTTCGATAATGGACCACAGTTTACAAGTAATAAGTTTAAAGAATGTTTAGGCTGGGAAGGTTCGAAACGTGTAGATATTTCGAAATATCACTCATACTCGAATACTTGTGAATGCATGATGAAGGAAACTGGATGCTTATGTCGAACCTATCGTTCTACATGTACTCAATTAATTCTATAATTCCAGAGCATATAAAATGAATTACCTCAGATGTCTACAAGTCTATCACATTTAGAAACTATGAATAAAACTTATATGATGAACAAAGGTTAAAATTGTTTTGTGGCTGCCATCAAAAACCATTATGGTTGAAGAATTATAGAATATGCTAAAAGGAAATTTAGCAAAGCGAGCACAAAATAGATTAAGAAAATCCGATAA
This sequence comes from Schistocerca cancellata, assembly GCF_023864275.1. Classification (NCBI taxonomy): domain Eukaryota; kingdom Metazoa; phylum Arthropoda; class Insecta; order Orthoptera; family Acrididae; genus Schistocerca; species Schistocerca cancellata. The sequence goes on along the minus strand of NC_064630.1, from coordinate 322,489,960 downwards.
AAATTGAATTATGCAGGTTAATGATATGGTATCAGTCAAGGATTTCTGTCCTAGTTCTAATTTAAAAAGAGAAACAAGTAAATCTTCTCCAAAGTACAGTGGACCACTTGGAACAGTGGATATTCCACAGCCAAAAGCACTGTTTTTAATAGACCCAGAAACAGGGCAAGACAAGGGAGTCTGTAATGTTGACATGATAAAAAAATTAAGTTCTCAGGAAACGCTCTTTTGCAGATTAGGCTGGTTGAGGACCACCAGGTTCTCTTGTCATTGCTTTATTACTTCATTCGTGGTTTTCCATGGAGCAATTTCTTCCTTTTCAAAAATCCTATTGTCTAAAATTTAAATTTATTATTATTCTATCTTGCATGATGTACTTTATTTGATTACATTAAATGTAATTTCGTACGTTTGTTTGCAAAATTTTATACTTTTCCTTCCTGATTATGAATAATTGATTGGTTTTTATTATCTATTATAGGGTAGGTAAGGAAATACAAAATATACTGTACTATAAAATAGTTAACTACATAAAATACAATACACACATTTTATGACAATAACAACTGACTTAGAGACTGATGACTATACTACTGATGATATACATGTTACCACTTGGTCTCTTCTGACTATACATAGGGGTGTAGTTAGGATCAATTTTTGGGTGTCATATGAGTGAAGCCATGACAAATCAGTTCTGTCTGGCACGCCAACCACACTTGATACTCCAGCATCTCAATGGATAACTTATCGGAGAGGGTAGCTTGGAGTAGGGGGTGGTAAGGGATCTGTCTTTTGGGAGTATCAGTTCTACATTCCTTCTTTCCATATTCATACATTTCTATCACTGAACCTTTTTCATACTGTCACATATTATGGTAATTACAACCTTTTTTTCACATGTAATGCTGAGAGATGAGACAGAGTAATACAGCACAGACAATTAATTCCTTTTTTGACACATAGACAAACATAGCGTATTTGTTATGTTAATCTGAACTATTAGTAGTGTCAACTAAACAGGAAGAGAAGGAAAGCGACAACAATAACATAGAAGGTGAAAAGTGATGTACTAACAAGTTTGCTAAAATGGAATCGCATAGCTTGCAATGGTTTTGCAGCTTCTACAATAGATGGCAGCAGCAGCATTCACGAGAAGGCAGTGTGAAAGAAGTGTTAAAGAAATAAGGAAAGAAATTCTACATTATCTCTGGCAAGCACACCTGGTACAAAATATTTATGTAAGTGTAAGAAAATGGATAGAGATGTATTATATATTTTAGCGTAAAGTGCAACAGTTTGAGAGCCATTAAATGAAGGTTTCATACATGATAACTGGTAAAAAGGTTAACTAGACATTAACAGCGAAGATAGGAGGGTTCTCGGCACAATGTGACAACCATACCAACATATACAGTCAGTAACTGTTCAATGAATGAGGTGTGAGCATGGCTACTACAAGGATAGTAAGCCGTAATGTGATGATGAGTCATGCTAATAAAGTATTCTCAAATAATGAAAAGCAAATAAACTTACATTGGAAAAAGGTTGACTTACCACAAATCTGAGATTTGAAGTAGTGGAAAGTAGCAAAGAGTAAAGCAGCATTTGTATCTCCTTATAATAAAAGAAGTTAAACTCTTTCCTTCCAAATACAGTTGAAATATTAAAGTTTTGCTTTGAGAACAGTTTTATTTAATAATTTCACTGATTTTTAAATATCTGTTTTTTACCAGACATGGACTGTTTTGAATTGAGTTCTTTGCTGCAATGGAAATTTATTATCGTTGTTTAGCACTATTCTGCAGACTTCTAACAAACCAGTGTGTATTTTTATCTATGAGAAACGTTTGTCATTCCTAAATAAGCGACTAGGTTATGGGTCCAAGTGTACTGCATAATTATTTAAAGAAATTGAAGAAACACAATTAGAAAGTTTTGTATATACATCTACATGGATACTCTGCAATTAACATTTAAGTGCCTGGAGGAGGGTTCATCGAACCACCTTCACCTCTATTATTCCAATCTCAAACAGCGTGCGGAAAGAACGAACACCTATATCTTTCTGTAGGAGCTCCAATTTACCTTATTTCATCATGGTAATCATTTCATCCTATGTAGGTCGGTGTTAAGAAAATAATTGTTCATTCACCGGAAAAAGTGGGTGATTGGAATTTCGTGAGAAGATTCTGTCGCAACGAAAGACATCTTTCTTTTCATGATATCTTTCCCAAATCCTGTATCATTTCTGTGACACTCTCTCCCATATTTCGTGTTAACATAAAACATGCTGCTCTTTTTCGAACTTTTTCTATGTACTCCATTAGCCCTATCTGGTAAGGATACCACTCCGTTCAACAGTATTCGATGGACAAGTATAGTGTAGGCAGTCTCCTTAGTAGATCTGTTAGATTTTCTAAGTATCCTGCTAATAAAACGCAGTCTTTGGTTACCCTTCCCCACAACATTTTCTGTGTGTTCCTTCCAATTTAAGTTGTTCATAATTGTAATTCCCTGATATTTAGTTGACTTTATGGCCTTTAGATTTGACTGATTTATCGTGTAACCGAAGTTTTAAGGATTCCTTTCAGCACTCATGTGGATGACCTCATACTTTTCGTTATTTAGGGTCAACTGCCAATTTTCGCACCATTCAGATATCTTTTCTAAATCGTTTTACAAGTTGTTTTGATCTTCTGGTGACTTTATTAGTCGATAAACGATAGCGTAATCTGCAAACAACCGAAGATGGCTGCTCAGATTGTCTCCCAAATCGTTTATATAGATAAGAAACAGCAAAAGGCCTGTAACACCTCCTTGGGGAACGCCAGAAATCACTTCTGTTTTACTTGATGATTTTCCGTCAATTACATCGAACTTTGACCTCTCTGACAGGAAATCACAAATTCAGTCACTTAACTGAGAAGATATTCCATAAGCAGGCAATTCCACTACAAGCTACTTGAGTGGTACAGTGTCAAAAGCCTTCCGGAAACGCAGAAATACAAAATCGAACTGCAATCCCTTGTCAATAGCACTTAACACCTAATGCGAAAAAAGAGCTAGTTGAGTTTCACAAGAACGATGTTTTCTAAACCCATGTTGACTGTGTATCAATAGACCGTTTTCTTCGAGATAATCACAATGTTTGAACATAATATATGTTTCACAATCCTGCTGCATATCGACATTAACGATATGGGCCTGTAATTTAGGGGATTACTTTTACTACCTTTCCTGAATATTGGTGTGACCTGTGCAACTTTCCAGTCTTTGGGCATGGATCTCCCGTCGAGCAAACGGTCGTATATGATTGTTAAGTATGAAGCTAATGCATTGGCATACTGGAACTTAATTGGTATACAGTCTGCACCAGAAGACTTGCTTTTATTAAGTGATTTAAGTTGCTTCACTACTCCAAGGATATTTATTTCTACATTACTCAGGTTGACAGTTGTTCTTGATTCGAATTCTGGAATATTTACTTTGTCTTGTTTTGTGAAGGCATTTCGGAAGGCTGTATTTAGTAACTCTGATTTGGCAGCAATGTCTTCGATAGTAACTCCATCACTAACGTGCAGAGAAGGCATTGATTGTTTGGGTCTAGTGCAGCAGGGGATACAACCACCACCACCTAAAGAGAAGGCCGCGGCGCGCTCTTGTGACGTCACGCAAAGCGGGCCAGGGTTGGCTTGGCGTTGCGCTTAAAGAATCGAGACGCACGGCCTGCAAATCTTTGTCAAACGGTTTTACAGAACCTATTCCGTAAAAAATAATTAATTTCTGAAATACTTTTAGCTTTATATGGCAGCTTCATGATGAAGTGCCAATCATTTCGATAATGGTCATAACTATTGTGGTATTTCACAGATGAGTATCAAATTTGAGAACGTTGCCATCAAAAATAGGGGTCGCTATGAATTTGTGTTTGATGCATATTACACATTCTATTGCTGAGTATGAAATACAGATGAGGTTTTGAAATTTTCGTAAAACTTTGGATCAATATCTGCTTCCAATCTCGAAAAAATTGAGCATCTGCAGCAACTTACTTCCGATCGCAACGCGCGGGAATGAAATATTCATAACGCCTATCATATCTCGTAAACCGCTGGAGATAACGAAACGAGATCTTGGCAAATTATACCAAGATAAGAGGAGAGTACTTTGCCGAATGGTTAAAATAAGTAACTTTATCAATCGCGATATAGCAGAAACTATAGTTTATAATTCTTTTTTACCGGTAATGTAATTGCATAAGACTTATCAATAGCCAGTGAAAACGTACGAGTGCAGGATGTAAATAATATTGCGATATACATAGTAAAACCAGGTACATTTGTGAAAAATGCACTGTGATAAAGTACATTCTTTCTGGACCAGACAACTATTATTTACACTCACTTGAAAAATTCTGCACTAATACAGTGTATAATATTAAATTCCTCTGCCTTCAGTATCCTAAATAAATATTGTGTAACTGTTTATAGAGCTCCCTCAGGAAAGCTGAGTACATTCCCCAAGCAAACAATCACTTTTAACTCACCTCACAAAAACAATTATGCGTTGTTATTGTAATGTAAATTTTCTTTCCTGTAAAAATATGGCAGATTTTGAGCATAAGTCAACAGTGAAAATCTACAAATCTTCAGCAGACATTTGCAGCAGTTGGAATGAGACAATGTGTCAAGCTAAAAACGTCAATAATAAATTTGACCTTTATCTAGATTAATTTGTTCCATTGTTTGACACATCGAAAAATAACACAGATATGTTTCATACAGAGAGATCGCTTTTGAAACATGAAAACAGCAGTTTCAACATTTGTTAGCACTCATGCTAACTAATGCGAGAGTGAAAAACAACACCCACTCACAAACAGAGAATAAAACGTATCGGTAATGCGTAACAAAATACGAACTGCAGAGAAATTTAAACACGAATAAAAAGTAACATGAGCCATAAATTTATATTTCGTTTTCAAAATCAAAATAAAGCCACTTGATAACGAATACTAGGCCTATTTACTGTGAACTTTTGCTCACAATTTTAGTCAAATGTATCCAAAATGCAAGATATTCCACCAGAAAAAAAATAATTGTACTAGGTATATAGTTTTTACATACCTTCGTGTGCTCAGTGGGTTGGAAATAAGCCCGATGAATCGCTGAAAGACATTTTCAACGCAGATTCGCATCTTTCGGAAAGGAAAACATTACTTTCGGTCGAGTTCCGTAATTCCCACGACACCTTGGCACACAACACTTGTAAACCATGTTCACAGTAGCTTCACTACACGTAAACACTGTAATCGCTAGTTTTAAGCACGAATATAGCACTCGATCCAACAAACGTGTAGATAAACAAACGCTTCGAAACACAACATGGTGGCCCGCTTGGAGTGATGTCACGACCTGCTATGAATTTCGCGCCGCGGCCTTGTCTCTAGGTGGTGGTGATACAGCCTGTCCGCTTTGAACAATGACGTCACAAGTCGCCAGAGACCATGTATTAGAAAGATGAAAGAGCTGAGGAGAATGTTGAGAAACAAAGGAATGCGAGAGTGATAAACATTGATCTTGTCAAAAGCCGAGAAGCGATTCTTCTTAGTGTTGTAGCTCCCTTCAGTAGCTAATAAGTGTTTTTTGGCTTTTTTTTAAAAAAATCTCACGAGATAGAATAAACTGATCCTACTTTATAAGCAATAGTGTTTTTTGGCTTTAAAAAAAAATCTCACGAGATAGAATAAACTGACCTAAGATACAGATGCTTCAGTAGCTGATAAGTGTTTTTTGGCTTTAAAAAAAAATCTCACGAGATAGAATAAACTGATCCTACTTACGAATAGGTGGAAATACACATACGTTACATTTGCAACCTGTTTCATTTTATATGTTTTGATTGTTTATTTAACCTTTGTCTTTCACTTGTCTTTTGCTGTTATGTTTAGTTTAGTTTTTTTATTGATTGCTTAATAAAGTAGGATCAGTTTATTCTATCTCGTGAGATTTTTTTTAAAAAAGCCAAAAAACACTTATCAGCTACTGAAGCATCTGTATCTTAGGATCAGTTTATTCTATCTCGTGAGATTTTTTTTTTAAAAAAGCCAAAAAACATATATCAGCTACTGAATCATCTGTATCTAATATCAAGCGATCGCTTTTAGATTCACATTCAATTATTTTAATGATAGCGCTTATTAGAACACAGAACTGCTTTATTATCTATGCCTCAAAGTGAAGACATTACTATCTATGACTAAGGAATGACGTCATTGTTCAAAGCCGACGGGTTGTATCCCCTGCTGCACTAGACCCGATTGTTTCTTTCCACTAACATACTTCATATGCGACCAGAAACTCTTTGGATTTTCTGCCAGGTTTCGAGACAAAGTTTCATTGTGAAAACTGTTATCAGCATTTTCTGTAAAAGTACTCGAATCTTAGGGATTGTGCATCTCTTTAAATTTGGCATGTTGTTTGTGCAACAGCATTCTGACCCGATTTGTGTACCAAGGGTTTGTTAATTTATTTGGTACAAATCTCTCAATTTATGCTGATACAATTTCTTTGAATTCAAGCCAAATCTGGTCTATATTTATATTATTAATTTGTAAGGAGTGGAGACCTTATCTCTGGAAGGCATCAAGTGAATTTTTATCTGCTTATTTGAATAGGTATATTTTTCGTTTATTTTTGGAGGATTTGGGAGCTACAATATTCAATCTCGTTACGACAACCCTGTATTCACTAATCCCTGTATCCATTTTGATACTTGTTATTGACTCAGGATTATTTGTTCCTAAGAGGTCAAGTTAAGGTAGGTAGTTGAAGTGAAGACATGGGGAGGGGGGAAAGATGAATGTCACTTTTTATCAAAATTTTGTTTATGCTTCTGTTAGACACGTTGAAGTCCATGTCGTCTGTTGGGATATTTGTTTTATCGAAAAGTAATGAGTATCAGCAGTTATAAACAAATTTAGAATCATACGACACAGGAAAAATGATGATTGTCACTTTTTTTTGCAAAGTAATGATGAATATATTGCATCTGTTTGAATATTATTAAAATCTGGTTCATGTGTGTATTTCAGTGCTAGTAGTGCTGGATATCAGTTTAAAGTATTTCCATTGTTGGTTAGATTATTTCATACTTTAATTGTTTAAAATTACAATAGGTTCGAGAGCTACACAGATGAGGTGTAAGATTCTTGAAAGACTCATAGTGGCAAGAAGTGCTATTTTGTCAGTGCAAAGGTGTTCTTTGTCGATTTCTACAATGGATCCAAATCAAAATGCTGCTCCAGAGCGGAAAGTTAATCCAAAGAAAAGGCAGCAGTATGGACGAGTATCAAATGCTACTAAGAAGATTAGAAACCACAGTTATGAAACTGGGAAAAACTGTGAGTGTAGTAGATTAAAATGTAATGATAAAATTAATGAAAGTGAAAGGCAGACTATTATAAAGCATTTTAATGTGTTATCCGATAGGAATGCTCAGAATTTACATTTATCTGGGCTGATAAAAGCCCATTTCATCAAACAAAGATGGAGTCTTAAGAATCATGCCGAGTCTGATACTCATAATCATTCGTACATACACAAAGTTTGGGTAAAAAGAAGTGAATTTTTAAATGAAGAGCGTTTATGCTACAAAGTCTTCATATTCTTTCATGGTATAACCCTATGACGTCCGCGATCTATTCAACAACAGCTGACAATGTATGGTAAGGTGCATCATGATGGAAGAGGTAAACACGATAACAGACATTACACTATAACTAATGGAACACGATTAAAGATCAACGAACATATTCAGTTTCTCAAAGGTCGCTGCTCTCATTACTGCTTGGAAAAAAAATCTAAAATATATTTACCAGAGGAACTCAGTAGGAGGAGACTACATAAAATGTATCTGGAAATTAGTCCAAGCAACACTATTTCGTATGATAGCTACTTACGCTTTTTTAACATAGAGTATAACATTTAATTGGTTATCCTAGGTCAGGCACTTGTAGTGAACGTGATTCAATAGAGGCACAAGAGAAACAACTGCATGAAGAGTTGTCACTTTTAGCAGAAGCTAATGATCCCAGTTTAGTCAGCCAAAAAACAAATCTTTTAGAAAACCTTGCCATAAGAAACGAGCTCCACTTAAGAAGAGCACAAACATTCTACCATAGAAAACAAAAATGCTGACAAAGGTGTTCAAAAAGTGATATAGAAGAAGCTACTCCTATGGACTTCCAAAAGAATTTGTCTGTTCCAAATATATCATGCAATGTTGTATACTACAAACGCCAGCTGAGAATACATCTGTTTAATATCCTCGTTCTGACATCTGGTGATTCAGTGTTTTACTATTATGTTCAAACCATTGCAAAGAAAGTATCAGATGAAGTAGTATACATGCTTCACCATTATATCTTCAATATTCTTCCACCTAAAGTGAAACAGCTCACATTTTCTGTGACCCTTATGGTGGACAGCATAAAAATTACACCGTTTTCCGCTACATTCATTATGTAGTAACAACATGTCACCATTTAGACAAAATCACAATGACATTCTGTGAAAGGGGGCACTATTATTTGGAGTCTGACAAAAATATAGAGCTCATTCCACAGAAACGAATTACTGAAGTTCCTCAAGATTGGTATGCCATTATTAGAGACTGCAGAGTGAAGACTTACATTTCAAATTAAATGAACGTGACCAAACCTTTTCAAAGAATGGACAAAATTCTTTTATCTTTGAAATTTGTACTAGCCAAAATTATCTATACGTTCTAGACCACTGAAAGAGTTAAAACTGACGTTCAGCTGCAATGCTTCCTTTCTCTGAGGTCAGGAATCTACAATGGGCCTTGGGTAACTACAGTAATGACCATGAAAAGAAAAACAACACAAGATTAACTAGCTGATGAAGAATTCATGTTACCTGGCACATCATACTCTGATTTCATTACAGTTCCACGGTTGACATGGAAAGATCTTCAGGTAACTGTTCTCAAATATGTGCTTGCATATTTCTATAAACTTATTTCTACTATTCTAAACGTAATTTATACATATTTTTTCAGGAAATTTCAAGACTTCTCTCTAGTGAGACATGGAAAAACTATTTTAAGAATCTACCTCATTGAAGAAAATGTGTTAAAAGTGTGAACATGTTGCATTGTTTTACATTCTTAGAAACTTAAATTTGAGTATTCTAATACTTCCATAAGTTAGAAACCTCATTAACATAAAATAATTAGCCCAATGAATACGAACTCTGTCAACAAAAAAGAAAAACCATCGTTTTTTCCGATTCTAAATGTTCATCAGTTTAAAAAAAGTTGTCATTGTTGTTATTATTACATTGTACAAAAGAGTCAATACTGTGTTTAATATGCATACTTCATGTTAACCACAACTGAATCAGAATTAATAACAAAATGCTCACAAAAGATGGTTTCAGAGATTAAAAATTGTTTCTCTCCTTAATGATAAAAAGTGACATTCATCGTTGCCCCTATGTCTTCAAGTGTAAATTTTAAAAATCGGGTATTGAAACTTTTGTACATCGGTGTAACTTTTGGAGTGCAGCTCGACTTTGTATACGACAAGAGTAATAAGCACTGGTTTACTGGTAGGGCAATCAAATTGGATTACATGGAAATACACATCAAATGTCCATGTATATGGACTGGAGCACTTGACGTTTCTGAAGGTAGGTTAGTTAAACCCGTAGAACATGTGGAAGATGCTACTGCTCAAGTAAACAAGACATATAAGAATGCACTAAATAATTATCTTAAGACTGACAACAATGCTTTAATTGTATCGACTACCAACATAACAGAGGAAACATTTCAGGAAATAATCCATCTTAGCGCATCTCGAGAAGTATGGGCAGAATTGCATAAATTATTTGTTAAGCTTTCGAAACGTGGTGCTACAGAAGAATGCTGAAGATTAGATGGGTAGGTCACATAACTAATGAGAAGGTATTGTATAGGATTGGGGCACAACTTGACTAGAAGAAGGGATTGGTTGGTAGGACGTGGTCCGAGGCATCAAGGGATCACCAGTTTAGTATTTGAGGGCAGCGTGGAGGGTAAAAATAGTAGAGGGAGACCAAGAGATGAATACACTAAGCAGATTCAGAAGGATGTAGGTTGCAGTAGCTACTGGGAGATGAAGAAGCTTGCACAGGATAGAGTAACATGGAGAGCTGCATCAAACCAGTCTCAGGACTGAAGACCACAACAACAACAACTTTTGAAGGTGTTTCTGAAGATAACATTTATGATCTTTGTTAACGATTTTTTGATTATATGAAAAATTATAGTGATAATGTACCAACTGATATATCAAGCAAATCTGTGGAATGATCTGAAGTAAGAATAGGCCAAAGATGTAGAAAATACTCCAAAATTACCCTATTTATTTTCAACCTGTATAATTTAAGCACGTTAACAGATGAATATTTTTCATTTAAATCAAGTTGGGTGCTTATGTCAAAAAGTGATAGGACTGCTGAACACCTGACAACTCAGAGTTATGCATATGAGAAAGCTTTGAGGAGATTCTACATCTTATAAGCAACTGAATGAAACATTCTTCTAAACAACCACAGTGGAAAAAGAAAGTTGTTACTGTAAGAAGCCAAATCATGTGTTCAAGAAATACCGACAGTGGATTGTGGATGGTCGACTACAAAAGTCTCAGAAAAGTGATGTGTCGGAAGCTGCTGAAACTTCAAATACGAACATGGTTCTCTTCACTGAAACGTCGGTTGTTATGTCATCTGAGTGTGATAATGGTAACTGGGTTGTAGATAATGGTGCAATAAGTCATATCACCAATATTGACAATTTGTTTAAGACATTTGAACCATTTTCTACGACACATACAATTACATTAACAAATGGTGATACAGTTGAGGCTGTTACAATAGAAATGAAAGCGGCAGTGAATGGAAAGTGGCACAAAATCACTTAGTGCAATGTATGGTACTTACCAAAACTTAGAAGGGAATCTGTTTTCAGTCTTAGCAGCACAAGACAAAAATCCAAAAAGTACATTTTTATCCACAACAGGAAGGTGTTGTTTTAAAATCGATGAAGTCACAAAACTAGTTGGCAATCGTGATCGTTATGGAGGACTGTTTAAATTAGTGATGAGAAGCATGAAATAAATAAAAATTAGTCGAAAAAAATTACTACGACTGTACCACGAAAGATATGGACATCAAAATAAGCGACATGTTAATCTCCAAGATCTTAGACATAAATGCGTGATCGGACTCTGGTCTCTATGAAGAATGTATTTAGCATATCTCCTTCCATTTAGCACCTATGAGAGAGCATCTGGACTGGGAGAGATGATTCACACAAATGTCTATTGTCCTTCTGAAAAATCCAGTTCTGGGTATCACTATGTGTTCAAAGACGAGCTGTTTACTTTGTCAAGGAAAAGTCATAAGTTCCTAATAAACTGAGACAGTTTATAACTGAGGCAAAGACTGCAATAATGGAGAAGAGTTCAACAACAGGAGGGCATATTCCAACGTTTTACTATACCATTCACTCCACAGCAAAACGACTGCAGTGAAATAGGAAATCATACTCTTACTGAAACAGCGATGGCTATGACACATGCTCATAGAAACATTCCTCAGTCGTTTTGGGCTGAAATGATAAATTCTGCAGCATATGTCCTGAATTGAATGGGATCTTCCAGCATTTTAGGGACTTCTCTAGATGAAATATGATATTGAAAGAAGCCTGGCGTGACGCATCTACATGTAATAAGGTCTAAATATTATGTTCACGTTCCAAAACAATTACTGGTGAAAACTGATCAAAAAGCAAAATAAGGGATTCTGATTGGCTATGACCAAAACGATGGTTATCCGATTCGTGTCAGTTGATGAGATTACAGGATATTTTTGGAGGGAAAATTATGCAAAAGTAAAGTCCAGTAGTTCCTGTGGATCTTGATCGCCCTCATCAGAACTCTCAAGAGACATCAGACGAAATTAAGAGCAAAATGAAATTTAGTTTTCCAAGAGAAAATGAGTTTGATAATTATGATGATATATGGGATGGAAGAGAAGAGAAATTAGAACAAACTGAGTTCGATGATTATGATGATTTATGGGCTGAAGAGAGACTAGGACAATCTGATTATGGAAGATTTAGCAACAACTGCATGAACGTATAACGCTAAAACGCGTCCAAGAATACTTCAAGACTACATAATGCAGTTAATGACCATTAAGGAACCAGAATCTTACTGTGACACTATAAATTCAAGTCAACTAGATGACTGGAAAGCAGCAATGGATCAAGAAATGGCGGCACATCAAGAAAATGGAACTTGAACTTTGGCAGATATACCTCCTGGAAAAAGGGCAACTCCACATAAGTAGATGTATATACCAAAGACGTATGCTAATGGAATGGGTGACAGAATCAAAGCAAGACTGATTATCAAACGAATTTATTAAAAGACAGGGATTGATTATGAACAAACCTTCAGCCCTGTGGTATGATATCAACTATTCGAAAATTACTCAGCATTGCAGCCAAAGAGAAGATGAACAGTGGACAAATAGATGTGACTACTGCCTTCTTTTATGGTGATCTGAAGGAAACGATACTTATGACACAATCTGAAGGTTATAATGATGGTTCTAAAAACTTATTTCGATTAATGAAAAGCTTATATGGTCTGATACAGGCACCCCACTGCTGGGATGAGATGGAATTAGGATTTAAGAGAAGTGAAGCTCATCCTTGCCTCTTTATGAAACAATGTTTCTTAGAAGGTTTTCTTCATACTTTATGTTGATGAAAGATTGACTGTGGCAAATAATGACAGCGAACTTAAAGAATTTATTGAAGATCTTGAAAGAGAATTCAAAATAAAATCAAAGCCAGCATCATATTTCTTAGGCTTGGAAACTGACAGAAAGGGAGACGAGTCAATTCAAGTCAGTCAGACTCACTACACCAGAAGGTTATGGATCGCTTTGGCATGGAAGAGAACCTATCAACACTGAATGTCCTTATGCACAAGCTGTTTGATTCTTGATGTACCTAATGTGTGAGACAAGACCAGACATAAAATATGCTGTTGGAGTAGTATCTAGATTTCCTGAAAATCCAACAGAGCATGATGTAATATGAGTAAAACAAATTTTTCCCTATTTGAGAGGCACATGTGACTATGAACATATTTACAAAAGCAGTGAACACAAAGGCATTCTTGAATGTTATATTTATACCGATCAAGGAGGTGATTTAGGGAGTAGACGGTCTATCTCAGGTGTTCCCTGCCTGTACTTTGGTGCACCTGTCACGTGGATGAGTCCGTGACAAACTTCTGTTGCAATTTCTACTTCAAAAGCTGAAATTGTAGCCGCTAGTGAAGCAGCACGATGAATGGTCTGGATGGAGAGACTTTTAACTGAACTTTTCTAGCTAAATTATTCGAAACGTTGCCCACAAGTGGATAGTGAAGCTGCTGTTTGGCTCGAACACAATACTGAATTTCATCAACGAATAAAAACGTATTCGTCTCAGGCCCTTCTTTGTTCGAGAATTACAGTTGGTGAAATTACCATTTCAAGAGCGATACAGAAATCAGCTTGTGGGTTTATTAACAAAACCATTATTTGCTGTGTGACCAAGACAGTTGTGAAAAATATGAGAGTGTGTAAGTTATTAAATAAGGGAGAGTGTTAAAGCTTTGTCGTGTGAACAGTTTTATTCAATAACTTCATTGACATTTATAAATATCTCTATCTTACAAAACACGGAATGTTTTGTGTTTTTTGCCACAATGGAAATTTATTATCGTTGTGAAGCCTTATTCGTCTACTTCTAATAAGCCAATGTGTTTTTTTTATGCACGAAAAACTTGTGTCGTCCCTATATAACCGAACAGAAAAAGCTATGGGGCCGTGAAATAATCACATGTGATAACCCTTGACTGGAAATGTTACAACCCTGATAGAGCCAGATTGATTACAACAGGTACTTCACATGTCCGTGTTTTTAAGCAATGCAGTAAGGTATAAGCAGAATAATTAGCTCTTGATAAAAATGTACTAACAGTCATGTATTAGATGTTAATACATGAAGCAAATTCATATCGAAATAAATATTTGCTATCATTTAAAAAAGGCTATGTCAAGAAATGTAGAAAAGACTTAAGGGGTTTATTACTTTTCTCCAGTTAACCTCGAATATTTCAAGTTAATTATACAAATCATGCAAACAAAACAGTTATCAAGTAGAAATGACTGCACTGAGTAACATGCTTGCCCATCTGATATACTGTAAGCTGAAGTTTGTTCTCATGAAACATTGAGTTGAGTAAAAATAATCATTTGATGAAACTTATAGATCAGAAAAAATTGTAATTAGTTATGTAAGTTAAGTTTGACACCGTCTGTCTGAGTGGCGAAATCTGTAACATGTATTCTTCAAATTAACGTGTTCCACTCTTACCTCTTAGGCCGATAAAAGATGTATGTGAGTATTAAAAATAATTTTTAAGTAGTTAGTCACTGTGGGATAGCCGAATATGCGCGCCCTTTGTTGTGTGTGTGGTGATTTGTGGAAAGAAGAGTGAACTCCAATCATTGGCTAAGCATGGCAATGATAGTGCATCTCCATCTCCTATGGAGGCCTGCTTATGCTTTAATGTCACGTCTTGGGAGTGTCTTGGAGCTCAAGGATAAAAGAGGCGCTGGCGACAATGACCACTTCCAGAAACAGAAGAAGAGATAGTCTGCAATCTTTTAACTGTTCTGTCATTACAAGTAGGAATGAGAGCTTCCGTTAGTAACCTAACTATTAGGTACTTACAAAGGCTCATGGCGTATTTTCATGGGTTAAGGTGACAGCAGGAAGAGCTGTTCAAATACTTTCGATTAACTATCTGTGAGGTATATTTCGATTTGTGTAAGTAATGACTGATACATAGATTGTCTCTCCCAAGAGTCGTCAGGCTGGTGATTCAGCAGATATCTGCAGTTTCGTTTTTGCATTGTGTAGCTGAAATCAGCTGGAACAAATAGTGCTCATCACATTTTCATGCGACATCCGGTGTCAATGGAAAGCATCAGCTTGTTTCCCATTAAAGACACAATGATTTTTAAAGCGGAATTTTACATGCCTATCCAATAGACTGGTCCCAAGATTAGTGCAATATTCGTGTTATCGATATGTTCTAACAGGGACAGTAGAAACTCGAAGAATAACCAGTACTCCAACAATGACAGCACCCACTGGCCCACATCGATTGCTACTGCCAAGCATAAAGAGCTATTGAATCGCTGCTGGATTGTTGTCTGTTCTTCGTGTTCTGCTGATCCTCTTAACAAATATCTGTAAAACAAATGTCGCTATAGTCTAACCTGGGTCCCCCGATCGGATGGGCATGAAACATCCGCTTTAAAAATCAATTTGTTTGTAATGGGAAACAAACTGATTCTTCATAATGGCACTGGACGTCACGTCAAAGACATGATGAACGCTATTTCTTTTGCCCGACTTGAGCTACACAAAGCGAATACGAAATTGCTAAAACATCAGAGAAAACGCTCCTGACGTCTCTTAGAAGAGAGACCCACCTATAGCTAAGTAATAGCCTACAGTTACTGCATCAATATCAGCACAATTATGGTATGGTCAAGGAAAAATGATAAGTACTCCATTAAGGGTGAAACTCTGTCTTGTAATCATAAATTTGATCATATTGCCATTAAAGACTTTAATAAAAATCAAGCATTTATTTGTAGAGTTCAAATTTACTGCACAAATCTGCCATATTATAATCTAGAATTTGATGAAGTTCTGAATATCTGTATTCTGAGAGAGGGCTGTTTTGTATCCATTCTGCTGAGCTACTTCTGTTATCTCAGTTTTTAATTACTCTTTGTCACATAATTACAATGGATATAACAACTCTAAAAATCGACATTGTGACCCAGTACTTGGTGATACATTTCATTATTTATATGCATCTGGGTAATCAGAGTATTGTCATGGCATGTCTGCAAAGCCTAGGAAATGTTGAAGAAAGAAAGTTAATTTTCTCGAAAAATCGCAATAACGAATTGAATTTTTAATCATATGTTATTTACATTTGATCCTGTAAGTAAAGGGTATCGTTGGACAGGGCCTCCTATAATTGCAAATACTGCTTGTGTAGATACAAAATAATGTAAATGTCCAATGTCATATAAGTTTTACAGAGGAAAATATCAAGAGATGAATTTGCTAATACTAATTCTGTTGCCCTCATACTGTAGATCAAAAATAGAACCAGGAGATCAAAATAATGTAGAATTAAACTTGAATTTCATTCCCTAGGATGTTGGTAATCATTTAAATACCTTCACTCCTTTTGGTATAGGAATAATTATTGTTGCTGGTGTGAAGTATGCTTGTGTATCTATATCTAGAAGTAATATGAATATATGACATGTACATACAATTAATCCTATTACTCCAATTGATAGTATACTATAGATTACACCTAATGCTCTGAATTATATGACACTTGTACTTTCTTTATATACAATATGTGAAATAATACCAAATCCTCTAGGCGCGCAGTCCGGAACCGCGGGACTGCTACGGTCGCAGGTTCGAATCCTGCCACGGGCGTGACTGTGTGTGATGTCCTTAGGTTAGTTAGGTTTAAGTAGTTCTAAGTTCTAGGGGACTGATGACCTCAGAAGTTAAGTCCCATAGTGCTCAGAGCCATTTGAACCATTTTGAATACCAAATCCAATTAGAATTTAAATGTAGACTTTTGACTGACCATTGAATCAGAATAATTATTAGTGTAGGATGGGATTGCCTCCTTCTGCATGGTCAAAGAATGGAGTACTTAGGTTTTGGTCAGTTAGTAGTATAGTAATAGCGCCTGCTAAAACTGGAAGTCATAACACAAGAAGAAGAAATGTAATGGCAGATGATGATGCAAATTATGGTGTTTGATCTAAAGTTTTCTTTCTAAGCATACATCAGTTGCTGGTGTATTGAAGTGTGTTGCTCCTAGAATAGAAGAGACTCCTGCTGTCTGTAATGAGAAAATAGATACATCTAGAGTGAGTCCACCATGAGGGGTAGATGCTGCTAGTGGTGATAAACTGTTCATTCTATGCAGCACCATTATCTACTGTAGAGAATGTAAGAAGGAATTGAAATAGAAGTCATAAACTTATAACATTTTTCCAGGGGAATTCTATATCTTGTGCTCTAATTGTTAATGGTACAAATCAATTGCCAAATCCACCGAATATAATGGGTATTAGTATAGAAAAAATTATTACATCTGTTTGGGCTATAATGATAACATTATTACTGGTTGTCTCCAGTTAGAGATCTGGGTCATCCTAAAGAATTGGATGTGTAGTCTTATTGATATACCCACAATTCCAGTTCATGCTCCAATTATGAAGTGGAAAGTAGCAATGGCCTGTTGGTGTGTTGAGAATAATCATTCTTTCAGTAAGATGGCTGAATTATACTTGGTAGACTGTAATTCTACTTATGAGAATTTTTCTCTCTTACCAGAAAGTTGGTCTTATATTCAACCAGGGATGTTGACAGTTCTTCACAACTGTTAAATATGTATGGAAACTGGATACACACGCTGATTTTCTTCGCCTCCCCCTCTACGTTCATATCCTTCTCTCCCCTGTCTTTATCTCTTCTCTCCTCCTCTTCTCTATCTGTCCCTTACCTCCTCCCCATTCTCTGTCTATACTACCCTTCCCTTATCTGTCTCCACATGCTATTCCCTCCTCTCTCTGCCCATCTCCATTTTCCTCTTCTCTAAGTACATTTACCATCACCACCCACCCCTCTCTGACCATTTCCTCTTCTAACTCTCGCTGACCTTGTGCCTTGTTTATTGCCATAGCCAACAAAACCTTGATAAGGAATTGGGGGAATAAAAAATATCTCTAGCTGCTCCATGTGTGAGGGTAGTAGCTTCAATGAAAGTATTGCACATAGTTTTAATCTGCAAGTGGGTAGGATTATAAAGTTTGGAACGATTCTGATGTCATAGTAGCATTCTAATCTTAAGCCCACACCCATAAATACAAATTTCCTGTTTCTTGTTAAAACTGCCTGTGAGCATGAAAACAAAAGTGCACATGTTTTCAAAAACAATTTTTATTCGAAGTTACATACAAGGATACGGAATATACATGTGAAAACCAATTTGTCTAACGCTTTTGATTCCTCACTGTCATAGTTAAAACTGACTGCAAGATAGAAAATGAGACTGTACATTTCTACAGCACAGATAGCGGAGTATTTTCTTTTTTGCAGAAAACCTGTACATTGTTGTTTTAAAAAAATATTTAGCCTAGGCCAGTCTGAATGTTTATTAGAGTATCCTGTAAAATTTGAAGTCAGTCAGTCAAGAACATTTTGAGGCATTTGTTAATAGTGTTGCCTACATATAGGAACACAATGAGAATAACTCCAATAAACGTGCTGTCTTGTCAACCCTATAGTCTGTGAGACGAGTGATTGGTACTGACAGTTCCGGTGGGCAGACGGCGCTGTTGCCGAACGTGGCTCACAGCACGCAGCGCTCTGTCTGATACACGCATTCTCTAGCAGCAGAAATAAAAGCGAGACAAAATACAAGTCGTATTGGTACGCGTGAATTTATTTAAAGTTGATGCTTGAAATATATTAACACGAAAACTGATAAGAGCTATTTAGTACAAGTATCTAAGATGCTGAAACATAATAAAATTATTTGTTAAACTTCACAACTGAAATGAAAACTATTTTCGAAAGTTGTTGAACATTAGCAGTTTTGGTTTCCATTGCTAAGTATTAGCATTATTAATTTGTTCTACTACAAGCTACATAATAATTGGTCAGTGTATTAAGAGATATAATCTGAAGAAAGTACTCACAATATGATGATCTGGTTGTAGATCGATAGCAAACTCCCTCCTTACATTCCTGAATACGTTGTAGTTACTGTAATGGAAAAATACCACTCACATCACTGTCAGAATCTGATTTGACATTGTCTTCCTCAGCACTACTCGAACTATCACTGCTCTCTCCCAGATGTATAATTAAATTTTCGATGCATTCTTCCACAACCCCTTCGGTTTTGGCCGCCTCTCTGATGGCACTTGCAGTGCTGTTTACAATTTTAGCCCACGTCTCGCTTGTCACTTTATTGATAGCTGCTGGAAGGAGAGTTTCCACTCCAGAGATCGTGAATTTTTTATTGTTTGCAGCAATGTAATATTTTTCTGTGCCCACACTCCTTCAGTTGCATTGAAGTGACAGTGGTATGGAGGAAGCCGAACGATTTCATGCCCGTGCCTTTTAGCAATCTCGTCAATTACATATGTTGGAATTTGGGGTTTCTTTTGTGCCACAATTTCGAGCAGTTCCGCCTTCCTTAAATCTTCTCTGAAATCTACTTTTCGCCGTTTCAACCACTGAATCATATCGTCTTTTTTTGTTGCCAAGGTTGGTGCCTTATCGTGAACAACGGAATGATAAGGCGCATTGTCCATAACAATCACTGATGGACTTGTCAGATTCGTCATAAGCGATGTCTCGAACCATTCTTGAAATACTACACTGTTTGTTTCTTCATGGTAATCTCCCGTCTTTTTTGACCGAAACATTTTCAAGCAGTTTGGCACAAAACCTTTCGATGTTCCTGCATGTAAAACAATAATACACGAACAATCCTTTGCCAACAGGCACTGCCATTGTCCCCTCGGGCGTTCCATCATTCCAGCCTCTACGTAAAAAATGGCTGGCATTGACCCAAGTTTCATCTAACCACACTATACTTTCGAATTCCACACCCATGATCCTGCGCAGAAATCTGCACCGCAATGCAACTACTCTGTCCTTTCCATTAATATTTTGCGTCCGTTAAACAGTGAATAGCTGAAGCCTATGTCTTTCAACACTGTACGCAATGAAAATTTGCTCCCTTTAAAAATATCGTCTTTCTGAAGCGACACCAGTAATTTAGATAGAGTGGGATGTTCCCTTCTGTTATAATAGCTGTATATATGACGACGAATAGCGTCTTTCTAAAAATCGTCCAAAGCTGTCACCTGCTTATTTCTCGGTCGCTTCTTTCCTGGTGTGTGCAGCTTTGTTGTGCCACTCTCGTCACAATCTACACTATACTGTTCTTTCCCTATCTTTACAACAGTGTTCTTACTTATTTTCAATGCTGCTGCAGTTCTCTTCACAACCTGAACAACAGGAATTAAGGGCCCACCTTTGTCCTTTTGTTTCTCAAAGTAATCCCTCACAGAGCACACGAATTCACGGGCCTGGGTGTGTAGCACACTTTTCTTCCTCCGTTTCACTTCTTGTGTTGGGCTGGTACTACCCGCCGCACTAGACATTGTTTACAACGAAACATAAACAAAGAAACACTAAAAACAACAAAAACGAAATAAACTGCGAATTCAACTTCAGACAAACGACGAACGACCGCACCGCTTGCACGCGAGACACTGGTAAGTTTCATAAGCGCGCGCGACCGGGTTTCAGAGCGGCAACGTGGCCCTTGCTACCCGCTCAAAGTCAGGCCGTCATTGGCTACCTACCTGCGGTCGCTAGGCAACGGAAAGACGCTACCGAGCTGTCAATACCAAAGACTCGTCTCCCAGACTATAGGTACATCTCATAGTGTTTTATCTTCTTCCAAACACGGATTCATTTATATGTTTACTGTTAATGCGCTCTTTGTACGTACAAATGGTGTACCACATTTACATTTTCTCTTTTCCACAGCTTCTTGCCACTGGAAGCCTACTAGTCCACAAATGAAATGTCAGATATGATATTCTGCTGTGGTTTACCAAATGGATGTAGCCTGTGCCCTCTACACTGAAAAGTACCCACAGCTTAGAGTGCCCTCTGATAAGCTGTTCAGCTGACTTTTCCAGCATCTGAGGGACAGAGGATCCCTTGCACCTCAGAAGACTGACAGTGCAAGGTCCCACTGAGTCGCACACCTGACATTGTGGTGTGGATGCTACATTCAGTAGAAGAAAATCCTCAGACTAGTGTCTGACGATTAACAGCAGCAGAAGGCATCTCTCTCTTATCTGGCTGGGGGGGGGGGGGGGTGGAGGGGGAGTTTAGTTCATGAAGATTTCTGTACCCATATAATCTAGAACACATTCCGGTCCCAAGTCCACAGGATCATTCTGGCAGACAGCTGTTCTGTCAATGGCTGTTGCAGAAGTGTGCCGCAGATTCACTATTCACAACTAAAATTTCATGTACCAATGAGGCATGGTTCTCAAGAGATGGTTTTGTGAATTTCCATACTTAGCGTATGTCCGCAGATGTAAGTCCCTGAGCATTTCAGGAAAGATGACATCAGCACCGATTCTCAATCAACCTATGGACAGGCATACTGGGAATAGATTAATAGGAGCATATGTGATACCAGAAAGGTTAGTTGGTGCACATTGTCTGGACTTCCTTATTAAGATATTGTCTACCTTGCTGGAGACTCTGCCATTACAGCAACGACTACAAATGCGTTTCATGCATGATGCTGCATCAGCACACTTTCATCACAATGTGCATGAACATCTATTGCAGACATTTCAGGACCTCTGGATTGGTTGGGGGGAGGGGAGGGACACCTTTGCCTGCTTATATCCCAGACCTCAGTCCCCTAGACATTTGGTTATGGGGACACTTGAAGGAACTATCTAAGTGACGTCAATCAATGATGTTTGGAACACTACAACGTCGCATCTTCATTGTATGCCAACAGGTAAACCAACAACCACTGGGTGTAGTTCAAAGTGTGTGTCATTCCTTACACTGGAGGGCAGAGGGGTGGATTGCCATGAATGGAGGCCATGTTGAACACCTCCTGCAAACATGTCTTTATCCCAGAAAGTATGCATTTCTGGATCTGTGTTTACTGGGCTCATCTCAGATAGTATACATTTACAGACTGATGTTTATTATAGTTATTTTTCATGTTTCGGTGAGTACTATCACCACTCAAAGTATTCGATATTTTTGAACAATATGTATATATATATATATACACACACACAATATATATATATATATATATATATATATATATATATATATATATATATATATATATATATATATATGTATGTATGTATATATATATAGTGTATGCTTTTCCAGAGGTTTGTCAGGGTATCATGCAGAAAAAGGAAGTAACTCTATCAAGAAAAATTGCTAGATTATTGTTAACAATTTTATCTTTTTGTAGTCTATATATTTACTTGTATATAATGTACATATTGAAAAATATGGAGCCTATGTACATGCAAATAATTTTTAAATTCTTGTGTAAAAATTCGAAGTCACACTTTCCTGTTGTCTTGTATTCCACATCCTCATTTAACATGTGCACGTATGATAACAAATACCCATGCATAGCATATATTCCATGACTTATACCCTAAATAATATTATTCTGTCTCAGTCATCTTCAACTTGTACTACACAAGGAGTGTGAAATGTCGTTTGTCAAAACAGCTCATAACACTTGAGACTTATCTTAGGACATAGATTAAGGAAACCTGCAGTCATTGCATTTTTTAGACTTAGAGAAGGCGATTGAAAATGTTGACTGGAATACCATCTTTGAAATTCTGCAGGTAGCAAGGGTAAAATACAGTGAGCCTAAGGGCATTTACAACTTGTACAGAAACCGGAGGCAATTATAAGAAGTCAATGGTATCAAAGGGAGGTATTAGTTGAAAATGAGTGGGGCAGTGTTGTAACCTATCTCTGATGTCATTCAGTATATACATTGAACAAACAGTAAAAGAAACCAAAGAAAAATTTGGAATAGGAATTAAAGTTCGGGGAGAGGAAACAAAAACTTTGAGGTTTTCTGATGACACTGTAATTCTGTCAGGGACAGCAAAGGACTTGGAATGTGAACGTAAGATGAAGATCAACAAAAGCGAAACAAGGATAATATAATGTAGTCGAATTAAATGAGATAGTGCTGAGGGAATTCAATAAGGAAAAAAAATTTAAAACTGTTGATAAGTGTTGCTACTTGGGCACTAAAATAACTGAGAATAGCTGAAGCAGAGAGAACATAAAAGATAGACTGACATTAGCAAGAAAAGCATTTCTGAAGAAGAGCAATTTGTTAACATCGAATCTAGATTTAAGTGCTAGGAAGTCTTTTGTGAAAGTATTTGTATGGAGTGTAACCATGTATGGAACTGAAATATGGATGATAAACAATTTACACAAGAAGACAATAGAAGCTTTTGAAAAGTGGAGCTACAGAAGAATGCTGAAGATTAGATGAGTAGATCACATAACTAATGCTGAGGTATCAAACAGAATTGGGTAGAAGAGAATTTGTAGCTCAACATGACTAAAACAAAGGATTGGTTGATACTATACATGTCATGGGATTACCAATTTCGTATTGGAGAGAAGTCTGTGGAGTGAGGGGTAAAAATAGTAGAGAGAGACCAAGATATCAGTGGGTTAAGCGGATTCAGAAGGATGTAAGTTGCAGTAATTATTCAGAGAGCAGCATGAATAGCTGCATAAGAACCATTTTCGGACAGAAAACTAAGACGACTATAATACTAATAATTTATGACATAACTAATACAATTACTGATTTAATGTTATTGTTGTCTTTAAAATTATATATAGCAATTATAATTTTATAATTATTAAATTATATTGAATAAACTGAAGACAGCAACAACAAATGCATCATTTATATATGATGTGGCTAATACTATTACTCAATTATTATTACTATTGTCTTGCAAAATATTTATATTAAGATTATATAATTATTAAATTATATTGAATACGCACACACACACACACACACACACACACACACACACACACACACACACACACATACGCATACATGTATATATATATATATATATATATATATATATATATATATATATATATATATATGCATATTGAAAGATATTCTGGTTTGATTATGAAGTTAATAAGTAACCATAGGAACCAGAATATATAATACAGATCTAATAATAGTTCAAAATTTTAATGCCAATCTTGTTATAGATTTCAAATAAATGATTGATTCTGTAAGTGAATATTGTCTGACATACATCAGAATTATACATTTATACCTCATTATGGAACAGTTTATGATTCACAACTCATTCAGAAGTATTGTTTTGGAAATATAACAAAACCATATGCTATCTATACAGGAACTACAGTTGGATGTTGGGATGAGGCATTTAGACTAAATATCAAAGCTAGCAGTAATCATATATAAGTTTCTCCTACTAGCTTCCCAAAAACATTTTGTTTGAAAGAACTGAAGAAAGGTTATGTCACACATTTGTTAAGAACACAAGAAAAGGATAACTACATAGGACCAATTCCTGAAGTACAATGTTATTGTGTTGAAACTATGATACCAAAAGACAGAGAAATAATTCTCACATAGCATAGTCAAAAAGATAAATAAAATTGTGTATTCAACATGAGGAAAGAAGGTAATGAATACTGTAATTCTGATGTCGATATATTGAGATGTTGTTTGGAACTAACAAGAGTTCCTAGACATAGTTAAAACAGATCGTTTCCATTATCTAACAATTGCTGGAGTTTATATTGCTATATGCAGATCTAAATATTGGCCTGATAGAAAAACTGTGGTATTTGATACAGAATATAAATAAAATTTTAGCAAAGTGTCTATCGCTTGGCAGAACAGTTTAAACAATAACAAAAATATTCAACACGTTCTTAATGGTGGTGAAGTAGGCATATCTGGAGTGAAAGAAACCGATACTGCTTACCATCACTGTTTTTGGAATGTTTGTAAAATGTTTTAATGCTGAAAAACAAAAAAAGAGAATCAATGGACAACATGTATCAAAAGACATTAACAAGAAGTTCAAAAATACAAAATGCTGGATACAATTTTGTAGAGATGTGGGAATGCGATTCGATTAACTCAACAGAATATAAAGAACTTAAGAAATTCAAACAGTTTTCTGAAATTGTTAAGCTTTTGTAACCAAAAGACGCTTTTTCTCATGCTAGAACTAGTACAATAAAGTTAACAGTTAAAGCAGATGGTGTTAACATAAAAATAAAAAAATATACTGTGTTGTCTTTACCCAACTGTACAGTATTGTGATTATTATCCTGAACGATATCAAACAGAAAAATATGGACAAGATATTAAACTAAAATTTTGTGGGTTTATAAAATGTAAAGTATTGGCACATAGAAGATTGGTAGCGATGCAAGGGTTACCAAATTTGTCATAAAAGGCCATAAATACCTCAACTGATGGAATTTTGCAGTACAGGTACTTCTTTCATTCCAGGCAAGTATCAATTCGTGACGTCATGGTTCAGACATGAGTTGACAGTAATCTGAATCCGTTTTAGCAGACTAATAGTTTCTTTCACAGGATAAAATTTTATTGATTATGAAATACAAGTTCTTGAAGCTTATTTAGAATAGGAAATGTTTAATTAGTAACTGCATGCCGTAATTTATCTGTTCAATATAAAGGTGTTCTGATTTTTGTATGCATGTAAAAATTGTGTATTTATGTGTGGTTTTTACTCTTAGACGAGTTACCACTTAGACTGCTAAAAGTGCAAATATACCGTTTGCTGACAAGTGCGGTGAATTTCATTTTGTGATTTTGAGCCGAATTGAGACAAATCCTGTTTCATTTAGACTTTACGTGAGATAGACACATCACATTATTACAAAAAGTTGTTTAGTCCATCAGGGAAAATTGAAACCTGCACGTTCAATTTGAAACACGTTGCACACTGGCTCATGATTGAGTTTTGCATTGGATCGTCTATAATAATTGCAAACATGCTTGGACTTAATGCCTGAAGTTTGAAATTACTTTTTGAGACAAGTATTGATTTTTGGTAAAAACGAACCTAAAATTAGTTTACAATAACGAGGTTCTGTTTTAATTGGGACACACATCGCCTTGTTGATTGTATTGCTTAGCAACACTGTAATGCAAATTAATTCATTCATTAGAACGATTTACGACATAAGTCCCATTACACATAAAAACTGTCACACGGAATTTTCTGGTTGAGTGAGAGTATAAGAGTGTTCTTCTCCAGAAATTCCAATAACCCAGCAGTTTCAAAAGTTAAATTACCAACTGTTGTGTAACTTCATTGATATTGCATTTCACTGACAAACACTATTCCTGTTGCTAAATGACCAATAATTGCAAGTAGATTTTGAATACTCACCAACACTGCCAAGCAGGAGTTCACATCACAACCAGTAATAAATGCCAATATATCTGAACAGGCATTACTTAATTAAAACAGAGCAATCAGCTGCCAATTCTAAGATAAACTGTACCACATGGAATTATGTATTAAAATCTCGTGGAAGTGTATTAAGGTTTCAAGAATGATATTTTCACTCTGCAGCGGAGTGTGCGCTGATATGAAACTTCCTGGCAGATTAAAATTGTGTGCCAGGCCGTGTATTAAGGTTTATCTGAACATTTTTATCACACATTATTATTTCACATTAACTGGACAGATTATTGGTCGGAAACGAATTCACTCACAACAGATTGTCCCACAGCACAACTAAACTTTTATTGTGTCTCTCCACAGAAGATTTCAAGAACCTGGGATCAAGAAACATGAAAAGAAGAGACTCAGTATATTCGGCCCAACGTGGGGTTCGAAAAGGATATACTAACAACTTCAGGCTCAAGGCAAGAACTTCGACCCATTGGAAAGTATAAGTACTCACTGCCACTGAGAGATAATTTGAGTGAGGAAAATCTTGGTGAAGGAGCGCCAAATGTAATAAATGTAGGACAGCAATCATATAATTTAAGTGATAGTAATATAATTGATTTGGAGGTGACAGTAGAAACAAACCTGAGTACAATTAGATATAGGAATATGCAAGAGTCTATAAATACCATAGTTACACAGGAAAGTGTGAATCTTACATCAAATGGTACTGAGCTTAAAGCTGATATTATTATTAAATTCATATCGAGTATGCAACATCAGTTAACTGAGAATATGTGATGTTTAGATGATAATTTTGATACTAAATTTAATTCCCTAACTGAAAAATTCAACATTCAAATGAGTTTACTCCAAGAAAATAAGGGTTCATTAAACGAAAAATTTGATAAGTTCGAGTCACTTGAAAACCAAATCGTTTCACTTTAAGATGATAAGAGACAATTAAACGAGAAATTCGATAACTTAAAAGTAGGGTAGGAAGAACGATTAAATACTAAAATTAGTCAAATAGAAATAAAATTTTCCATGGATATGACTAACCTACACACTGAATTTATGAGTAAAATTAATGAGATGGAGAATAAATGTGAAATTATTTCAAAGGGGCATAGTGATTTTTAAGATAAAATCTGTAACTGTGAAAGTACGAGGGCATTTCGAAAAGTAAAGATACAATGGCTCGCAGTCCTTAAATAGAACATTTATTTAGAAAATGTCAGTTACATCTTATTAACTGGATTATTTGTTATTTATCGACATAATCACCCCCATTATACAAACATTTGTGAAGTTGGTGCACAAGCTTTTGTATGCCACAGTCATGAAAGGTTGCCGCCTGATGTCGGAACCACATTTCAACTACATCTTTGATCTCTTCATCGTCGTGGAATTATTTTCCACCAAGATGTGACTTCAGGTAACGGAAGACATGGAAGTCGGTGGGCGCAAGGGCCGGGCTGTATGGCGGATGGTCCAATATGTCCCATTTGAATTGTTTGAGAAGTGTTTTGTTATGAGACCAGGTGTGAGGACGAGCGTTGTCATGAAGCAAGCGGACTCCACTTGTCAGCATTCCCCTGCGTTTGTTTTGAATTGCCCTTTAAAGACGTTTCAAAGTCTGGCAATATGCAGCAGCATTAATTGTTGTTCCAGGAGGCATTAATTCCAAAAGAAGAATGCCATGTCTGTCCCA
This sequence comes from Schistocerca cancellata, assembly GCF_023864275.1. Taxonomy (NCBI): domain Eukaryota; kingdom Metazoa; phylum Arthropoda; class Insecta; order Orthoptera; family Acrididae; genus Schistocerca; species Schistocerca cancellata. Next base: position 322,461,916 of record NC_064630.1, on the reverse strand, counting down.
AAAAACGGAAGCCATGATTTTCTTCGCTGAAATCGACGTTTTGCATTTCTTGGCTTTCGGTGGATTCGAATGGCGCCATTGCCTTGATTGTTGCTTGGATTCAGGTGTGTGGCGATTAACCCACGTCTCATCACCTGTCACAATGTGATCAAGGAACTCATCACCTTCTTCAGAATAGCTTGTGAGGAAGTCGAGTGCAAAGCCCATCCTTTTCTTTTTGTGTTCTTCTGTTAACAATTTTGGAACCCAGTGCGCACATAATTTCCAGTACCCTAACTTGACAGTCACAACGTCATGAAGAGTTGTCATTGACACGTCCGGTATGATCTGAAGCAATTCTTTCAATATGAGTCGTCTATCCACTCGAATTGCTTCCTCCATTCTGCGAAGAAGGGCATCAGAGATCACAGATGGCCGACCTGTTCTTTGTTGGTCATGAACTTCAGTCCTACCTGCAGAGAAATGACGACAGCATTTCGTTACATTTTGTCGATTCATAATGTTTCCATAAACAGAAACAATTTCTTTATGAATATCCGCTGGTCGTTGCACTTTTGCATGAAGAAAACGTATGACGGAGCGCACTTCGCATTTGGCGGCATTCTGAATCGTTGCAGCCATTTTAAACACGACCTACTCCAACCAGAAGCAAAGTTCAGCTGCCGAACGACCGCAAGGAGAAAGCTAACGGTTCAAGGTTAACACCAGGGTTGCCAACTTGCTCGCCAAAACTCTTCTGTTCCTCTGGCGTATGTTGTATCTTTACTTTCCGAAATACCCTCGTAGTTACGTGAAGACTAATGAGCAAATTGAGGATATGTCTAAAAAGACGTAAGAACTCGAAACAGAGATTTGCAAGGGCATAAATAAACATTTAAAGGACCAAACTAACAAATTAGATGATTATCTTTCTGAGTGGATAGCACTCAAAAATAAGAAAATCGAAGAGAAAGTCAATAACACTCACTTCCTACTCTGTTCCTTAGTCAAAGAGAGAAGCAGTTAAGAAAGAAATTAACAAAATGTTAGAATGGGCAATTATAGAGCACTCTTATTCTGAATATTTTAGTCCTCTTTATGGCGGACCTCAAAGCAAATGGCGACGTCATGTTAGTTATAGATGCCCAAGAGATAAACAAGATAATCATACCAGTACAGACAAGACCTGAGAATTTGGATGAGTTAATTCATAAATTCTGTGGTCCCCACTGCCTGACATCCCTTGATATGAGAGGTTCATACTAGCAAACGAAAATCTAGACTGAATATCGAAAATATACTGCTTTTATTTTTCTGGGCAGAAGTTACCAATTCATGGTTATGCCATTTGGACTAAATATTAGTAGAGGTATATTAATATAGGTGCTAGACACTGTACTTGGACGAGATTTGCTCGATAGAGTTACCCTGTATGTGGAAGACATATTGATCGCTACCGAACATGGGAGGAGCATAATTACGCCTTACGGTATTATACCGAATCCTAAGAAAATGAGTGCTATCAAAGATTGTTCCTATCCTAAATGTAAAAAAGAATTTAAATTTTTCATGGGGTTAGTCTAATTTTCCCGCCGATTTCTGCCTAATCCAAGAATGTTTATTACAGTAATTACAAAAGAACATCATGTTGAAATCGACCCCTGAGTGTAGTCAAACGTTTGACAAAATCCGAGACACTTTAGTTAATACTCAGTCGTTACATCATTCAAAACTTGAACAGGATTTTTACATTGCCACTGATGCTTCCGAAAAAGGCCTAGGCACTACACTTTTCCAAATGGATGGTTCACAAGATATGAATACCGTTAAGATTATAGGATTCACAAGCAGAATGCTCTCTAAAATGCAAGGGTATTCTGTACTACAGAGTTAGAGGCACTAGCTGTGGTATGGGCGCTTAAAAAGTTTAGATATTTTGTCTATGGAAAAAGAATAACAATATTTTGTGACCATGAAGCTTTGTCTTATATTTTAATGGGAAGATTGTTTAATTCAAGGTTAAGTAGATGGGCCTTGTTACTTCAAGAATATTACATTTCAGTGCAATATATAAAAGGGAAATACAACGTTTTATCTGATGCTCTAACTTGTTTGCCTAGAAGGCAGGATAATGAAGAATTTTAGGAACAGACTTCAGATTTCAAAGTAACGAATCTGTCTATTGCATTTTGTGAGAGGCAATTTCAAAGTTGTGTCACAATATGTCGCAATTGTTAGAACAAGATCCTTATTGGAAACCTATTCGAGATTTAATCAGCCAAGGAGCTACAAATCATTCAGATAGTCTATATACTTTACAACTAATATATTATTTCGAAGAAAAACGCATGCCAAACCATGGAAACTATGTATTCCAAAGGACCATCTGGAATCTTTACTGTTTTATACACATCTGTATTGGGGACACTTTGGATCTATAAAATGCAAAGCCACATTAGCCCAATATTGCTACCATCCGAATTTGGAACGCTTGGCTAGTAACATTCTAAAGAAAATTAGATTGGCCAGAAAACTAAACCCATCAACTATTGCCAAAAAATTGAATTGCATCCAATCATACCACACCAAGCTTTGTCATTAATATCTTGTGATGTGTGTGGACCATGTCCCACTACTTGTGGAAGATTCTGGTATTCTGGTATTCTACAATATTTTTTCGAAGTATGTGAAATTGTATCCTTTGAGGAATCTACGTGTGCAGCCTATGTTAAGGAAATTTGTCAATGATTTCATAACAGAATTTGGAAAACCGGAGATAATATTGACATACAGAATCTGGAGAGAGACTATGAACGAATACAATATTATATATATATATATATATATATATATATATATATATATATATATATATATATATATATATACTTACTTACTTATCGCGAATGGACCCAGAAGGATCACGCAAAGCTTTCTGACGTCGTTTCTTCCATACTTCTTTCATTCGTTCTCCATGTTTTCTTTTTCTTTCTTCTGTCCATTTTGTTCCTGGTCTCTTTAGTGCTTCCTTCTCCGACAATACAATCCACTTTTCCACCTTATTTCTAAAAGTTTTTCTATCTTTGACATCTTTAAGTTCAATATTTGCTTTTTGTATATCTAATTTTACTTGGCTAATCCATGGTGTTGTTGATTTGACTTTTTCTATGTAAGTGAGAATTCTGTTGGTGAGTCGTGTGGGGGGAAGTCTAGTGACATGTCCATAAAATTTTAATCTTCGCCTTCTTATGTCTGCTGCCAGGTTTGATATAGTTTCTGTGGTTCTTCTTGATTGTATCCGGTATCCTTCTTCTGTTAATTTTGGACCTAAAATCTTTCTCATAATTTTGCGTTCTTCTTTTAGTATTTTTTCTAAGTCACATTTTGTGTGGAGTGTGAGCGTTTCACTAGCATATAGTGCTGCTGGCTTAATTACTGCGCAGTAGTGTCTGATTTTTGTGTTTGAGGAGATGCATTTTTTATTGTATATTTCATGTGTCATACCATATGCTCTCTTCATTTTCTGTTGTCTGATCTTCTGTGCAACTTTCTCTCCTCCGGTTGGCTCCAAAATTTCACCTAGGTATTTAAAATGTTTTACTCTATTTATTTTTCCATATTTTGTGTTCAAACTGTGTATATGGAATTTCGTACAGAAAAATTCTGTCTTTTGAAACGAAATTTGTAAACCTACTTTATCCGCTCATTCCTTAAGGATCTCTATTTGTTTGGTGGCGATTTCTTCATCATCTGCAAGTATGGCCAAGTCGTCCGCAAATGCTAAACAAGATACCTCCACGTTGTCTTTGGTTCTACCAAAATGGATTGGTTTCCAGTAGGATTGATTTTTTAATTCTTTTTCCCATTCCTTAATGACTTTATCCAGGACTATATTAAACAGAAGTGGAGATAGCCCGTCACCTTGACGTACTCCAGTTTTTATGAGAAAAGGTTCAGAGATTTCTCCCCTGAATTTAACTTTAGATACAGTGTCTGTCAGTGATTCTTTGATAAGCCTTAGTGTTTTGGAGTCAAGTCCAAGTTCCTCTAAAATGTTAAACAAAGATTGCCAGTCAATTGAGTCATAGGCTTTCTTAAAATCTACAAATGTACAAATTATGGGGGCATTTCTAATTGCTTTGTGTTTTAATATTGTCTTTAAATTAAATATTTGTTCTATGCATGAGCGACCGGGGCGGAAGCCTGCTTGATATATATATATATATATATATATATATATATATATATATATATATATATATATATATATATATATATATATATATATAACCTTTTTTTATCCCTGTGGGAATCCAATCGGAAGATTATTCTGCGAATTAAATCGATTCCCATGTACGTATACCACACACCAACATTACAAATGGATAGAGTGGTTATCAGAATTTGAAAAGATTTATAACGACTTGCCTCATACTTCTACATGATATTCACCCAACCAAGCCAAGACTGGCTAAAGGGATGGCCACAAATTAAAGAAGACAATCTCACTAAAGAGGACATCTCGAAGAAAGTTTACTTAAATCTACTACATCAAGCTCAATTAAGAAAGGCTAAATTCGATAAAAATGTGCTGCTGGAGAAGAAATATTGTTGAGAAACCATCCAAAGACCTCGATAAAAAAACGTTAAATACAAAATTACATTATTTATATACTGGAGCATAGAAAATAACACAAATTTCCCATGAAGGAAGTTATGTACTTGCTGACTGTGATTCGGATGAGATAAAATATTTATTCCACCACACAGAGATAAAGAAAAATAATCAAAGAGAAGATTAAAATGAAATAGTTCACAGAAAAGATAATTTCTGGAAAGAGAAAGAAGCAAATACTAAATTGAACAACAAGAGAAAGCAAGATTAAATGACTCCAGGTTGATTAGTTAAGTTTAAAAGAATGGTACCCTAGATTCATCAGTATTTTGTGTTTATGAATTGCTGAAGAAATTTTATATGTATTAATAGTAGAAAGTATATTCATGTATATGTAATGGGCACGACCAGAGCTAAAGGAAATATGAGAAAGGAATGAAAAGGAAGCTGATGGAATTGTCTAATCGACATTATAATCAGGAAAACACAATAAGAAGACAACCGTGTGTTAAAGACAATGTAAGCATGATACAAAACATACCAAAATAGTTACTTGAATTTCATGATAAACCGATAACCATTATAGTAATGGAATTGAATACAAATCGTTTGAAGGTACAGTGGTAAGAAGAAGAAAAAAGTATTGTCTGATATAAACTGAGGCATATAAACTGATGTGATGGAACAAACTTCAATATTGGATAACGATGTATACAACGAAAAAAATGCACCAAAACAAGCACAGGTGATCAATACTGACAGTATTTATGATGAAGACGCATATCTGCACAATAAGGAAAAAATGTATAAGCAGATCTGTAGCACGGTTTCTATAACAATTAACCAGAAGCTGATGTGTGGCGAATGAAACCTTATATATCGGTATATCACGATACACGCATCGATAAGGGTATTGCCAAGCTGTAGTAAGCAACTTCAAGCTGCAAAACAGACAAAAAATACTGTAATACAAATTTCAAGGAAATGATCATTATTAAACAAATTATGAAAGACATTCGCCAAATAACTGGAAGAATTGAGTGGTCCAGAATTACGCATTCACGTCGTTTTTCTGTTGACAAAACAATATCGGGCGGAGACACAACATCTACTCCAGAGAGAATCGCAAGACACATGGTAGAGAAGCAGATATGATATTACCAGCTGATATGTCATCCAATCTGACACTGACGTGCGTCTCGCGGGCCCCGAGGAATCGCTTCATGACGTCATCAGAAAGGCTGAAAGCGTGACAGCCTGCCTGGTGACTAGACCTGTTAACAACTCTGTTGACGTCAGTGACGTCAAAACAGCGTTTATACAGACCTGCCTTCAGCTGTCGTTTTGGAACGTCAGATCAATCCAGATTGTTTGAAATTTGAATGAATCTTCTGTTAACAGAATTAAATGTAGAAAGAAGGTTTGAATGCGAATAATCTGGATTATGGTGACATAATAATCCGCAGCGTAGTCAAAGTTACATATTAGAGTCTTACGTGATTGATTGAAGCCAAATGATTACAAATTATTGGTCGAAAGGCAGAGTGATTGATAGCATAACAAATATTATGCATTGAGGACAATGTGTCTAAATGTTTTTAACACATTACCTGCAGCTTACTAATGTAGACTAACTACCACTGAGACGTTTGCAGCACGAATTTGTCTTTGAACCCATACCAGCAGTAGCAAATGCGGAAAAACGAATCAAATATGGTAAAGGATACGTAGTGGAACGCCCATTGCATTTTTCCAGTTTGTTTACGATATCTGTATGTAATATGCATCAAAACACGACGGATGCTTGTTCATTTTCTAATATATGTTTTTGTGGATGACCTAGTAGTTTTATTATTTTTTTAATTATGAGAAATGCGTTAAATGTGCGAAAATACATTTAAATATGCCGCAAACAAATATTAGGCAAAGCCACACGTCTGTCTGTTACTACAACCTTTATTTCTCATTCGCTGTGTTCCACAACTGTCAACGAAATTATCGCTTTTCACCCTAATCTATACCTCAGACTATGCTACAAATAAATTTATAACTCCAGCCAAGGTTTCTAGGGTAAAGGCGGGGGGGAGGGGGCGAAATAGCCAAGGTTTCTAGGGAAAATAGGGGGGTGGGGGAAGGGAGCGAAATCCAGTATAGTGCTCTAGCCCAGATATGTGATCTTGCCCAGTGTGTGTTACCGATATGCTTAAATTTTTATCGTTGTTTTTCTATAAACAGCTATATGCCGTCTTCCTGTGTGTAGTTTCTCAAAAATCCAGTTTATGTGATCTTAAGATAAAAAGAGCTCACTGAGGGAATATTAATGGATCTAAGCAATACTGACATCTCCAAATTGTGAGACTGCTATAGATGCAAGTCACTGACTGTCAGAGTGTATCAGTGGGGAAAAACATTTGAAGTAAATCACGAAGCTTTAGGTTAGTTCAACTATTACTTCTTAATGTAGTAAGCAGTCACAATTTTCTTCCGTATTTTGATGTATATACATACTACACAAGCAACCAAATGGTACCTGGTGGAGGGTACCTTGTACCACTACAAATCATACGCTTTCCTGTTCCACTAAAATAGAGAGAGGGAAGAAAGGCTATCTACTATCCGAGCCCTGTTTTCTCATGCCCTCCAAATTTTCTCAATAGTGTTATACAAAAAGAACATTGTTTCCCCTCCAGGGATTCTCACATGAGTTTGCCAAGCATCTTCATAATTCTCGCACATAGTTTGAAACTACTGGTAACCTACCTAGCGTAACCTCTGAGTTGCTTCAGTGTGTTGCTTAAATCTGACCTGGATATCAAACATTGGAGTAATACTCACGAATGTGTCACATAAGTGTTCTATACGGGTGGTGTAAGTGATCTTCCCCTCATTTCCAGTCACAAAAGATATTCATCTTCACAGAGGAAGGAAGTAATGACCGTGACAGCTAGAAATGTTTTTTTTAATTCAAGTTCTGTTTTTCTCTCATACTTTGTACAAAGCAATGAGTACTGTCAGTCCTGCATAAAATGATAAAATTAAAATCCTGTTAATTTGAACCATAGTGTTAAGTAGCATATGCATCCTTGAGTCGAAACATTACGTTTAATTATAATTATAGAAGGAGAGACTAATAAAATAATTTTTTATTTTGTATTTTATTAATATCTTAGGATTTTCAGTTTTCTGCCTGATGGTTTGCAGCAACCTATTGAAGACTTTCGATCCGAATGTGAAATTCCATTCTGAATTGTAGGCATGGATGTATAGTCTACATGGACATTGTTTTTACTTCCAGTATTTTGCAAGTTCATTTAACTGAAAGGAGTAAAATTACCCCTATTATGAACAACAATTACTATTAGGGAGTAAATATGTTGACATGTAAGTGAAAGACTGTGAAGGGCCCTGAAGAGACTTCTGTAAGAAGCTGCGCTATCGATTTTACACAATAGTTTTACTCACATGGATAAAAAGTTCTATTGACTTGCCACATCAGATTTGAATAAAATTGCAAGCTTTTCATAACAGCCTCCATCACCATCACCGGTAATGGTACTGGTATGTAATGGTATGGTGGACTGTAGCAGCACATTAAGTGTTTCAATTGAATTGATTCTGCATTATTTCTCTTCCCCATGTCCTTGACATTAATGCTACCGAGTTATGTTCTTGTATGGTAATTAGTTTCCACATTATAGCATGTTAAATATAGAAAGTTTAACTGTAACCAAGCAGTAGTTTTCTTTGATGACAATATCAGTTCCAGTGCACAACTGAATTTCAAAATCTGTCTTGTGGGGTGAAAATCCGTTACTGCTGCTATCTTGTGCTGACAATGAGATGATTTTCACAGAAATACCGAATTATTTCATTTGTAATACAGTTTCATAGTTTTGTAGTTGCTCATGATCTTTACACTTGCATGCAATGGATGTAGCATCGGCATACAGAACTATCCTTGAATTTGGGGAGCAGTATTTTGTCATTTATATAATAAACAAAAGAAAGTATCCCAGTACAAAGTCCTGGATACCTTGTATTACATATCAGCAATGTTAGATCTGTGTGTGTCACTCACCATCCTTAAGAGTGAAAACTGATTTGTGTTAGATAAGGTATTATTAAACTGTGAACAATTATCAGCATAATTACCCAGCTGTTTTCCCAGAGTATTTACTATCTCTCTCTACAAGCAATTGATAGCGATTAGCTAAAAAATATCTGTACTTTCAGATGGAGGTCTTTCTATATCTAAAATTATGTTTCCTTTCCCATCTATAGCTTATCGCAGAAACTTCAGTAACACCTTCAACACCAATTATTGCCACTTTTTGCAACATCACCATAAGGTTTGATATCCCTACTGAAAGATGAGCAGAAATTCTTTGTTAATGGGTGCATAATAAGATTCTTTTTTGGTATCCAGTGCTCAGTAATAACTAAAACATCTGGTTTATTAAAACATGCTATTATGTCCAAATCATTGTGCTTATTTCCTAGGCTTGTAAAGTTTTGGAGGATGATCTTGGTTTGCAGGTTGCATTGTATCCACATATTTATTTTTATTTATTTTTTGTTACCATAAATATCCCCAATAAGCAAATCAGATGTGCTTGTCAAGCTGGGAAGAGGAAACAAAAAGGCCACACATGTACAAAATAATACTAAAAGGAAAGTTTCCAAAAGAGTTCCTGACAGCAAAATGTAAAATTTAATTGTTTTTGGATATATTACTTCCTATATCCTTCATTCAAAAACTTAAGAAGGCTGTTAGTTTAGTGTCTTCAAGGCATAATGCTGTTGAGCATCACAACAATCAAGTCTGAGATAGTAGTGTACTATGATACTACTTATGAAGAAATTGATGCACTGGATATGAAGTGCACAGTTTAGTCTACCCAGCAGGTGTTCCAGAAGATGTCCCTGCACTGTTCTATACCATCATGAATAAACCTATCATTAGTGATATATTCATCACTGACAGAAAATTGAATAATCACATTTTTGCTTCAAGTTTCTGAAATGGCTGTTGATGAGATCATATCTGAAGAGACAGCTACCAACCCACACTTTCAGCATGAGGTAGGACTAGCAATTACCAGAATTCTGAAATGTGGATCTTGTAAACCTAGAGTTGCTCTAGGAAAACAAGTAAGATGTGACACGTGTCCCAGATCAAAGATGAGAAAATAAAAGGTTGCTGTATTAGTTATAGCATACAAATATGCAGTGAATAACAAGTTTGAAGTGACTGTGTTCGCCGACCATGGTGGCCGCGCGGTTCTAGGCGCTACAGTCTGTGACCACGCGACCACTATGGTCGCAGGTTCGAATCCTGCCTTGGGCATGGATGTGTGTAATGTCCTTAGGTTAGTTAGGTTTACGTAGTTCTAAGTTCTAGGGGACTGATGACATCAGAAATTAAATCCCATAGTGCTCAGAACCATTTGAACCAACCATTTTTTGACTGTGTTCAAAGCTATGTAGACTTGTTTAATTCCTGGTTTAAGTAATTCACATTATTTCATTGCTGTTTGCTGCTGTCATCCATTAATACCTGAATGTCAACAACTACTTTGTTACTTTAAAACCTTCAACATGTTCACTGTGGCTGACACAAAGGTCAATAAGAGCTACTAACACGATGCTTTTAAGTGTCATCGGCAGTGAATGTGCAAAACAAGAACATTTTTGCAATTTAATTGGAAGTCCTAATTCAGCTTCCTTTTTCAGGCATGTTTATTTTTAAATATTAAAACTGATGAGAGTTTCATTACTAGACCACTAATTTTGAAATCTGGATGACATCATCCCAGCACTGCAACAAAATGTGCACCATACACAACAGGTTCAATGCAATCTCTCCTCTCCACAAATTTGCACCTCAGATGTGTTGTATGTCATATAACACTACAGTTAATTTTTCATATATCTGAGCAAAACCAGTTCTTGTGTGTCCAAGTTTATCTCATCTAGGCATCGCACCTTTCCCTTACCTTTAGTGTGCTTTACAATAAAATTTGTATGAAAAGTTTTCTGTGTAAATTACCTATTCTACACCTACAGCTAATGCTTGTGTAACCCAGTGTGCCATTCAGGTGGGTTTACTTGTGTGTCAATATAATTGTCAGGTTTGGTATGAAAGGGTTTCTTGAAATATATTCCCACATAATTTTTTTAGTATCTATTCTCAGTTGAAAAATATATTACACACTGTCAGTGCCATTTCAATGCAAAAATTTTAAATCATGCTGGGGAATATACCAATAACACAGTTCCAGCACACCTCAGAAATTTGATTTTAGTTGCTTCAACCAATGAGAATTACGGACCAAGTCTTGCACTGCCCTGTTTTGTGTATTAACCCTTTGGCTAGCACGAAGGTGCCGGTGGTCACAGCAGTGATATGGTAACAACCAGGTATCAGCAATTTTACACTTTAATCTTACTGAGGAAAAATATTTACTTATATTTAATATTCCTTGCCATTTCCAGACTATTTTTGGGTCTGCAGTATTTTTATTTAAATGTCTTACAAAACCAAGCGATTAAATGACTGCAGTTATTCACGAATTCATTTTTAGATACATATTTAACTGTGTGAAGGATAATTCCTGAAACATTAATTAGCATTGTAGCCGTTCTTTTTAGCCACGAATGTACAGATGCATATACTTCACACTCAAAGTTCCTAAATGCTTGCTTAACACATTGACTACCTTGCTGCACACAGCAGAGCAGGACAATTATTGCTGTATGCCTGACCTGGTGGTGAAAATTCCATTACTAATCATGTCAGCGTCAAGAAATGCAGAAGATAAACTCTCAGGGAGTACTATAATCTAAAAACGTAAAATTATAACTAAAAAGCCAATTTCCAATTATGTCTACCAAGCAAATTATGCTTTCGGTCAGTGATTTCTTTTGCCATAAGTGACTAGTGAATGTACATGCCAGATGATGGTAAATATTCATACTTTGCCTCTGAGAAGTAGTAAAGTCATTAGAAACAGCTATGCATATAGTCCAATTTATGTTGAAATTATCACCTGGGTTTTTTAATTAAGTTTTGTCTACTATAATCAACATGATAAAGGAACCAAAAGAAAGACACACACACACACACACACACTGAATTAATTTCTTTATTAACAATGCTGGGATTTCCACATCACCATAGAGGTACCAAGCTTGATGCGTTACTCGTTTTTTTACATGGCGAGTTTCCCCAGTAGGCCTAAAACCACGAAAAGGACAAAAAGCTACTTCTCGCTGTCTTCTCTTCTTTGGATTTTCACTTCAGAAACTGAAACATCCATTACAAAAACAGATGACATCACTCACAAATCTGGATTCAGTCACTGCAATTCATACCTATTTAACTGTAAAAAATACTGACTATGATGAATGATGTAATTTTGAACATTCAAAAGTTTTCAAATGTGCAGGTTACTGACGTTAGAATACAGTTACTACACAATTTTTGATCAGGAAAAAGTTATGATGATTGCGACTTAAATACCGAAGCCATTTGTTATGAGAATACTCCATTACCACAAATAATCCACATAGATGCATTGAAAGAAACTTTACTGGGTAACGTAATGCATCAGAATACTATAGGCACAAACAATGAAATTTCTGTAGATTTACTATACACTTTACTTTTCTTGAGCATTATAAGATTACTAACGGAAGTTACTTACCGTCCATTACCTGGAACATAAACTATCCTTTCTCCTCTGCAAACATCTGCTTTTGCAGCGTGTATTATCAATTTTTTTCCGTGATTGAAAAGCTTGAACGCACACAAATCACAAAACACGCCATTATACACACACACCCACAAGGCATTACCATGTCATGTTCAAAGAATATCCGCGTTTCGAAAACTACCAGCGATATTGGCTAGCATAAGAGACGACGTCATGTCATGATGTGACGTCATGATTCCTCGGGGCCCGCGAGACGCTTCTATGATTCCTCGGGGCCCGCGAGACGCTTCTCTGACACTGTACCATAAGAAGAGTTGTCATGACGTCACAAACTTGAAACCGACCCAAGTGAAGATCCGCCATCTTAGATACCCCAAAACATTCGCTTCTGGTGGTTTTACTCCGTGTAGTCGTGAAGTGTTTTGATAAAAAATGCCAGCTTGCGTCGCTTACGGGTGTTCTAATCGTTCTGATTGTAGTCTAAAGTTTAAACAAATCGCATTTCATTCGTAAGTGGGCTTATTTAAGCGCTATTTTCTTATATATACTTGAAATTCTGATGCACTGTTAAGTTTTACAGTATGGTCTTATTTCTGTGATGTGACTTTAGATTTCGTATCAATCCAACGCGAAGAATTCTCTGGAGGTGAGCAGTACACTTGGTTTTCATTGTTTTGTTATTCCCAAGTAACTGAAAAGTCCTGGCAAGAAATATCCTGGAAATGGGGACTAATGTTTTAAAATGCAATAGTTTAATATAAAAGTAATGTAACTACATTTAGTTAATTAAATCTTCAGTAAAACGTGTGGAACACCTGTTACAGTGGTTAAATTATAAGTGCTTAGAGGGTTACATATTTGTTAAAGCAAAGTTCTCTATCTAAGACCAGGCTTAGATCATTACATTAATCACTGTGTTCTTGTGTTACCCTGTGAATTGCTGTTATTTGCCACACTGAATGTCATTTGGTAAGTACAACTTAAAAACAAAGCAGATGTGTAAACTACAGTGGGCCTGACAATCTTAGATTCAGTTCTTTTCCTTCGTAATTTAACGAATCTTTCCCTTTGTTGACATGACAGCTGACTTCTTTATATCATCCCTGCATACATCTATGGGACACCAAAGGAAACGAGGTAAGTTTGTTGCAAACTGGAACATTTAAAATTTGAATTTTGCTTAAAAATACAACGAATACAAATCAGTGCCTCTAAACTATAAATCACTGCTTTTGGAGTTCCGGCTTTATCAATTATCGACACAAACACAATAAAAGTGAGTAGAAATGGATCACGAAAGCACGCTTTTCATAGCACATACTTCTCTTCTCGGTTATTCGAAGTGTATAAACAAAAAGGAATTACAGTACTGTGGCCAGAAGCGTCATATTTTCGTGTCGTATTACTGTATCGAATACGCATTTAAGACCAGAAAAACGTTTGAATTTGCGTTCCTTATGCTTTATTGTTCACTAAAACAGTGTAACATTTACTATATAAAACGAATATCGCGAGCACACGACAGAAATAACGAACAAGTAGCAATTGTAAACAGTCGTCTGCTAAAGTTTTGGGGGATCCAAGATGGCGGCAGGCCCCGCCTACTGGCTTCAAAACAACGTACAGCGTAAGTCTGTAGCGCCATCTCCCCTTATTCTACCTCCATGCACTGTACGCGCCTCACTTGAAAAGCACGAAAGAAGAAGATGACCAAGCTAATTATGGTTGCGTATAAAGTTGGGTGGAGGTCGTAGTTATATCCATTTTCTATCGGAACTGGCTGCAATCCTTGCTTTGTGCAGCCAGTTGAAAGGGCTTCGCACCAAATAGTGTAGTGTTCTGTGTGTGTTGTGTAGTGAGTATGAAGTGCATCATGTCAAAAAGAAATTCGAACAAATTCATTGACTTTTGGAGATTCATTTAAATGGGCAATTTCTGTTAGGCCCCCATTTACAATTACTCATGTAAAACTTGATGTAAAGTGTATGTTACAACTTGTGGTCTGAATCTTGGGATGGCTGGACTAAGGTGTAACAGCACAGTACACAACCCTAGCAAGCTCCAGTGAATCCTGAAACGTCTTCGATCTTATCGCAATTTTACAGATTGAGGGGCAGTGTAGCCATACAAGGGGTACCAAATTTGTCATAAAAGTCCGTAAATTACTCAGCTGATAGTATTTTTCAGTAAATTCGTTCATTCCAAGCAAGTATCAATTCGTGACGTCATTGTCCAGAAATGAGTTGACAGTAAACTGAATCCATTTTAGCAGACTAATAGTTTCTTTTACAGGAAAAAAATTTATTGATTATGAAATACACGTTCTTGATGTTTATTTAGAATAGGAAATGTTTAATTAGTAATTGTATGACGTAATTTATCTGTTTAATATAAAGGTGCTTTGATTTTTGTATGCATGTAAAAATTGTGAATTTATGTGTGGCTTTTATTCTTAGACGAGTTATCACTTAGACTGCTAAAAGTGCGCGTGTACCTTTTGCTGACCTGTGCGGTGAATTTCATCTTGTGATTTTGAGCCAAATAGAGACAAATCCTGTTTCATTTAGATTTTATGTGAGATAGACACATCACGTTATTACAAAAAGTAGTTTAGCACATCAGGGAAAATTGAAACCTGCGCGCTCGATTTAAAACACGTTGCACACTGGCACATGATTGAGCTTTCCATTGAATCGTGATAACAATAAAAACGAACCGAAAATTGATTCAGAATATCGAGGTTTTGTTTTAATTGGGACACATATGATCTTGTTGATTGTGCTGCTTAGCAACACTGTAATGCAAATCAATTCATTCAATAGAATGATTTGCAATGTAATAAGTCCCATTACACATACAAATTGTTACACGTAATTTGCTGATCGAATGAGAGTATAAGAGTGTTCTTTTCCAGAATGCCAATAAACCAGCAGTTTCAAAATTTAAATTACCAACTGTTGTGTAACTTCATTGACATTGCATTTCATTGACGAACACTATTCTTATTGATAAAGGAACATTAATTGCAAGTAGGTTTTGAATACTCACCAACACTGCCAAGCAGCAGTTCACATCACAACCAGTAATAAATGCCAATATAACTGAATGGGAATTACTGCATTAAAACAGAGCAATCAGCTTCCAATTCTAAGATAAACTGTACCAGGTGGAATTATTAAAATCTTGTGGAAGTGTAATAATGTATATCTGAACACTTCAATCATACAATATTATTTCACATTAACTGGGAAGTTTATTAGTCGGAAATGAATTCACCCATAATAGACTTTCTCACACCACTACTAAACTTGTATTGTGACTCTCCACAGGAGATTTCAAGAACCTGGGATCAAGAAACAAGAAAAGAAGAGACATTGGTAGAATTGAATCACCCAGTTTTATCAATACAAGTAAATGTTAATAAAAGTGACAAACTGTCGTTTCCTTTGTGTGTCAATTGAGCAGAAGAGGAAATAAATAAATGAGCTCAATGAGGATGAAAGAAGTTCTATTGGAAATTGGGCTAGTTACGAAGTAAATAAAGTTACAGGAAAATGATACTAGTTTTTAGATGTTATGAGGTCTGGGATTTTAGAAGTAAAAGCAATAATTACATTTCAAGCGAAAAAAATAAATTGAAAGCTATCTGGGGTGTTATTAGAGAATAAACTGGCACACAACCGTTTTCATCTAAGAATATCTCTCTGGAAATTGGAAAAATACTGCCTTTCAGATCCCAAAGAGGTAGCTGATAAGTTTAATGTGTATTTTACTAATACAGCAAATCAGTTAATCCAAAACAGTATGTAGATGTGCTTACCAAATTAATTAAATGCTAGTCTTAGATACATGTTCCTACAAGCACTCACTAGACAGAGATGAAACAAATAATAAGGTTGCTCAAAAACAAATATTCATGTGGGTTAGATTGTGTGTCAGATTATGTATTTAAAAAGTCTTCTGGTTATTTAATAAAACCACTGACATATTTATAAAACACATTGTTACCAATGGAACCTTTCCCAGGAGCTTAAAAACAGCTAAGGTAAGCCTCCTCTTCAGAAAAGGTACGTTGAAAATGTAAATAACTGCCATGCAAGATCCCAGCTGTGTGTTTCCTGCAAAATATTTGAAAGAATTTACCACAACAGGCTTCAAAGATATGTTACAAAATAATCATTACAGTCACCAAATCAGCACAGATTCAGCAAATACAAGCCTACATTAATGGAAGTATATGAGTATTTAGAATTTCTTTGTAAAGCACTGTATGACAGAGAACGTGCTACTGGTATTTTTCTAGATCTCTCAATAGCATGTGATATAACTGACCATGAATTTCTCATTCACTGATTAGCTCAAAAAGATATCAGAAGGATCTAGAATCAGTGGATAAGATATTACCTAGAAGATAGCCAGCAAATATCTAGTGCTTCTGAAGCATGGTAACATTAAAGGAAATGTCCTTACAACAACACCACATTTATCCTAGGACCTCTACTATTCCTCCTTTAATTGATGATTTTAATGACTTTATTAAAGTGAAGAAACAAATCTTATTTATTGACAACATCAAATTTTAATAACAGCTGCTGAGAAAATTTCTATGAAAGTAGCAATAGATCCTTCAGTGTCCATAGTTACTAGCTGATTTTTTTAAAAAAGAAAAATCACAATAACACAAAAGGAAAAAACTGTCTTCATGAGTTTCCACACATCTCCACTGGTACAAGAATTTGATAGAATACTGTATCTTGACAACAAATCACTGAAATCAGTTACTGAACCTAAAATTCTAGGGATAGACAATTTTAAATCGAAATTGTCATGGGAAAGAAGATGAAAAAAAGCTTTCAAAGGCTTGATTAGATTAGATTAGATTAATACTAGTTCCATGGATCATGAATACGATATTTCGTAATGATGTGGAACGAGTCAAATTTTCCAATACATGACATAATTAAGTTAATTTAACATCATACTTAAGTTAATATAACAACTTTTTCATTTTGTGTGTTTTTTATTTTAATTTTTTTATTTTTTATTTTTATTAATATTTTTGTTTTTTTTTTGTTTTTAATTTATATCTAAAAAGTCCTCTATGGAGTAGAAGGAGTTGTCATTCAGAAATTCTTTTAATTTCTTCTTAAATACTTGTTGGTTATCTTTCAGACTTTTGATACTATTTGGTAAGTGACCAAAGACTTTAGTGCCAGTATAATTCACCCCTTTCTGTGCCAAAGTTAGATTTAATCTTGAATAGTGAAGATCATCCTTTCTCCTAGTATTGTAGTTATGCACACTGCTATTACTTTTGAATTGGGTTTGGTTGTTAATAACAGATTTCATATGAGAGTATATATACTGAGAAGCTACTGTGAATATCCCTAGATCCTTAAATAAATGTCTGCAGGATGATCTTGGGTGGAATCCAGCTATTATTCTGATTACACGCTTTTGTGCTATAAATACTTTATTCCTCAGTGATGAATTACCCCAAAATATGATATCATATGAAAGCAACGAGTGAAAATAGGCGTAGTAAGCTAATTTACTAAGATGTTTATCACCAAAATTTGCAATGACCCTTATTGCATAAGTAGCTGATCTCAAACGTTTCAGCAGATCATCAATGTGTTTCTTCCAATTTAATCTCTCATCAATGGATACACCTAAAAATCTGGAATATTCTACCTTAGCTATATTCTCTTGATTAAGGTCTATATTTATTAATGGCGTCATACCATTCACTGTACGGAACTGTATGTACTGTGTCTTATCAAAATTCAGTGAGAGTCCGTTTACAAGGAACCACTTAGTAATTTTCTGAAAGACAGTTTTGACAATTTCATCAGTTAAGTCTTGTTTGTCAGGTGTGATTAATATACTTGTATCATCAGCAAAGAGAACTAACTTTGCCTCTTCATGAATATAGAATGGCAAGTCATTAATATATATTAAGAACAACAAAGGACCCAAGACTGACCCTTGTGGAACCCCATTCTTGATAGTACTCCAGTTTGAGGAATGTGCTGATCTTTGCGTATTATGAGAACTACTTATTTCAACTTTTAGATTAGATTAGATTAGATTTACTTTCATTCCAATTGATCCGTAGTGAGGAGGTCCTCCAGGATGTGGAACATGTCAGAAAAGCAACAATACATGACAAATATTTACAACTAAAGCAAATAAGCTAATGTACCATTCCACAGGTCCCAAGTGGAATGATCGTCATATTTTAATGAACACTAAGAGTCATTTTACAAATACTAATGCACTGAATTTAAAATAAAAGTTTTTTATTTATTTATAAGGTAATAAACATGTAATACAACTACTGAAATACTTATTTACAATGAACACGTTACTGCACTGAAATGGTGCAGAAGTTAGATTATACTTACACACAACCACACACACACACAGACACACAAATTTTCAGTGAACACATTACTGCACTGAAATTGTGCAGAAGTTATGTTGTACTTATATACAAATCAGTTGGTTTTACTAAGAAATTCATCAATGGAGTAGAAGGAGTTGGCCACCAATAAATCCTTTAGGCTTCTCTTAAACTGAATTTCATTGGTTGTTAAGCTTTTTATGGCTGCTGGCAAGTTATTGAAAATGTGTGTTCCTGAATAATGCACACCTTTTTGTACAAGACTCAGTGACTTTAAATCCTTGTGAAGATTATTCTTATTTCTAGTATTGATTCCATGAATTGAGCTGTTGGTTTGAAAAAGTGATATATTTTTAATGACAAATTTCATTAAGGAATAAATATATTGGGAAGCTGTAGTTAGTATCCCTAGTTCCCTAAACAGGCTTCTGCAGGATGTTCTTGAGTTCACACCACATATAATTCTTACTGCACGTTTTTGTGCCCGGAAAACTTTAGCTTGGCTTGATGAATTACCCCAAAAAATAATCCCATATGGCATTATGGAATGAAAGTAAGCATAGTATGCCAGCTTTTTCATTTTTATATCTCCTATGTCTGACAAAATTCGCATTGCAAACAGAGATTTGTTAAGACGCTTCAGCAGTTCTGTGGTGTGCTCCTCCCAGTTGAATTTATTATCAAGCTGTAATCCAAGAATTTAACACTGTCCACTTCTTCTATCTTCTTGTCATCATATGTTAGACATATACTCTTGGGACACCCCTTACAAGTTCTGAACTGCATGTAGTGTGTTTTTTCAAAGTTTAGTGACAAAGAATTGGCTAGGAACCAGTGATTAATGTCCACAAATATTTTATTGGCTGATCTTTCTAAGACTACACTTGATTTGCTATTTATTGCAATGTTTGTATCATCAGCAAACAAAACAAACTTGGCATCTGGTAATGTTACTGATGAAAGGTCATTGATATACACAAGGAAGAGTAAGGGCCCCAAAATGGAACCTTGTGGGACCCCACATGTCATTAACTCCCAGTTGGATGATGCCTGATAGCTTGATACATGTCTCTTTCCTAATAACACCCTTTGTTTCCTGCCAGAGATATAATATAACTTCTCTTCCAGTTAGGTACGAATTAAACCATTTGTGCACTGTCCCACTCATGCCACAATACTTGAGCTTGTCTAGCAGAATTATTTATGGTCTTTGCATGTTACGTCACAATGCAAGCAAGTCAACAGTGAATCTTGTATAATATGGATACTTTCATTTATTACTCCAGTATGGGCTAATTTTTTCGGGGAATTTAGCCACCAGCTGTCTGAAACCTAAAGAAATTGGAAACATGCAGACCTCATTTCAGAAAGTAGGAAACAATGAGCCTGCCAAGCCCTTATGTATATGAATGTATTCTGTTTGCAAATGAATATCTTTCAACCAGAACTGAACATCTATGACAAAATACGCATAATCCACAGTCACAGCACAAGAAACATAAGTAATATCCACATGTTTCAGTATAGAACAGTATTGTATCACTAAAGTGTTTCACTGATAAGAGTTAAATAGATTAGATTAGACTAGCACTTGTTCCATAGATCACAAATGTGACACTCCGTAATGATGTGTAACGTGTCAGGTTTAGAAAAGGTGTCAATACAAGATATCACATTACACAAAATATTACATGACACTTAATTTTTTTTGGGGGGGTGGGGGTTGGGGAAATTACCCACTTACTATATCCAAAAATTCATCTAATGAGCAGAAGGAGTTGACGTCTATTACTTTTTAATTCGTTCGGACTGTTAATAACAAATTTTATAATTGAACACACACACACACACACACACACACACACACACACATATATATATATATATATATATATATATATATATATATATATATTGTGAGGTTACAGTGGAGATCCCAAGCTCTTTAAATAATTGTCTGCAGGCTGATCTTGGGTGAGTTCCAGCAATTATTCTGATTACACGCTTTTGTGCAATGAACACTCTTTTATTCAATGATGAGTTACCCCAGAATATGATGCCATACAAAAGCAGATAATGAAAATAGGCTTGTTATGCTAATTTACTGAGATGTATATCGCCAAAATTCGCAATGACCCTAATAGCTTAAATAGCTGAACTCAAACGTTTCAGCAAATCTTCAATGTATTTTGTCCAGTTCGACCCCTCATCAATGCAGACACCTAGAAATTTTGAATATTCTCCTTAGCTAGGCTCACCAATTTCTGATCGAAGTCTATATTTATCAACCGTGTCATTCCATTTACTATGTGGAACTGTATATGTTGTGTTTTGTCGAAGTTTAATGAGAGCCCATTTCCAGAGAACCACTTAGTGATTTTCTGAAAAACATCGTTTACAATTTCATCAGTTTATTCTTATCTGTTGGGTGTGATAGCTATACTTGTATCATCGGCAAAAAGTATCAGCTTTGCATCTTTGTGAATATAGAATGGCTTGTTGTTTGTCAAGTTTCCATTCGCTTTGATGGTAATGCCATCATCCTGTACTCTTGGTTGCCCTGTCTCCCTTGTAATAATATTCAAAATTGTTTTGATTTTGTTATCAGAGGTTTTAATCTCAGGCATTATGCACATGCTTCTGGACTTTTTAATAACCTTTCTTAATGTAGCACAGAAGTTTTTATAATATTTGGCTGTTTCTGGTTCATTGCACTTTCTTGTTGTTAGATACAGTTCCCTTTTGTGGTTACAAGATATCTTATTCCTTTAGTAATCCAAGGTTTTCTACATGGTTTCTTATAATTAGATTTAACTGCTTTCTTGGAGAAACAGTTTTCAAATTCTCTTACAAGTGTATCATGAAAAAAAGATATATTTTAAATTAGCATCAGGTTCCTTGTACACCTCATCCCAGTGTAATTGCTGATGATTATCTCTGAAATTTCCAGTTGTTTAGTCATTAATCGTTCAGCAGCCTACCTAGTTAGTTAAAGCCATAAGTAATATTTGATGGAATAGTGTTATCACTCAGAAAAAGTTGTTAAATTATGAAAAGCCTCCTTGTAAACTGAACGTGTAATTATGGCTAAATTCAAATTGTGTTGTTTTTGTTTCTTGTAATTTATGATTGTTATTTGTAGGCTGAATTTTTTGTTGTTCTCTCTTTCAGTCTGCTTCTTAATTTGACTTGTCCTACATTCAGTATACTATTTAATTATGTAATGAACCAATGGGTCAAATAAATGAAGTGAAATAAAGATTTAAGTGTTCATTTTTTGTTGTTGTTGTTAAATTGTAACCTGTGTTATTAGTATAAGGAGCATATTGTGCTGTATATTTTTCTTCCCTTGATTTCTCTACCCTGTTATTGAAATAGTTTATTACGATATATATACTTGTCGTGTATGTATATATCTAAATGTATTTACTTATTATCTAACAGTATAAGTAGTACGTATCATAGTATATTGTGCCGTACTGTCGTATTTTATTCTGTTGATTTCTCTGTCCGATGTTAATGTTGTTATCATTTTATGAATAGCTGTGACTTTATTATGCATTTAATTCTATTTACTTTTTAATGTATACTGACGACACCTATATGACGTGTATGGTCAGTGGTTGGTAACTAAATATGAATGGGTATACACGACGATGTTAATCGGTATGTTGGCAATACTGGCCGAGGGCATTTGTTACAAGCGGAAAGAGCATGTTTCGAATTTTGTAGCAGAAAAGAGGGATTGTTAAGTTTAGGTAGGTACTAGCTAGAGAGCATCTTGGAAATGGAGACAGACGTAGGACTGTACGAAGTAGAGCCTAATCGGAATGCTGAAGCTTATCGCAACTTGCAACAAGAACCTGTTACAGGCATTGCAAAATATTTAGATATCATCGAAATTGCTGAAGGTATGTTTGTTTCAGTGATGTGTGTGTGTGTGTGTGTGTGTGTGTGTGTGTGTGTGTGTGTGTGTTACTGATTTGTTTGTTCTGCAGATGGATCTACGTTACTTGGATGTTCAGAATTAACGGGGCGCTTTTGGTGTGGCTCGCTGTGGTATTTTGAGGATGCAGAACTTACGCCAGATGTGTATAAATGTCTAGCAGGCGTTGATCGTGAGACGGGTGTATGCGATGGGAAGTTCCTGCAAGATAAGTATAAAGTAAGTATTCAGTAGAAGTATTTATCCGGTCGACGTGGCCGTGCGGTTAAAGGCGCTGCAGTCTGGAACCGCAAGACCGCTACGGTCGCAGGTTCGAATCCTGCCTCGGGCATGGATGTTTGTGATGTCCTTAGGTTGGTTAGGTTTAACTAGTTCTAAGTTCTAGGGGACTAATGACCTCAGCAGTTGAGTCCCATAATGCTCAGAGCCATTTGAACCATTTTTAGAAGTATTTAATTTTTCGGGAAACAAGTGACATTCACCCATGTTGGCCGAATTTTGCACAGTTCTGCGCTTTGAAGGAGCTTTTGTTAGGTTTATTGATATACTAAACAATATTGTCAGTGGTTTTTGCATGTACTCAGTAAGTATATATGCATCTACATTTCAACAAATGTTGATTTAAAATTTCATGTCTTAGATTGTTGTTGGCGAAGACTCTGGTGTTATTCAAGTACTCGCCTTGATTGAATCTGAGGATAAAGATTCATTTCATTTTACATGCCTCGGGTCTGCTTGCGAGCATGATGATAGTGTTAGCTCCCTTTCAACATTTAACGATAAGAAGAAGGTTGTTTCAGGAAGTTTTGATTGCAGGTAATATATCTCACATGTTTTGCCACAGTTAATTATAAGCATGCATTATTACTGTGGGTAAATTTAATTTTAAAATGTTTATCATATTTAGTATAAAGGTATGGGATATAGAGGCACTAGCTCCAGAACATACGTACAGACCTGCTCATGCACATCATGTGACGTCAGTGACAACTAGTTCTATGGACAGATGCCTTCTGGCATCAACTTCTCTTGATGGTACAGCACTGTTGTGGGACACGAGGAAATCCCAACCATCTTCAGGTAGAAATATACTGTTAAATGACATTTAAATTATTCTTGCTTCAGTTTAGACTAATGTATGTTTAATGTTGCAGTTTTATTGAGGGATATAGGGCTCACTTCAGTAGACTGGCGGCCACAAAAATCTGAGTTTGTTGTTGTTGGTTCCATAACTGGTGATATTTTTACTGTCGATGTTCGGCACCCGAAGCAACCTCTGGATACGTTGACTGTATTTAGCAGACCTGTCTATAAACTTAGGTTTTCCAATTGGTAAGTAAACACTTCAGTTACAATTTTTATTTTTGGCATATTATACATCATATTTCACCAGTGACTTAAGTAGCAATAATTACAGTGCGGTGTACTCATCTTGTAGTGTGCAATGGGTAATAGTTTAGTTGCGCTGTGTTGGTGATCAAATTATTACAGTTCGGGATAAACAGGTTTTATTAACAGGTACACAAAGCAATCAGAAGAAGTGGAGATATAGAAATATCAGATGCCCTAATAAGATACTATCCACTGACACACAGACATACCAAGATAATCGGCACAACAAGCCATACCACTTAACACTCCCTATCTTGTTTGCTGATTTTAGAGAGACAGTTGATAATGATCTAGCTAGTTTGTAACTTGACTTTGGTAAGTGCTTTTTTAAACATGTCTGCCAAGTGATCCGACTTGGTACAGGATACAAGAATAAAACGATCATTGACCTTTTCACCACTTTTTCTGTGGTTAGTTAGTTAGTTCTTTTGTGGCGATCATTATTTTTTTAACAATGGCATTGTGCCCTGGTATTCAAAAAAGAATTGAGTTGGCTGTTCCACATTGATACAGATCTCCTGCCAGAATGTGCAAAGCCACACTATTTCAGCAGCTGCATTAGATACAGCAACATAATCTTCTGTTGTAGATATGACAACATTCCCCCCCCCCCCCCCCTGCAAGATATCTGGGTAATAGGTCCTCTGTTTAATGTGGTGACGTAACTCGGCCGAATATCAGTATCTCCTGTAAACTGAGAATCTGAGTACCCGCAGTGCTAGAGATTTCTCTCTCTCTCTCTGTGTTTAATTGTTTAATACTGTAGTATCTTGTACCTTGACAATATTTTTGGATGAGTTTAATCCTCTAAATACCGCGTGTATCACATTCTCGTAAGGTACTGTGCATGGACTTGGTGCTGCATATCCAAAATGGTACCATTTGTATATTTTTGTAAGTATAAATACCTGTATAATGTCAGTACAATCTAAGGACATTAAAAGTCACAGAAAAATAGTATTTATTTTAATTTTGGTGCCAATTTAAAGGATAAAGATAAATTAATATGTAGCTATGCACTTTATTGAAATCAAAAGTATTGCTTAATTATAATGTATAATATTGAATAATTAAAGTATAAAACGTATACATGTATTTCTCATATTAACTGAAACGAATTACAAGGTACAACATACATAAATATGAAAACGCTAAATATCAATTGCTGTGCACTTCAATTTCCCCATCTCCTCGTTGATGACAACAGTCGAAAACTACTTGGCATGTTGATTCTTGCATACAAAATGTTTTGATGTTGAACAATGTACAGTAGTCTTTATTCTTGTGTGGGGCCGCATTACTGGCATGGACCTATCTTTTTTTTTTCATTAAACTGTTTTGTCGGTTTGGTATTAGTTGGACCTCGGTAGTATGTGAGGTGGCAGTATGCGCATGCACGCATATATATATGTAGTGTTCAAAGAGACTGAAAGCAATATTTTCCAGGAAATCCTGTTTGCTACATGTTTGATGTTCATTACTGCACACCCACAATGTGTGTGAATTTATTGCTACCATGTTCAAATATCTGAAGAATGTTGTTTTTCTTGAAGTCTAGTAAAATGAGCACTTTGTGTCAACTTTATCCACGCCCTCCCTCGGTATGGTTATAATCAGTTATTGGGGTAGGTTTTCCCGTTTCTGTGTCTGTTTCCTCACTATCGTGCGTTGTAGATAACAGGCGGACACATTTTTTTCTTCTTTGGGATAGTCATTGTACCGAGAAATGTTACACCATTGCCCAGAAGAAACTGTGCCAACGGATAGCTAGTATAGTAGTTGGCGGTAGTTAAATTTCTGAAAGACTCAAAAGATACCCTGAACCAGTTGCTTAACTATGTCGAATGGTTCGTTTGATGTAAAGCAAGAACATTTCCTTTGTTTGTTACAGTATATCTCAAAGCTGTGCGCATAAAATCTTCTATCGCACATGGCGTACAATTTCAGGCTATACTTCGCATGCTTGGCAGACATCTATTGGCTGACACTACACTGACCTTGAAAGGGAAGCAGAATTTCATCAGTCGTCACAAATTCTGATAGCGAGTAATTGATTTTGCAGTTACTTCTTTAAAAGTCCCAGTACACCTCCCTAATGGCTGCTAATTTATCGTTTTTTCCTTGTATTTTCCTGGTTGCCCTCTCATCAGACCTGAGTCTTCCCATTAGAAACATACATCTGTTGTAGGAAACACAACTCGGCATACCATCATCCCTGCACCATTATGTTTCCAAGCTCTTCAGGAATTGGTGCAGTTACTTTGGTTTAGAGCGATAAAGAATAGAACTCCAAAAGGAGCTTTCATTTCTGAAGAGGAAATAAACAAAGAATCTCTCCCCCTTGTATATTGAATTGTACATCTCCGTTCTGAAACACACACATTTTGTGTAACCAACAGTTTTGTCAATCATATTCGTAGGTGTCCAACAATGGAAACTCCAGGTAGAAGTATCAACCATATAGGAAAAGAAAGATCACTACTTACTGTAAAAGACACACAGTTGGACAAGCGCAATTAAGACACTTACATAAAGCTTTCGGCCCCAGCCGTCATTAGTAAAGAGACATACAGTTCACACACAAGAAGGCTCATGTAATGCACACATGACCGCTAACTCCATCTCGGGCCAGAATGCAACGTGGGATTCAAGCGCAATCTGGAAGGACGGGGAAGGATAGTAGTGTATGGGTGCGGTGAGAGATGAACACTGTCTGGTGGAGTGTGCAGGGATTAGACTGCCAACATGCGCAGCATCAGGAGGTGGTGGGGCATGGAGATGGGAAAAGGAGGAGAGGAACGGGGAAAGATGGGCAGATGTGTTGGCAGATGGCTGCAAATATAGTCTGAGGTGACTGGGGAGGAGACAATAGGACAAATGGGATGGAAATTGTTGGAGGGTGTGCTAACAGTATGTTACTGTAGGTCGAGGCCGGGATAATTACAGGAGTGGAGAATGTATTTTAAGGATAAATCCCATTGCAAAGTTCAGAGAAGCCGGTGGTGGAGGGAAGGATCCAGATGGCTCGGGTAGTGAAATAGCAGTTGAAATTAAGTGTATGATGTTCAGCTGCTTGCTGTGCCACAGGGTGGTCTACTTCGCTCTTGGCCATAGTTTGGCAGTGGCTGTTCATCCTGGTAGACAGCTGGTTGGTAATCATATGAGTAAAAAAAAAAGCCGTACGAGGCTGGTGAATGGCAGGGCCACTATTGCAGATGTTCAGGCCCCTGATGGGATAGGATTAACTTGTGATAGGACTGGAATAGGAAGTGCAGGGTGGGTGGATTGAGCTCCACCTGGGTGTTCCACAGGGATGTGATAAATGTGGCAGGGGATTGGGATTTGGAGTGGTATAGGGATGTACCTTTCTGTTAAATTATTCTGCCTGCCTTTTGTCACAGGAGTTCAAACCAGTAACAAACTAAAACTTCGGCAGTCGTGTAAGAATGCAAGTGTCTTGGTTTGGTAACATGGAATAAAATATTCTCGGCCTTCCAGCCACATAGTCATTAAAATTCTACAAGCTTTTGACAGGTGCTCTGCGGCTATTGTCAAGTGATAAGACTGCCAGTTTGATACTATTCTGCCCTTTATTAGCTGTCAGCTGGGATGTGCTCGTGGGGTTGTGATATGTGGACACCCAATGACTTGGTGTTCGATGTGTCTGCTTCAACTTCACAATCACTGGATTGCACACCATGCTGAGTTACAGACCACTCTCTATTAAGGGTGTTATCAGTGAGTTTTATTTTGACAGCTTCTATAATTACTGTATTGGCAGTTGTTAGTGTGAGCCTGTACAGATGTTTTATCAGATTTAATCCAATAACCATTTTCTGAAGCATGCTCAGCTAAATCTCGCATAGCAGATCCCATTTCATTTTTTGTAGTTTATATGTGTTATGTGTTCCTAATATTGGAGGTTTGCACTTGATACATTGACTGGCATGAAAAGTGCAGCACTTCACTTTTTACAAAAACAAATTTATTTTAAATTTGACACTTTTATGGAAATTGTGGAAGGCGTAGTTCTCAACACTTCTGCAATGTAACACTTGTATCTTCCACCAAAACATCTTTTGCAGCTTGTACGGGGCTATTAATGGCACGTTTACTCCAGAAAGCTGATTATGACAATCGCAGAAAGATCCTACAAAAATGTGTGACTGAAAGGGGAACAGTTCAGTGTACAATAAGAGTGGGAATGCACTATTCACTTACTTTCAGTAATGTCTTCCAGGTTGTGCAGGAAACAATTGAGGCTAGTGCAATAAACAATCAACACTTCATCATTTGCTTGCAAAGCAATGCCAGTGTTATATTCTGTCTCAAAAAATTTGTTGAAGTGCTTTGCTTTGATTAAACAGATCATTACGTGAAGATAACGTGTCGTTTATTGGGTGGTGTTTTTTTGTGCTGGTCAGTATATAATGTATATTTTCTGAATTTGCTGTGCAGTTTGTTATTATAATGGAAAAATGCATTTTATTTCCTGTGAACACCGACTTCAGATTTTTACAAGTCAATGTGTAACGTCTGTTTTGCATTCACATTTGATGGCTTTGCAAACTCTCAACCAAATTATCACTTTCCACCCTAGTGTAGAATCCAGGCCATGCTACTGAACAGTGTCATTACAACCAAGATTTTGTGAAAGGGACGGGAACACTCACTCTCTAGCCCAGTTAAAAATATACTAACAGAACTTCTACTGCAAAATTAAAAAGTGAATAAGCATTTTTGACAGTGAAGCAACACAGGTAGGACTCGTAGGTCTATCTCTCCTTTAACAGAGGCAGCACTTTCACTTTGAGCTTTAACCTGGGTTATAGAAGTATATAGTAGTCTGTAGTTTGCAGAATGGCTGCTGAAAATTTTTGTCAAGTCAGTACTCGTTATATAGGGGGTAGTAGATTACGCATGTTAGTGGGAATAGCCTTCTGAAGACAGACATGGTTGAAATAACGTAAGACGTCAGAAAATATTTAGCATGTAATGTTTTCAAAGTTGTAGACGGGGATGTGGTAAGAGAGATGTTGTCTTGTTTCACATCCTCACACCGTTCAGCACAACAGTGTCAGATATGTAAACACCACTCGAGGATTAGGCCTCGTGTCTGTTCTGGCTGGCTGACTGCTGCCTACAGGGTGGTAAAAGGAGTGAACATGTTGGAAACATTACAGATTAAATATAAATATATATAAAAGGTATACAAAGTAAGGTAGGATTATGTGAGGATAGTGCATATATTCATATCAAATGTATTTACCCGAGTAATTTGTTTGTCATCTGGTGGCTATTGTCATAACTAATTTCATTACAGTAATGATTGATATTTCTTCTCCTGTCGTCACGTTCCTGTAATGAAGATATACTATATTTTCATTTAAGGCTGCATCTTTTATTTGCAAGGGTGAATTGATAAGATAGTAAGCCATATAGCAAATAATTTCAAAATAAAAATTTGAGCTCAGTGTTTCTAATTCTTATTTGTTCAAATAAGAAATTAATTACAGCTTTGCATAAAAATTATTTACAGCAAAAATAATCTTCAGGTGACAAAAATTTCACTGTTATTTTAAGATTAGCATGAAGAAAAGCTGACTTGTGGCCACACCTGGAAAAAGGGAGGGGAGGTAGGGAGGGAATTGGCAAAGAATCTGATCACTTGCACTTTACCCATTGAAACAGCCAAATGGATAAACAGATGCATTGGACTGTTGTAAATGCAGTTGTTTGATGTGGTCTTACACATTTCCATTTCAAGTACCCTTGAAAATTTTGCAGTGGCATTATGAGGACTTCTTACTGTTTCACCCTTTTCCAAATTGAGCTCTAAAAAATTCACTATTTTCCCCCAGTGGCTAATTTTCACATTGTTGTTATTTGACCTTTACCCTAAATAATGTCCCAAAACGATATTGCTTGAGTATTTTTTACTTGTAGTAAGCACTTACCATGCACTCTTCTTCATGTGCAGAACTTTGCCCACAGTATTTGACAGGTCGTATTTGCTATATGCCAGCTGTCCCCACCCATGTGTTGCTGTGGCTCCGTCTGGTTAAACGGAAAAGAGAAAGCATATATGCAAAAGAGAGAGCATAATATGTATAGGAAGTGTATTATGGAAAGGATAGATTGCTGCTAACAGTATAGTGGAGAATGTTGAGTCGCAGATAGGCACAACGAAGAGACTCCTAAATAAGTAAGCTTTCTGTCAAAAAGGCCTTCTGAATTAGACCACACACATACACACTCATGCAAATGCAAGTCAAACACATGACCACTGCGAACAACTGTGCATGGTGGGAGAAGTAATCTGGAAGGTAGGGGTAAGGGGGAGGGATAGAAGGGTAGGAGGTGAGGACAGTAAAGTTCTGTTTGAGGGAGCATACAGGGATAAGGTGGAGAGGTACACAGCCAGGTCCAGACGGAAGGTTAGACGGTGGTGGGGAGGGGGGTGATTGAAAAAGGAAAGAAGTAGACTGTGGATGTGGGTGCATTGGTGGAAAAGAAGGGTGTTAATGGGAACACAATGGGGATTGGTGGGTGGAGGACAATGACCAACAAAGGTTGAGGCCACAGTTTCAGTGGCCATTCATGCAGACAGCTTGTTGGTTGTCACGCCCACGTAGAATGCAGCTTGGCCTTAAGATTGCATGAATGGTTTCAGTCAGTTCTGCCTATTACGGGACAGGTGTGGTGGTGGTGGTGGTGGAAGGATGTATGGGACAGGTCTTGCTTCCAAGTCTATTACAGGGACATGAGGCAAGGGTTTGGGAGCAGGGGTTCTGTAGGGATGTGCGAGTATATTGTGTAGGTTTGGTAGGTGGCAGAATACCACTCTTGGGGGAAGGATGGGAAGGATAGAGGGTAGAACATTTTCATCTTCGGGCATAATGAGAGGCAGTTGAGTCAGTTGCTGCTGAGTTTAGACAACATCTCACACCCACAGCCTTTTAACTCCTCTCCTTTCCCACTCTCACCTACCCCAGCCTGCCCTCCATCTAACCTCCTGACTACACCTAGCTACCCTACCCTCTCTGCACCTTGTTCTTGTATGCTCCCTCAAGCAGCACTTCTGTCCCTCCCACCTCCCCACCCCGTCTCCCCTCCCCACCCCAAGATTTCTCATCCGATTGGACACAGTTGTTTGCATTGAGGTGTGTGTGTGTGTGTGTGTGTGTGTGTGTGTGTGTGTGTGTGTGTGTGTGTGTGTGTGTGTGTGGGGGGGGGGGGGGGGGATGATATTCTTGGTCTGTGTTTTATGAAGATGGCAATATAACAACTTACTTAGTTTAGTCGGTGTCTTATAATATATAAAGTAAAATGAATGCAAAATAAGTATCATGAGTCGCACGCTCGGTGCAGTAGAGAACAGATGTACTAATGCTGTCGCTCCACTGTGATGACTCATGGATGCGACCTGGCACACATCTTCCGAAGGATGGGGTGGTGGGTCACTGCTTGGTTGAGCCTGCTTCCGAACAGGCTTCATCTGGCCATTCACATCTGATGACAGAAGAGTTGGATGTGGCAGACCATTGTCAGGTGGAGCCTTCTCTCTCGCCTGCTACACGGACACTGCCTGCATTGGACTTAACAGATGGAAGACTTGTCCAGTGATGAAGACCGACTGGTGCACAACCCAGCACTAAGCACGCTTCCAACTGCAGAGTGCAAGCATCGCAAAACTGCCAGCGTGCTGTTCCACCTCGATGGCGAGTGGCGCAAGAGGTCAGATGTGGTGCAGACAGGCATCCAAAAGAAGGCACCCAAGAAGAACAGATAGCCCACTGTCTCAACTACAGGCAGCAAAAAGGGCACCATAGCTGACAACAGCATGGCGGGGCTTGCCTTTTTCTAGTCAAAGCGAGCAGCGAGGCCAGCTTCTCCCCCTCCCCATGGTTTACATAAGCTGCCAACCGTTTCAACATGTTGATGGAAGAAGATATGGCAGAGCAGCAGGGGAGTGATACCGCTGCCCAAGGCGGCCACCCTACACAAGAAGATTCTGCTAACTCCCACCCAGCAACAACAGTCAACCGGACAGAGGTGGTCACTTCCCATTGTACTTAAAGTGGAGGAGGACTACTGAGGATTCCTGCAGCTCCTGAATAAGTTGACTGTGCTGACGACATAGTAAGGGCAGCAGGAGAAAACCTGGTGCGACTTCAGGTTGTAAATTCAGCAGACTACCGGATGTGACGGCTGAGGCATCAGTGTGAGCGATCCACTGGTACTCGTGTGCCTCACTTCCAGAAAAACTTTTGAAGGTCATATGCAAGGGCTTCCCCAATTCAATAGGCCCTGAATTCCTGAAGAAGGAGCTGACTGACATGAAATTTGATGTGTGTAAAGTAACATGCATCAAATCCTGTGTCACATACGAGGGGATGTTATTGCTGTTGGTCATCACGGCCGACACACTTGAGAACAGACAACTCTTAAATCTCAAGTGGGTGGCCAACACAAAGGTCAGTGGATCATTGAAGCAGAAGGGGATGGTGAAGAGTTTCTGCTGCCAATAGGTGGGGTATGAGACTCGCCACTGCTCCTTTCCAGGGGCATGTGCAAAATGTGCCAAGAACCATGCCAGCGGGCACTGCTCATATCCAGACGCGCACACCCAAGAGTGCAAACTGCAGCGGTCCGCACATAGTGAGTTAGAGGCTGTGAAGTTAAAATAGCCACAGTAGCTCGCCAACGCAGCAAGCTGCCACCCAAGCAGACAGCCGGATAGTCTTTCCACTGTTTGTGTCCAGGCATGCAGCCAATGACAAGGTAGGCCCATGTAAAGATGACACTGGCCAGCGAGAACAACACCCGTGGCCCATAAGCAAATGGCAATCGGAGAAGGCGCATCTGTCTCATGAAGTGTGTCTGGGATGGCACACCAGATCAGCGAGCTGACCCACCAAGAAGGAAGGCATGCAGAGCAGAAGCAGACAACATGGTGGAAAGCAGGAGGTGTGGCAACACTATGACCACGCCTCAGCTGCACCGAGCCGCCGTGCAGCACCCAGTGCGAACAACAGTGACCTAGCTGCAATAGTTGTCTCACACTCTGCAGTGCTCAAAAAGGTGACACGTCTGGCTGAGGCACTGTAGAGAGTATTTGAGGCCCTGCTGCCAACCGTGGCCATGCTGACTGCAATGCACACACAGCCTAAGCTGCTCACAGCATTGTCCGTGCCTGAAGTATTTAAGCCTGGGCCTCTCGAGCTGACTGCCTCAGTCAGTATAGAAGCCAAAATTTTGAATGGGGCTAACCTCAGCTGGTGACAACGAAAATGGAAGGAAACTTACCAGTTACCAAAAGAAAGAGTAGGGGAGGCATAGCAGCCACGACTGCTGGTATCCCACTGCAACCAGGCAGTGACAGTGATCCCTGAAGTTGCCAGTGTGCAGAAATGTGGAAATACAACAGCTTATGACCTGAGACCTCTAAAAAGAAGTTTAAAATAGAGGACATGAGTAACAAAGAAAAAAATGAAAGGTCATAAGAACAAGCAAAAAGTAGAAAAAATTCAGTGTATCCAGAAAATGAATTTCGTGATTTAAATGTGCTCAGACAACTGTACTTAGTCGTGTGGGTGTTGAAATTAGAAAATTTGAGATCTCTCTGATATTGTGGATGGAACTGAATCTCTTGAAAAATGCGAAACAGCATAAAAAGACAAAGGCATAGCATTATATGCTGAGGACAATTGACAAAAACATCAGGCCACATGTCTTGTGGAACTTCCAAGGCTATGTCCAATAAACTTTAAGCAATACACAAAAGCGATTTTTCTCAAAGATCTTGGCTGTTACTTAAATAATTTTATAGTTGTAAACATGATAAAACTAGACTAGTAATATAATGGCATTGCAGAATAGGACATTTGAACTGAATTGTCTGCAAGGCAGAAAAGATGTTGGAAACTATAATCCTACTCGGAGTACTGTTGTGACAAATTCGGCAGTGTCTGCTATAACCTCGGCCAGCAGTTCCCCGGTATGTGTTGGCAGTGTTGTGCATAGCAAGTGCAGTGCGGAAATTGGTATGGTGCTCAAGTGCTAGGAACACAGTGTTGGGTCTCACAAGGGAATGGTCCAATAACACATGTTGAAACCTACCCTGAAGTCTTTTACAAAATTTTAGTTGCTAAGAGGCACTGCAAGTACTAGAAAAATATCTGAAAATTTCCAAATTTGTTGTGCGCCAGGCGGGGGTAGAAATGTACACCCCTGGTGGTGCTGCAGCACTCGCGCGCTCTCTCTCTCTCTCTATCTCTATCTCTAGTTCGGCAGTACATTTGTATAACATCTATTACGAATTATCAGTTGCTTTTTGCAGCATTGGTAAGCATTGACCATACAGATAAAGTTGAATTAAAATTTATTGTTCTTTCATAAGGCACGCGTGCTAATAGTACCTCTTTATTTTCCCTTCCAGTTTCACCGTAGTGTGGAATCAAATTAATGTTCTCATTTTAGGAGTGGTGAAATATGAAAAACTTGGTTTCCAACTGAAATCGCCTACTTCTTTTGAGGACGTATATATGATATGTGTCATTTGTTAGTTGATTTTCTTGACATTCATTTGAATGATTTCGACATTTTGTTTGAAATTGTGTATACGGTAGAAGAAATGGCAAATAACTGAAGATTCCAATAATTGTGGCTCAGATGTCAGCTGTGCCAGTAACAGTTCTGAAGAAAAATACCTTCCAAGCCTTAAAAAAAATACAGTAACAGCTTTCAGCGGCAAAGAAAAGGCAGTGAAATATTGGTTAAATGAAGGAGGGAAAAAACGCTTGATGTTACGCAGTGTGCAAAGGCGTTTTTGTTTTGTAAAATCGGCGCATGAACTGTAAAAACGGAAGAATGAATTACATGAAGTAAGAAATATGTGCCAAACGGAAACCCGAAACAATCTGAATGAAAAACTGTTTGGAAGATTTAAAGCTGTTTGAGAGGCTATGGACTGTTGCCAATGGAGATATAAAAGACTGGGCCCTCCAAATTGCTTGCGGCATGAACATTGCTAATTTCCGGGCTTCATTGACCTGGCTTTGCAGGTTCAAGAAATTGTACAGAATAGGAAGTAACAAAATTACCATGTTTGTCATGTAAACATGTAGAACAGCTGTCAGTGACAGACAATGCTATAGATAAATTCATAGCCGATACTAAGATGAAACTTACAAATGCTCATGCACGTGTTCATTTCCATTCGCTCCATTGTAAACCGGCTTTAGGTTATTGAAAATGGTGTCCATGAACTCCGGTGCTGCGTGAATGATTTGCCGATTTGCACTCTAAGTGGGCAGGGCTGTACAAGCTGCTGTTCTTCGCATGGTAAAAATGTGTAACTTCAACATTTTTTAGAAATTACTTGCTGTGCCTCTTAGCAGCTAAAATTTTGGCAATGCATTTCTTTCATTGTCTTCTTCCTGTGTAAAAAAAATTCAGGGTAGGTTTCGGCATGTCTTATTTGACCTTGTTAGTGCAACTGTGCTGTTTTTTGTTTTTGTATTATATAGGTTCCTTATGAGAAATTTGCACTTACCCACACACTTACTTTTTCAAATTTTTTGAGTTTTTGTTCGGAATTGCTGTGTTAATCGAATTGGTTGTATTGTGATTTCCAATGCAGCGAATAATTTCTGCATCCAACGAAACTGTTCCCTCCGGAACATTACCTGTTTTATGGTAATAGAGCACGTAAAGGCAATGTCAGCCATCCAGGTGGAGCCTAAAATTGACAAGTGATGACCCAGGTGCATTCTTGAGTGGAAAACTATGAAAAGAGTAAAAGATCAGTTTATTCGTTTAACATACAGTGAAATGTCTGAAGAGCTGAATGTTTCCTGTCTGGCTGTCGGCCAATCTTCATTCTGGCCTTGTAACCTAGTCCTATGGTTTGTGCAGGAGTTACTGCAGGCACGACAAAATTTACACTCGCGGTGAGCCAATTAGATAATCACTATGCAGCTGAAGTGTAGGACATTATCACTGTGCTACCACAGGAAAAATCATATGCTAAGCTAAAATCGGAGCTGATACGGCAAGTTGCAGCTTGACAAGAGCTCCAGACATTTCAGGTGTTCATGAAAAAAGGACCTAGATCATCTAAAACCCTCACAGTATTTACAGCACCTTCACAGTAAGGTGGATACTAATCATGGTTTCAGATAATTTGCTGTGCACTCTGTGAAGCTGCAGGTTACTGCTGCAAGTTAAGGCAATAATAGCAACTTGGAATGATATCCCATTGGATATAGTATAGGAACTGGCTGATGGCATGCAAGAAGCAATTGTTCCAGCACAGGTTAGTGCAGTGCTATAGTACCACGGCACCACAGATGCCTGTAGCACTTGCCGATTATGATTCCCTTGTGACCAAAGTCAAGCTACTGTGTGCCCAGCTCGGCAAGTTATTGTCACCAAACAGTTCAGAAGACAACTGCTGCAGGCACTGTAGCCGACTTCTAGGAGTCGGTCTACCAGCAGTACCAAATTATCTTGTTGAGAACAGCTGGTGTGTTGGTACCATTAATGGTTCAGAGAGCAAGCATGGAAATGTACCACACCATGCAGCTATGTTAAATGCCCACAGAAGGCAGTCCTAGAGGTAGGCTGGTGGCCCGTCATCATCAAAGTGCCTGTTTATTACTGATTGCAGCTCTGGTTTGAAGTTTCTCATTGATACTGAATCTGACTTGAGCATTCTCCCACGATTTCAGAGACATTGCTGCGGACCATCCACTGCACTCTTAATGGCAGCAAACAGCTCAGCCATAGCTACGAATGGGATGGCTTTGGAAATGAATCTAGGACTAAGAGCGCATGGAACTCCATCGGCTCTTATCTTTTGGCTCACTACAACCTTCTGCCTGATGGGGTAAATGCTCGGCTGTTTGACAGTATCACCAGACTTGCTGCCGCCAGATTCCACCGCAGTACCACCTGACACGGTGTGAAGGTAGTCTGTGCACAAGGGTGAGTACATCATCCTGCTTACCCTTTACCCAAGCATAACCAGACCGCCAAGCACTTCCGAAACAGATATTGCACATACAACACGTGGACTGCACGTCTCGTGCAGGATGAGACCTCTGGTGCCCGATAGGCTTGGCCATAGCAGAAGTAGAATTTAGCACCTTGGTGCATGATGTCATTATCAGACCATCCAGCAGTTCATGGTCCTCAGCTTTGCACCTTGTGCCTGAAAAGAATGGGGTTTGGTGCCCTTCCGGAGAGTACCATGCACTAAATGCAAGAATGGTACCTGATCAGATATCTCGTGCCACTGCTGCAAGATTACAACCACACTCTGCATGGCACAACCCTCTGTAGTTTTCTTTTTACATGTCAAGTTCCGTAGGATCAAATTGAGGAGCAAACCTCAAGTCATGAAATGTGTCAGTACATAAAATTACGACATTAAAGTAATAACAGTTAAAAATTAATGTTTATGAACCCGAAAAAAGTCAGTGCATAAGATTAAGTAAACGCAGTCAACAATAAAATAAGAATCAGCTTAATTTTTCAAGGAACTCCTTCATAGAATAGGAGTGACCCATGAGGAAACTCTTAGTTTAGATTTGAAAGTGCATGGATTACTGCTAAGATATTTGAATTAAAGTGGTAGCTCATTGAAAATGGATGCAGCAATATACTGCAAGCGTTTCTGCTTAAGAGTAAAGGAAGTCGATCCAAATGCAGGTTTTTCTGCAGAGTGTTAACTGAATGAAAGCTGCTTATTCTTGGGAATAAGCCAATATTGTTAACAAGAAATGACAATAAGGAATATATATGTATTGAGAGACCAATGTCAAAATATCCAGACTCATGAACAGGGATCGACCCGAGGTTAGCGAACTTACACCACTTATTGCCTGAACAGCCTGTTTGAGCCAAAAGTATCCTTTTAGAATGGGAAGAGTTACCCCGAAATAAAATACCGTACGACATAAGCGAATGAAAATAAGCAAAGTAGACTAATTTTGTGTCGAACAGTCACTCACTTCAGATACAGTTAGAGTAGTAAAAATGGTAGTGTTAAGTCTTTAAACAAGATCCTGAATGTGGGCTTTCCATGACAGCTTACTGTCTATCTGAACACCTAGAAATTTGAACTCTTGTTTCACTAATCAATTGCCCGTTCTGTGAAATTAAAATGTAAGTTTTTGTTGACTTGTATTAGAAACTGTAAAAAATGAGTCTTACTGTGATTTAGCATTAGTTTATTTTCTGCTAGCCCTTAACTTAAATCATGAACTGCACTATTTGAAACTGAGCCAATGTTGCACACAACACCCTTTACTATAGAACTATTTTAGTTACCCATAATATTAGAGGGCATATCATTTATATGAATAAGGAATAGGAGTGGCCGCAACACTGATCCCTGGAACAGCCCCCACTTGTTCTCAACATTGTGAATAATGACCTTCTGCTGGCTGTTGCTAAAGTAAGAAGTGAACCAATTGTGAGCTACTCCCTGTGTTCTGTAATGGTCCAACTTCTGGAGCAATATTTTGTGATCAACAAAACAAAATGCCTTAGTTAAATCAAAAAATATACCAAGTGATCAAAACTTTTTGTTTAACCCATCCAGTACCTCACAAAGAAGAGAATATAGCATTTTCAGTTGTTTAACAACTTCTAAAGCCGAACCGTACATTTGATAGCAAATCGCGTGGTATAAAATGATCAGTTATCCTTACAAACACAGCCTTTTGAATAACTTTTGCAAACGCTGATGGCATAGAAATAGGTCTAAAATTATCCACATTATCCCTTTCTCCCTTTTTATAAAGTGGATTTGCTACTGAGTACTTTAATTGTTCAGGAAACTGACCATTCTTAAAGGAAAAAATTACAAGTATTGCTAAATACAGGGCTAATGTGTTCAGCACAGTACTTTAATATTCTGCTAGACACTCCATTATAACCATGAGTCCTTAGTCTTAGTGATTTAATTGTTGACTCAATCTCCCTCTTTTATGTATCACAGAGGAGTATTTCAGACATATCGGAAAGGCATTTGCCAAGAAAGTTATATCATTCCCTGTAGAAACTAAATTTTTATTTAATTCACCAGCAATGTTCAGAAAATGCTTGTTAAATACTGTACATATATCTGATTTAACAGTAACAGAAATATTTTTATTGCGAACTGACTTTATATCGTTGACCTTGTGCTACTGATCACACTTCCTTCAGGCCTTTTGGGCTTTT
Organism: Schistocerca cancellata; assembly: GCF_023864275.1. Lineage (NCBI taxonomy): Eukaryota > Metazoa > Arthropoda > Insecta > Orthoptera > Acrididae > Schistocerca > Schistocerca cancellata. The sequence goes on along the minus strand of NC_064630.1, from coordinate 322,422,629 downwards.
TAAGGGCATGTTTGTGCCACAGTACTCAGCCAAAATGTCACTGACTTGACAGTTTTGTAGATTTGATCCTCCAAGACCTTCCATTATGCTTCACATATCTATATGATCTGCTAGTGTTCTGAGCTGACAAGGAGCAACACTACAAACACCGGCAAGAGGGTATTAGTCACCTAGAAAATTACAGTGTTCCCCACCCTGTGGATTCGGGGGTTAGAATAGGCCCGCGGTATTCCTGCCTGTCGTAAGAGGCGACTAAAAGGAGTCTCAAATGTTTCGGCCTTATGTGATGGTCCGCTCTCGGGTTTGACCTCCATCTTTCTAAATTGTTCCAAAGAGCGAGCCAATTGGCGAAGGGTGCCTTACATGGTGCACTGTATCTGTTGTGCATTGAGACCTTTAGCCGGTTTTCTCGCCGTTGCAATGGTGTCCAGCTCGTTTTCCATCTCTTGGGCGAGGATACGTCCCTGGGTGCGATTTCCACGCTGCACTGTGCAGTGTTGCTTTTTGCTGCGACGACAACCTCATACATTTTTGCACCTAAGATCCAGCACGGTAGCCAGTCCGTTGTGGTGGGTCCGCCATGTACCCTGTTGGTTGTAGCCCCCTGACAACACAGGGATCGCTCTACTGATGCCTGCGCCATTTACTCCCCATGTATGCCAAGGAGTAGATGCCCATCTCCCTGGGGCATCAGGACTCCCGGCAATGGCCATCCTGCCAGGTGGCCCTTGCTGTGGCTGGGTGGCGCCCATGGGGAGGGCCCTTGGTCGGAGTAAGTGGCATCAGGGTGGATGACACGCAGTGAAGTGTGGCACATCATCTCTTGCTGGTGGCCAGCCACCAGCAGTCTCTAAGCATTCGAGGGCTCATTTTAAAGGTAACGTTTATGACCCCAAATCGTTCCCATCCCTGGCCACACCATGGGAGGAACGAAAGGCAATGAATGACAGTGACACGTATTTGCCCCGGTATCTCATCTGTACCAGAGCTGATGGGGAATCCTTTGTATCCGTGAAGCCTCAGTTCTTTGTAGAGCATTTAGCGGACAAGTTTGGGGAGGTGGAAAGCTTGTCCAAAATGCGCTCTGGGTCAGTTTTGATAAAAACGGCATCCTCCGCCCAGTCATGCAGGTTACTTGCTTGTGACAAGTTGGGGATGTTAACGTTACCATCACACCACATAAGAGTTTAAATATGGTCCAGGGTGTTATTTTCCATAGGGACCTACTTTTGCAGTCTGATGACGAGCAGCGCGCCAACTTAGAGCGTAGAGGTGTTCATTTTGTCCAGTGAGTTCAGCGGGGTCCGAGGGACAATCAGGTTGCTACCGGTGCCTTCATCTTAGCCTTCGAGGGTGATACATTACCGGAGAAGGTCAAGGTGATGGTCTACCGTTGTGACGTCAAGCCCTATATCCCTCCCCCGATGTGGTGCTTTAAGTGCTGGAAGTTCGGCCGTATGTCTTCCCGCTGCACTTCCAGCCTCACATGTCGAGATTGCGGACGCCCATCTCATCCCGATACTCAGTGTGCTCCACCTCCCATCTGTGTCAACTGTGGAGAGCCTCATTCACCTTGCTCGCCAGACTGCAGGATCTTACAGAAAGAACGCAAAATCATGGAATATAAGACCCTGGACCGACTGACTTACACTGAGGCTAAGCGGAAATTTGAACGGCTACATCCCGTGCACATGATGGCATCTTATGCCTCAACTGTCACTCCTGCTCCAGCTCCTTTAGCTTCACCACAAACAGTCAACTTTCGGAGTCAGAGGACCTCACCTGCCCCCTTGACGATGGGGGGCCCCTTCTCTCGCTGTTGCTCCCACACCATCTACCTCGAGAGCAGCACCCACTAAACCACCGGGGACACCAGTCCCCACTTCTAAGCTGGAGAAGTGTAAGTCTTCTTTGGCTTCTCTTGCTTGGAAGGGATCCCTTGGGTCACTCCCTTCCCAGGTTCCTACCAGCGGCACAGCAGACACCAACCAGTGGCTGAAGAAGCCACAGGTCGCTGGTCGTCGAGCTTCACGATCATCTTCGGTCCCGGAGACTGACTCAAATAAGCCCTCTCAACAAAGACAACCAAAGGAACAGCGAGAGAAAACGACATTGAAGACCCGTAAGACCAAGGCACCTGCAGTGGCACGTACTCCACCGCTACCTACAAGCTCTGCGTCTGAGGATGCGGTGGAGATTCTTGCGTCCGCTGAGGACCTCGATCTCGCCGGTCCCTCAGATGCAATGGATAGCACTTGCCCGGGTGCTCCATCGGAGGCAGCAGGTGACCCAGAGGCGTAATCTGCCTTCCCAGTCCCGTCACGCCTTTCTCAGCCATGGACAATACCGTCCTCCAGTGGAACTGCAGCGGTTTCTTCCACCATCTAGCTGAGCTCCGACAACTTATCAGCCTTCACCCTTTCTTCTGCATTGCTTTTCAGGAAACTTGGTTTCCAGCAATGCGAACCCCCGCCCTCTGTGGCTATCTGGGTTATTATAAGAACCGGGCAGCTTATGAAAGGGTGTCTGGTGGCGTGTGCATATATGTCCTTAACTCTCTTCACAGCGAGTCTATCCCTCTACAAACAGCTTTAGAGGCTGTCGCTGTTCGGGTGTGGACGCCACAGGCTGTTAACGTCTGCAGTCTTTACCTTCCACCGGATGGTGATGTCGCGCAGCATGTCCTGGCTGCGCTGATAGCCCAATTGCCGCCACCTTTCTTATTACTGGGTGACTTCAACGCCCATAATTCTCTGTGGGGTGGGTCAGTGGCGACAGGTCGAGGCGCCACCACAGAGCATTTATTGGCACAGCTCGATCTTTCGCTGTTAAATGATGGTTCCTTCACACACTTCAGTGTGGCGCATGGCACGTACTCCGCCATTGACCTTTCGATCTGCAGCCCTAGCCTCTTGCCATCTGTCCAATGGAGAGTGCATGACGACCTGTGTGGTAGTGACCACTTTCCGATCGTTCTGTCACTGCCACAGCATCAGTCTTCTGGGCGCCCTTGCAGGTGGGCAATGAATAAGACAGACTGGGACTTGCCGCTATTGAGCCTCTCTCTAATGATGGCATTGATGCGGTGGTTCAATCGGTCACCACGGGCATCGTTACTGCCGCCGAAGCTTCCATTCCCAGTTCTTCTGGGGCCCCTCGGCGGCAGACTGTGCCTTGGTGCTCGCCTGAGATCGCTGAAGCGATTAAAGATCGCCGGCGGGTGCTCCAGCGTCACAAGCGACATCCCTGCATTGGACACCTCATTACCTTCAAATGTCTGCGTGCGCGGGCCCGCCGCCTTATCCGCCAAAGCAAGCAGGAGTGCTGGGAGCGGTATGTGTCCACCATTGGCCTCCATGTCTCTCCATCGCAGGTCTGGGCCAAGATCAGACGCCTCTATGGCTATCGAACCCCTGTCAGCGTCCCTGTGCTCTCACTGAATGGAGCAGTTTGTACATACTCTGACAAAATTGCCAACCGCTTGGCAGAGCATTTTGCTCTGAGTTCCGCTTCTTCCAATTACCCTCTGGCCTTCCGCTCCATTATAGAGCGGATGGAATGTCGGAGCCTTTCTTTTCACACCCACCATTCTGAATCCTACAATGCTCCATTCAGTGACTGGGAATTTCACAGTGCCCTTGCCGCTTGCCCTGATACCGCTCCTGGGCCAGATCGCATCCACTGTCAGATGCTGAAACACCTTTCAGTGGACTGCAAGCGACGCCTCCTCGACCTTTACAACCGTCTCTGGGTCAAGGGTGAGTTTCCGTCGCAATGGCGGGAAAGCATTGTCGTCCCCGTCTTGAAACCGGGCAAGAGCCCTTTGGAGGTGGACAGCTACCGCCCCATTAGCCTCACCAACGTTCTTTGCAAGCTTCTCGAACGGATGGTGAGCGCCGGCACTTGAGTTGGGTACTAGAGTCTCTGGCTCCATCTCAGGGTGGGTTCCGTAAAGGCCGCTCCGCCACCGACAATCTGATGAGTCTGGTGTCGGCCATCCGTACTGCCTTTGCGCGTCGTCACCACCTGGTCGCTGTCTTTTTCAACATGCGGAAGGCGTACGATACGACATGGCGTCATCACATACTTTCTACGCTTCATGGATGGGGTCTTTGGGGCCCTCTGCCGATCTTTATCCGAAATTTTCTGTCGTATCGTACCTTCCATGTGCAAGTCGCGGCCTCCCATAGTTCCTCCCGAGTCCCTGAGAACGGGGTACCACAGGGATCTGTCCTCTGTGTCTGCCTGTTTTTAATCGCAATAAACGGACTCTCTGCGGCTTTGGGAAATTCTGTCTCCGCTTCCCTGTATGCTGACGACTTCTGCCTTTACTACCGCTCTACTGGCATTGCAGCTGTTGAACGTCAGCTACAGGGCGCTAACCGCAAGGCGCAGTCTTGGGCTGTAGCGCATGGTTTTCAGTTTTCGGCTGCCAAGACCCGCGTTATGCATTTCTGCCGGCACCGAACAGTCCATCCTGAGCCGCGGCTTTATTTTGCCGACGAACTCCTTGCTGTGGTGGAGACCCACAGGTTTTTGGGTGTAGTTTCTGATGCTCGGCTGACTTGGCTGCCTCATATTCGGCAGCTTAAACAGGCGTGCTGGCGGCATCTAGATGCTCAGAGATGCTTGAGCCACACCCGCTGGGGCGCCGACAGATCTACCCTGTTACGGCTCGACCAGGCGTTAATCCAGTCTCGTCCGGATTATGGGAGCCTGGCTTATGGCTCAGCATCGCCATCTGCGCTGCGGATACTGGACCCAATCCTACACAGCGGAATACGACTAGCCACTGGTGCCTTCCGGACCAGCCCTGTGGACAGCATACTAGTGTAGGCAGGTGTCCCTCCCCTGTGGTTACAGCGCCAATGTTTGCTGGCCACTTACGCTGCCCATGTTTTAAGCTTGCCCGGGCATCCAAACTATCGTCTTGTTCCCGCGATTGGTCGTCCATCTGCCAGAATGTCGGCCCTGGTCAGGTTGTACGATCGCGGTCCGCGTCAAAGAGCTTCTCTCCGGGCTTAGGGTTTTCACTGTTCCACCTCCTTTTCGGGACACTTTGCGTACACCCCCATGGTGTGTTCCTCGCCCTTGCCTTTGGCTCGACTTGGCACAGGGCCCGAAGGACTCAGTCCCTCCAGAGGCCTTCCGCTGCCGCTTTTATTCCATCCTGGCCACGTATCAGGGCTCTGACGTTGTTTACACTGACGGTTTGATGGTTGCTGGTCGTGTCGGTTATGCGCTAACTCTAGGGGACCATTCCGAACAACTTTCCTTGCCGGCTGGCTGCAGCGTTTACACTGCTGAGCTGGTCGCCATCTTTCGAGCCCTAGAATATATCCGCTCCTGCTCAGGAGAGTCCTTAGTGATCTGTAGCGATTCCCTGAGCAGTTTACGAGCTCTCGACCAGTATTTCCCTCGTTCTCGTCTGGTGATAGCGATCCAGGAGTCCCTGCATACTCTTGCCCGTTGCGGCCGCTCTGTGGTCTTTGTGTGGACCCCCGGTCATGTCAGTATCCCGGGCAATGAACATGTTGACCGCCTGGTGAAAGAGGCCACCAGGCAACCATCTCTGGACGTTGGCCTCCCAGAGACTGATTTGCGAGCGGTCCTCCGCCAAAAAGTTTTTGTGCTTTGGGACGCTGAATGGCGCGATTGGATCATGCCCAATAAAGTCCGTGCCATTAAGGAGACGACGACTGTGTGGCGGTCATCCATGCGAGCCAACCGCAGGGACTCAGTCGTCCTTTGTCGGCTCCTCATTGACCACTCCCTGCTGACACACAGTTACTTACTGCGTCGGGAGGACCCTCCTGTGTGTCGCTGCGGGGCGGCTTTGACAATGGCCCACATTCTGTTGGCCTGCCCCCTTTTAGCTGTGGTCAGGCGGACATTTGCGCTGCCTGATATGCTCCCTGCCCTTTTAACTGATGACCCTGCCATGGCTGGCTTAGTTTTACGTTTTATTCGGGCAGGGGGTTTTTATCATTTAATATGAGTGCTTATGTTTTATTTTATTGTTTTGTGTTGTTTCTGGCCTGTGGCCTACAGTTTTAAACTGAGTTTTTAATGTGTTCTCGGTGGTTGGCTTTTCCTTTTTTATTCTATGGTCGGCCAACCACTGCCACACTCCGTGTTATTTTAATTTGTTATGTCTGTTCTTTGTCTGAGTTTTTCTTGTCCTGTGTTGTCTGTTGTCTCTATTATCCAGTTTTTTACTCTCTGTGGCAGTTTTTAAGTTTTGGAACAAGGGACCGATGACCGTAGCAGTCTGGTCCCTTTAATCCCACAAACCAACCAACCAACCAATTTACTGTGTCTTTAACACTGCCAAGGGCAGTTTTCAGACTGCCGGAAATCACCTTTCTTGGGGCACTAGATCACGTCAGCCGGTTCCCTGCCTTGAATAGCAATAGTAGGTGCCATAATGCGCATTTCAGAGTCCTCTTCCATGAAAGAATTATGCAGAGTCTTAGGTATGTTAAATATCTATGGCTGTCACTTGCTGCTCACTACCGAGTTGCAGGAACTGCTGACACCAGCGCTCGCAGGAGCAAAGAGGAAAGACAGTTGTCTGATACAGTGGACAGAGGAGATGAACACCATCTTTGACAACATCAAACAGAATATTGCTAATGAAACACTGCTTGCACATCTGAATCTGCATAGCTCTTAGCTTTGGTTGTTGATGCGAGTCAAACTTACTACCACAGCGTGTCAACAGTACACAAAGTGCCTGGCAGGTGTTAGCTTTCTTTTCAAGGAAGCTATCGCTATCGCAAATGAAATGGAGCACTTCATCCACTAGAGTTGTTCGCAGTATATGAAGCTGTTAAACACTTCCGCCCACAGATTAAGGCTTGCGTGTTTACTATATTTACTCATTGTAAGCCCTTGATCCATGCATTCAGATGGAACAGCACAACTTAACCCCTCACTCTTGTTCAACTGGCTGGAGTTTGTCACCCAGTTTTGCACAGATATTAACCACGTATCTGCCTTAGACAATATTGTAGCAGACTGCCTATCGCGCGTCAGCTGTGTGACAAGCCATATAGATTTTACAGTACTGATGCAGGCACAGCAAGCTGGTGATGAACTTCATGCACTCGTAGATGATGCCAGTTCATCACCTCATCTGCAGTTGTTTGACATTCCTGGGACAGAGGTGAAACTATACTACAGCGTCTCTAAAGGAAGACCTCATCCGTTCCCTTTACTAGCATTCCCCAAGCAAGCGTTTGATCACAATCACGATTTATGTCATCCAGGAGTATGACCGACCTTCAGTCTCTCGTCTTTGATGTTGTGGGGCCACTGCTGCCCTTAAACGGCAACAGATATCTATTCATAATGATTGGTTGGCATACATACTGGCCAGAAGCAGTTCCCCTAGATAATATTACAGCTGAACTAGCCTCTGCTTCTGCCTCTACCTTGTTAGCTAGGTTCAGTTGTCCTCAGAATATCACTATTGATTGGAGATGACAATTTGAATCAGAACTGTCCAGTTATCTTGCCAAGTTTTGCGGGTATAAGCATCACAAGGCTATGAGCTGCCACCTGGCCAGTAACGGGATGCTGGAGCCTTGGCACCGTTTTTTGAAGCAGCAATTATGTATTGACATGTCTTGGACAACTGCCTTGTCATTCATTCTCTTGGGCTCAAGGACAGCGTACAAAACAGACATAGAGTAAATTTGTTGATACAAACACTCTCTGTATCCAACAGGACCAAATGGAACTCTTGCGCCAGCTTCATGAACATATAGCATGAGCTCATCCATTGCAAGCTTCTCAACATGGTACACCTTATTTTTGCATACTCCATGACTTGGAAATGTGCACACATGTCATGCTATGCATGGCAGGAGTGAAGGCACCATTACAGACACCTTACAGGTATTTTGTAGAATGGACAGTCTATGGTCTCAGTTAGTAGGGTGTGTGGCAGTGCCATCTGCTTTTATTTCATCATTTGTTGTCCTCAGTGTCAATGTACTGACTGAAAAATGGGTTGTGTGGATTCAGACACTGACTACTTTAAATGATGTAGCCGACATATGTACAGTTATGTTTTACAGTACTTTTTCACAATTCACAACCCCCTAATAATACATTTATATGGCCAGTGCACTATTGTTAAACTTTTGATAAGCATCATTAATAGTTAGCAGGTGAAACTTCACATACTGCTACAATAGTTTCATGTTGAACGTCTACGAGCAGTAAAACCTAACCACAAAGTTCAGTTCTTGAAGAATAATTAGGTACATATGGAGCATGCACTGTCATTGGTTTTTACACATGCCCTAATTGTTTAACATTTATTTCACAGTTAAATTGAAGCATTGTTGTTGTTCTAACCAGCACAGGCTACTTGTCTGAGATTCTGCCTTGGACTGACTGCCTTGTGACCAAAAATTGGGCCCATAATAGGTGCTGAAACTACAGTGTTCGGAGTTTAATTTACAGGAGTTACAACTAAAATTTAACTCATTAAATCAACTGAATATGTCAAAAAATTACGTCTTTTTAACAGCTTCTTCTTCTTCTACTACAAGAGTTGGGCCAAATTGTTTAAATCGTGAAATTAACAACTCAAACAATATTTTTGACAAAACTGTTATTTACTTTGGAATTAATTCAGGGCTGGTTTTGCTAACATATTTTTGAATAGAGCCAAATAGGTACTTTAAGAATAATAGCATTTTGTCTTCTAAATGTTTACAATTATTACAAAATTTGTTTGTTTATATGTCAACAATATAATTTATGTTGCAAAACAGTTACTGATTTCACCCTGTAACAAAAGTTACTAACTAGGAATAGTCAAAATAAATTAGAAAATCAATTACATACAAAAAACTAAGCAAAAAATTATCTGTTTTTATAATCTTTAAAACTGAGGGTCAACCTTTCTCTATTATGAAAATGCAGATTATATTCACGTATGTTAATGGTGATTAGTTAAAATTGAAGAGGAAAAAAAACCAACAAAAAAACAAATTTAGGGGCAGATGGCAAACCAAGAGGGGAATTAAAATTATCCCAGCTTGCTTCATCACAGGTGAAGCCAGCATTCCTACTCCACAGTGCAGGACCTTCCACAGCCAATCAGGGGCAGCTGTTGCCTCCAGTACAGACAACCAGTTTGTTGCTGCAAGCACAACCTCAACTACCAGCACAGATGACTCACTCTGGACACAGAGTACACTTCCCCACACATCCTGGACACCAACACTCCACTTCTGCTGAGGGGCTGACGTAATGACTACTTCAGCAGTATCTGCTATCCCAGTGACCAGCCGTTTTGCGGTACATATGGGCAAGCTTATGTTCTGAGTTGTGCACAGAGCAAGTGCAGCATGGAAGTTAGTGTTATGTCAGCTTCGACCATAGATACTAGTAGACTGGCCTTGCTGTGCAGAAGCTATAGGGCTCGTGTGGCTCCAACATAAACGACGTGACTGTTGGCAAAACGTGGCGGGATTTCAAATGAGCGGTCTGCCATCCTGTGTTTGTATCGTATTTTACCCACATTTCTCAATTGACTGCCAAGCGCTTCCAACAAAAATTACTTTTTTATTTGTGAAAAATTATGTCAGAACTACATTTGACCTGGATTTGTTCACAGTACCATTTATAAAATCTAAAAAATGTATCGAAGGCCCCTCTGGTGGGCAGCGGGACTAAATTACTATAAACTATCAGTTAAAGTAAAACGTCGTTAAAATTCTTTTAAACAATAAGAGTGGGCTCGTGTCAAAACTTTAAATATTGGATTCGCCGCGTTTTGAGCTCTAGTCACTTATAAAAGAAAATGGGATATGGGAATTATGTCAACTATAGGTCCCAAAATTGTCGACTTTAGGAGCAGGTCCATTTTAGAGTATCAATTTTAGGTGCACTTCAAAGGTTCAGTTCCTACTATTTTTACAAAAGTTTAAACTATCAGTTTAAAAAAATGATATTTTAGATGAAATGTGAGACTCTGAAGTTTCAGAAAATAATTTTGGAACCTACATTTATTTAATAGTATTAGAAGGTAGAAAAAAATGCTCTTCATATGTCGACTATAGGTGCTCTTACCTTGTATATACAAAAGGCGCCTATGTGCAGATGGCTTAAAGTTTTTCCGTTTCAGGGCCTGTATCCAAAGCTGTCTTCGGTTTTCATCCTTAGGGAACCTATGAGTAGGAACGAGAAACACTTATACTTACTTCTGGAACTGAATTATCACAGATACTTTCCAAAATGTAATATGAGTCTGAGTTTACAGGCATCACTTTCAACGCTTTAATTTACGTGATACTCTATTTCAAGTGTAAAAAACATATAAAAGTCACTTCAGCAGATTTCAATAAACGCATCTGCATTATCATAGAAACACACGTGAAATGTAATGCCATTTCCCCCGACAAAACGCTGAGTACAGCCATAAGCGCAACATGAAACAACCATGTTTTGCCAACATTCACGTGACTTTAGCCCAGAGATGTTGGAGCCACGAAAATGACGTCAGGGCCAGTCTATTATATTTATGGTCGAAGGATGTCAGGCTGCTAAGAGTGCTGTGTTGTCTTGGTGCAGCTGTGCTGTTCTTTGGTTTTTGTTTTATTATAGACACTCCATGTTTTATCGCAGACACTTGATTCCTTATGAGACATTCACACTTACCCACATGCTTATATTCTGTCGTAGGCTTTTCAAGTTTTGGTTCAGAATTGCTGTGATGATCAAATATTTTGTGTCGTGAGTTTCAAGGCAGTAAATAATAATTCGTGTCCAATATACTTCTCTCCCCCCCCCCCCCCCCCCCCTCTGCCCCGCCCCCCCCCCCCCCCCCCCCCCACCCTGAACAATACCTGTTTGTTACCAGAACGTATAAAGGCGAAAGCAGCCCAGCCAAGTTGAGCTGAAAACACATGGTCTGTTTTAACAGATGAATTCAAATATTTTTCTCCTGCATGGAATTAGTCACCCAGTAGTGAGAAGACTATTGAAAATTTAATTGCAGGGATTGTTGGAGAAGAGGAACAATTAAAAAGTAATAATCAGGAAGAGAGTATTGCCTTTGATTTTCATTCTAGTAAAAATAAAAGAAAGGACCTAATTGTGAATGAATGTCAAAATTTTGCAAGAAGCATGAGAAGGAAGAATTTGCTATGTGTACAATAAAAATGACCACAGAAGACGTGGTAACAAAACAAAGGCCTTTCAAACCCCGTCCTCTCTTCAAAAGGACAAACCATGAATAAATTTGTTATTTTAATGACAGAGAGAACCCAAAATTAGCAGTCTTAGTGAAGCATTAGAAAGTGTCAAACAAAATCCTGTCACTGAATAGGACAAGAGGGGAGTCACTACATTTATTGGATATGAATGAAATAGAATTCAGAAAAGAAGTGGGCAAGTTAGCAAATGTGAAGGACTATGATAGTGTCATGAAAGTTGCCAAATAAGAAAAATAGTTGCAACAGGAAATTTCGGAAGTGAAAACTGTGTTCTCAAGGGTGTAATGTTTGTTGGTTAACTATGTAAAAATCTGATGTCTTACTGTAAAAATCTGATGTCTTACACAGACATTATTGAAAAATATTGCACAATTGTTTTTAGTAAATATTCCTTTCACGTCTATAAATATAAGACATTTTAAAAGGACAAAATGTGAAAATTAAACCCAGAATGCAATCACTACTGACAAGTGAAGGATGAGAATGGCACACCAACAAGAGAATGTGTGATGGAGATCCAAATAGTTTAAGTTCGACAGAAAAACTGTGTGAAACTTGTGTGAGAGCTAAGCTATCAAGAGAGCCATTTCCTGCTGTGAGAGAAAGAGCAACAAGACCACTTGAAATAATATATGTTGATATCTGTGGGGTGATCCCCCTAACATTTAGTGGATGCATATTCTACACGACAGTATTAAATGATTTCATTCATTTTTGTGTAGCAAATCTTGTAAGATGTATGTCAGTGGGTATAGTGTTCATAAAAAAAAAGTGTTAGAAAGTGAAAAATCAGTCAGTCTGTGTCAAAAAGAAGACATTATATAGGTGGTGAATACACAAGTCTTGAGTTTAAGAATTGTTGTGAAGGAAAAGGAATGTACTATAGTTCTTACACTAAAAGAGAAAGTAGACTAAATCTGACAATGAAAAAGGCCAGAGCTATGATTGTGGTCAGCAAACTGACCAGAGAGCTACGGGGAGAAGTAGTGCACACAGCTAACACATTTATTCGATAGCTCAGCTATCAAAGTAAATCTACAGAACAGTGGGAGGCTAGGTCTGTCAAGAATTAAAACTGTTGTATCTTGAGTTTTTGCCAAAAATTTAGACCACTTCCAGAAACTAGATGAAAGAACACTTCCAGAAACTACACAAGCGCCAAAGGAACTGGAATAGGCATTCATATTCAAATACAGAGATTTGTGAACAGGCAGGATACAGCACTGCGGCCAGCAACACTCATGTAAGAAAAGTTCCTGGTGCAGTTGTTAGGTCGGTTCTGCTGCTACAATGGCAAGTTATCAAGATTTAAGTGAGTTTGAACGTGGTGTTATTGTCGGTGCATGAGTGTTGGAACATAGAATCTCAGAGGTAGTGATAAAGTGGGGATTTTCCCATTTGACCATTTACGAGTGTACCGTGACTATCACGAATCCGGTAAAAAGTCACATCTCGCACATTGATGTGGCTGGAAAAAGATCATACAGGAATGGGACAAACGACAACTGAAGAATCGTTCAACATGACAGAAGTGCAACCCTTACACAAATTGCTGCAGATTTCAATTCTGGGCCGTTAACAAATGTCAACGTGTGAACCATTCAACGAATCATCATTGATGGGGGGTTTCGGAGCCGAAGGCCCACCGATGTACCTTCGAAGACTGCAAGACACATTGTTTGATGCCTCGTGTGGGCTACTCAACACCAACATTGAACTGTTGTTGACTGGAAACACGTTGCCTGGTCGGACGAGTTTCATTTTAAATTATATCAAGCGGATTGACGGGTATGGGTACGGAGACAACGTAATGAATCAGTGGACCTGCATGTCAGCAGGGGACTATTCAAGCTGGTGGAGGCTCTTTAATGTAAATCTACATGGATACTCTGCAAATCACATTTAAGTGCCTGGCAGAGGGTTCATCGAACCACCTTAAAAATTCTCTATTATTCCAATCTCATATAGCGCGCAGAAAGAACGAATACCTATATCTTCTCATATGAGCTCTGATTTCCCTTATTTTATTGTGGTGATCATTCCTCCCTGTGTAGTTCGGTGTCAACAAAATATTTTCACATTCAGAGGAGAAAGTTGATGATTGGAAATTCGTGAAAAGATTCCGTTGCAACAAAAAACGCCTTTCTAAGTGTCCTGCCAATAAGACGCAGTCTTTGGTTAGCCTTCCCCACAACATTTTTTGTGTGTTCCTTCCAATTTTAAGTTGTCTGTAATTGTAATACCTAGGTATTTAGTTGAATTTACGGCTTTTAGATTAGACATGATTTATCATGTAACTGAAGTTTAACAAGTTCCTTTTAACACCATTCAGATGTCTTTTCTAAATAGTTTTTCAGTTTGTCTTGATCTTCCGATGACTTTATTAGACGATAAATGACAGCGTAATCTGCAAACAACCGAAGATGGCTGCTCAGATTGTCTCCCAAATATAAGGAACAGCAAAGGGCCTATAACACTCCCTTGGGGAACGCCAGAAATCACTTCTGTTTTATTCGGACTTTCTGTCTGTTACTACGAACTGTGACCCCTCTGACAGGAAATCAGAAATCCAGTCACATAACTGAGATGATATTCCATAAGCACACAATTTCACTATGAGCCGCTTGTGTGGTACAGTGTCGAAAGCCTTCCAGAAATACGGAATCGATCTGAAATCCCTTGTCAATAGCACTCAACACTTCATGTGAATAAAAAGCTAGTTGTGTTTCACAGGAATGATGTTTTCTAAACCCATGTTGACTGTGTGTCAGTAGACTGTTTTCTTTGATGTAATTCATAATGTTCGAACACAATATATGTTCAAAATCCTGTTGCATATTGATTTTAACAATATGGGTCTGTAATTTAGTGGATTACTCCTGCTACCTTTCCTGGATATTGGTGTGACCTGCACAACTTTCCAGTCTCTGGGTACGGATCTTTCGTCGAGCGAATGGTTTCATATAAGTGTGGAGCTAATGCATCAGCATACTCCGAAAGGAACCTAATTGGTTTTTAGTCTGGACCAGAAGACTTGCTTTTATTGAGTGACTTAAGTTGCTTCACTACTCGGAGGATATTTACTTCTACGTTACTCATGTTGGCAGCTGTTCTCGATTTGGAGTCTGGAATTTTGTGAAGGCATTTTGGAAGGCGGTGTTTAGTAACTCTGCTTTGGCAGCACTGTCTTCGATAGTATCTCCAGACAAGACATTGATTGTTTCTTGCCGCTAGCATACATCACATATGATCAGAATCTCTTTGGATTTTCTGCCAGGTTTCGAGACAGTTTCATTGTGGAAACTGTTATAAGCATCTCGCATTGAAGTCCGCCCTAAATTTCGAGCTCCTGTAAAAGATCGCCAATATTGGGATTTTACATCTGTTTAAATTTGGCGTGTTTGTTTCGTTGTTTCTGCAACAGTGTTCTAACTCGTTTTGTGTACGAAGGAGGATCAGCTCCATCATTTGTTAATTTATTTGGTATAAATCTCTAAATTGCTGCTGATACTATTTCTTTGAATTTGAGCCACTTGTATTATTAATTTGGAATGAGTGGAGATTGTCACTCAGGAAGGTGTCAAGTGAATTTTTATCTGCTTTTTTGAATAGTATATTTTTCGCTTATTTTTCAAGGATTTGGGGATTACAATATTCAGTCTAGATATGCAACCCTGCGTTCACTAATCCCTGAATCAGTTTTGATGCCCGTTATTAACTCTGGATTATTTGTTGCTAAGAGGTGAAGTGTGTTTTCACAACCATTTACTATTTGCGTGGGCTCATGAACTAACTGCTCTGAAATAATTTTCAGAGAACGTGTTTAGCACAATTTCGGATGATATTTTATCCATTAACTCTGGAATTAAACATGTATTTTCGACGACATATCGATGGTAAATTAGTCACCACCAACTGTTATTGTATGAGTCGGGTACGTGTTTGAAATCAAACTCAAGTTTTCTTTGAACCTTTCAGAAACTGTATCATCTTTATTGGGAGGTTGGTAAAAGGATCCAATTATTATTTTATTCCGGTTACTAACAATGACCTCTGCCCATACTCACTCACAGGAAGTATCTACTTCAATTTCGCGACAAGGTAAACTACTTCTGACAGCAACAAACACGCCACCGCCAAACGTGTTTTAGCCTATCCTTTCGGAACTCCATTAGGTTCTTTGCAAAAATTTCAGCTGAGCTTATAGCCCCTAATGGTGAGGGGCGTGTGCTGTTGGAGAGATATGGAACACCTGGTAAGTCTAGATAAGACTCTGACAGGTGACACGTACGCAAACATCCTGTCTGATCAACTGCATCCATTCATGTCTACTTTGGCTTCTGACAGGCTTGGACAACTCCAGCAGGAGAATGTGACACCCCACATGTCCAGAATTGCTACAGAGTGGCTTCAGGAACACTAAGTTTAAACCTTTCCACTGGCAATCAAACTCCAAGGACATGAACATTATTGAACATATCTGGGATGCCTTGCAATGTGCTGTTTAGAAGAGATGCCCACCCTCTCGTACTCTTACGGATTTATGGACAACCCTGCATGATTAATGGTGTAAAGTCCCCTCAGCACTACTTCAGATAGTAGAATCCATGCCACGTCGTGTTGCAGCACTTCTGAATGCTTGTGGAGATCTTACACGATATTAGGCAGGTGTACTAGTTTCTTTATCATCTTCCATGTAGATGAAAGAAGTAAATCGTACATTTTTGTTGATTATGTTCTAAATGGTTGCAGACTGTTTGATGCAGAAAGAAGGAAGCAGGTGGAGAAGTTGAATTTGAAGAGTGTGACAAAAGAAACTGTATAGAAAAATCTTGTTATTGGTGAAGTATCAAACGATACTACAATGAAGTAAATGAAAATGAAAATAAAGAAACAGGAGAAGTAAGTTACTTAGGCAGAGGATGCTATAAAGAAAGAAAATACAATTTTAGGGATAGATCAAACTTGAAGAAATCGTTAAAATATGATTATGGAACATCATTACTTCAATATGAGAATGTGGTAATGGTCCATATAAAGAAAATGGGATAAAAGTGTGGAGGCTGGCAAATCCAAAGGAGGCAAAAGGAAAGAGAGAATGACAAGCAAATGGCCTTTAAAATCAGAGATGGTGGTTGATGTAAGGCCAGGCTGGTTGTCAGGTTGTCAATAACAAGAGATGTGGATTTCAAGGAATTATTCAGGCCAGTAATAGATATCTGTTGATGAAGACTGTTGTTTTCTCTGAGTGGAGAAAAATTTCCGTAGGAGTGATTGATGTAGTGTTTTTCATGAAGATACCTGAAGAAGACAAAGAAGTTGGAAAAATTGTTTTGAATAAACCTCTGTACATGAACTCCATTTAGATGGAATAAAACTGGAAGATTTCCTAGGTGCAGGACAGATTCAATCAATCGGATCAGCACATATTTAAATATTTAACAAAAGAAATTTGTGTAGCTAAGCATGTTTAGAATCATAATAGCAAAAGAATTGAAGAAAACTGAAAACATACTGAAGAAAAATTTAAGTGACTGTGGTAGAAAATCTAGATGCATACATAGGGATACAAATAGTGAAGACAGAGGACGGAATATTTCTGCATCAAGAGCAGTGTGTGGAGGAGGAAATTGGTATAACTGACTGAAAGGTCACAAGACTCCTTTAGTTCCAAAGCGGAATAAAAGCAAAGAAAATCAAGAGGATGAAAATATTTAATTTCCTTACCTGTTGTATTTGGAAAGTAAAACCAGACATCTGCATACTCTCTCCAAGCTACCATACGGTGCGTGACAGAGGGCACCCTGTATCTCTGTTAGTCATTTCCTTTCCTGTTCCACTTGCAAATAGAGCGGTATGAAAAACAGTGTCTGTATGCCTCTGCACAGGCCCTAATATCTCTTATCTTTGTGGTCCTTATGCACAGTGTATGTAGACAGCAGTAGAATCATTTGGCAGTCAACTTCAAATGCCGATTCTCTAAATTTTCTCAATAGTGATTCTCAAAAAGAACATTGCTTTCCATCTAGGGATTACCATTTGAGTTCCTGAAGCATCTCCATAACACTTACATATTTTTTTAACCCACCATAAGAAATCTAGCAGCCCGCCTCTGAATTGAATTGCTTCAATCTCTTCCTTCAGTCCCACCTGGTATGGATCCCAAACACTCGAGCAATACTTAAGAATAGGTTACACCAGTGTCTCACACACTCACACTCACACTCACACTGTCTCCCTTACAGGTGAACCACTGTTTTCTAAAATCCTTCCAGTAGATCGAAGTCGATCACTCTCCTTCCGTACCCAGTTCTCACATGCTTGTTCCATTTCATATCACTTTCTAACATTATGCCCAGATATTTAAAGGACTTGACTGTGTCAAGCAGGACACCAGTAAAACTGTATCCCTACTCATCCACATTAACTTAAGTTTTCCACGTTTAGAGCTAGCTGCCATTCACCACACCAACTAAAAATTTTGTCTGTCTTGTATCTTCCTACAGTCACTATACTTCAACATACAGTACACCACAGCATTGTCAGCAAACATCTGCAGATTGCTGCCCACCCTGCCTGCCAAATCATTTATGTATGTAGAGAACAGCAGCACACTTCCCTGGGGCACTCTTGATTATACACTTGTCTCTGATGAACACAACGGGACTTTTGGAGTGCCTGGGGGGAAATGTGATAGGACCGCTGTTGTCTCTATATACATAAATGATTTGGTAGACAGAGTGGGCAGCAATCTGTGGGAGTTGTTTCACGGAAGACCATCCCCTACCGCGACCTCAAAAAATGCCAAATTCTCAAAAGAACTCTGAGATATCTAAAAGATTCCATGAATTATGCCCTTTTCTACAATAAGGAAGAAGGTGAAGATGACACTATTCATCTATATATCTACTGTTTTTTCTGATAATGCCAAAGACTGAAGGGACGGAAAGAGTCGAAATGTATGCATTGTCTATAATGGTGCTCCCGTTAATTGGTGTTTCAAGAAGCAGTGCAAAATGGTTAATTCATCAACTGAAGAAAAATACATTTCAGCAACAGAATGCACCAAAGAAATGAAACACACAAAGACCCTACTACAAGAGCTACCCAGTTTGAGATTATCTAAAACTTAAGACTAGATTTACTGAAACAAACCAGGTGTGCGGTAGTGGATTTGTCGAAGAGCTGGGGGAAACAGTGTTTGCTGCATTTATTTTTTTAATTTAGTAATCAGAATAAGAAGCCGAATGTGAGTTACCTTGTGTGTTTGTGTGTTTGTTTGTGTTATACAAAGACAGCAATGCAGTAGCTTATATAGTTTAATCAGTGTTTGTTGTATCTTATAATATTCAAAATAGTGAATACATAGAAGTAAAAACATAGCAGAATTCACCAATCTTTTCAGTTATACTTCACGATGCCACATTAGTGAAGATTTCTTTTTATGTAATCATAAGTTGCCTCTGATCAGAAATTCAGATTTTCTTTTTTTCATAACAGCCATGATCTGTTGGCAGCCTGTGCTGAAAGTACAGAAGTAAAAGTATTCGACTTTAAGAGCGACACAGCAACAGAAATGTAAGTATCTTTACGGAATTTTGGTGTTCCGTTTTATTAAATTTATGATGACTTTGATCTGTTGAGATTTCTTAATTCAGTGCAAACTACAAATTAGGGAGGAGTATTTTAGCTTTAAATGATGTTAATGATAGATTATCTAACTGATTAGTTTCTTACAAGAATTCTTCCACAAAGTAATTGTATCTCTGTGGCATAGTTATTTGTAGCTTTTTTTGGTGAACATAGCTTTATATGCAGCATATCTTACCGTTTAGTTCTCCTGTTTGTATTGGGAAGTATGAACATGTGATTATGATTCAGGGATAAGAATTGTGAAATCTGTATTTCGTCTACAAATGATGGAAATGATTATCCGTATCTAATTTGGACAAGTTATTTAAAAATGATTTTTGGCTGTGAAAGGAAGATATTATAAAAATTAAGATGTTTTTAAAATATTCAGAACCATTGTCCCTTGGAGGTGCAATATACATATATAATGGTTCTGTGAGGAGCCGTGCAGTTTAGACTTCCATAAAAACCACACATAAGAACTGGAAATAAGTATGGTATGCTATGTAATATCTTACCGACCCCATTGTATTTGTTGACAGATAAGTCAATTATTGTAATGCTGATTCGTGGTACCCATTGGGAATGCTTAAGTATTGTGCCCTGTGTTCAATAAGAACTTGTGAGTACCCTGTGGACTGTTCTGTGACATTTGTGTGTTTTCGTATGGATAATTGAACTGATTCCCCCCTCTCCCAGGGTGCTCAAAACTCATTTGAGAGACTGTTTTTCGAAGACATGTTGGCATTTCTTCTTTTCTCATGCTGCAATCCCCTCTCCACCCTTTCTTTCTCCGTCTATCGCTCCCTCCGCCCTCACCCCCACCCAGTTCGTTCAGAAATCATGTTTTGAGCATAGATGTGATAAACATGAAACCCAGAACACTTAAGTTCAACTGCTATTTCCATACTGCAAGTTTAATCTCTTACTATCCTGCGCACGCTTCCCCCATGAGACGAGTGTTAGAACAAGCTCGTGTTACCACCTGATTGGTATAAGAGAGAATGATAGAGGCTCACCTTAGGCTGGCTCCCATATTGACAATACAACTAGTATCAGGACGTCATTTTGGTTAAATTTTGTCAGTGCAACTTCTTTTTTTCCCACTCTAGGGTTTGACCCATTATTTATCTAAATTTTACACCAGTATGTCATCTGGAAGGATACTTTCAGTCCTGCACATCTCGTTCGTGTGGGCGCGCGCACACACACACACACACACACACACACACACACACACACAGACAGACAGACAGACAGACAGACAGAGAGAGAGAGAGAGAGAGAGAGAGAAACAACTCTGTAGCCAGTCTGATGTGGAGAGGTCTTAGTGTACCCCATGATGATGCAGGTATCTACTTATAATGCTTGAGCTGTGTGGAGTTGCCCGTAATTCCTGGGACTCTAGGGAATGACTACTTGGCTGGATGACTGTAGCTGCGGCTGGGTGCTCCTTTGGGGAAAGCCTTTGATCATAGTGACACCAGAGGAGATGATCACTAATGAAACAGATAAAGTTATACAAACAAATGGCTGTACTGACATGACCTCAGCAGACATAGCTAGTAATCGTGATTCAGAGATTTATAGCCCTTTGACATTGTCATCTCTGACCACTACATGGAATAATAAGGTAAAAAAGTAAGGAGTTTGACCTAAACTGTTTTCTCAATGTCTACTATGACCTAGAAAAGATGGCGATAGCCTTACAGTAACAAAACTGTTACTCTTTACGGAACAAATTGAGGTCAGTGTTCGAGAAGTAGTTAAATTAGAAAATACTAGATAACATCTGTACTTTGCAAACTACCTTATCCTGTGTGGAGGAGAGTAGTGTGTGTATCACTACACGCGTACACCTAACCCCCTTTGCCCTACCCCCTTTCCTGTTCCAATCACATACAGTCTAAAGGAAGAAAGATTGTTTGTAATCTTCCATTTGAGCTTGAACCTCACTAATTTAATCCAGAAATATGTTAAAATGGGAGACATACCAGTCACTACCCCCCGTGCAATGTCAGGGGTGAGGGTGGGTGGTGGCTAGAATAGACCTGTGGCCCTTTCTTGCCTGTCTTAAGAGGCAACTAATAGACGTCTTCTTATTTGGTCATATTTTTTCCTTGAGAAGTGGACTAAATCGTGCATCCACTAAACCAGTTGTGGAAAAAGGCGTTCAGTACAGGTGGATGGCTATAGTTGAAATGTGTGCTGCACCTAGCACCATGCCTTATGCCCTTTCCACCATAACACCAGCACCCACTCATTTTGACTGCAGATGCCTCCCCATATGGCATTGGTGCAGTGTTGCATTACTGAGCAACCAGTTGCCTATGCGTCAAAGGCGCTGACATTCCACTCGAAAGATCTCCTTGCAGATAGAAAAGGAAGCGTTAGTGGTTGTCTTTACCATTAGGAAGTTCCATGTTGACCTATTCGGGGCTAAGTTTATATTAATTACAGACCACACACCACTGGTTGGTTATTTGGATAGCACGCCATTGTTCCAGAATTGACAGTCAACGATCTGTGCTGAGTGCTTTTCCACAGCTCTTACAATTAAATCATAAAATACAAACCCACTTCACAACATACTGACACTCCAACTCACTAAGCTGCGGGACCCAACCTGGCCTTTGACCCACAGGAAATCTCATGTTTCCACATAGCAGGGTGTTTATGTCCCTGGACAACTGGGAAATCTGGGAATTGTTTCATCTGGGAGAAAATAGAGAAACCTGGAAAGTTTCTGGAATTTCAGGGATTTTTTTTTTAGTTAATTTTTTTTATAATTTTGCTTGGTAAGAACTGATACCCTAACAAAGAATTTTACTATACTCTGCTACTGCAGAATATGACTGCAGCAGTAAAACATAAATGGGGGGGGGGGGGGGGGACTTAAGTTGCAAAGGAAATGTCATTTAAGACAACAAAACACAGTGCACACACAGGTGTCTGCTAACAGGAAAATGTCAAAGGCTTCGGGACGAAGACTGTACAATACTTCATATCAGTGAACTGCTCCCGATGAGCTGATGTTGCAACTGTTTATATTATGTTCATTTGAGCAGTTGCCAGTGGGTGCATGTGTTGTTGAGTCATGTATGAGCAGTACCTTCTCCTACTTATTGCTGCTTGAAGTGTGGCTGTTAGTTGTACCAGCAGTAGCAGCAAGCAGTCAGATGGTACCTGAGAAATTTTTCTGGTGAGTCCATGTTGCCAGATTTGTGCAGGTGCAGAACAATCTGAGTTGTAATGAGAAGGGAAGTAGTCTCCACGTGGCCTGTGTTTACATTTAGTGTTTTTGCTGTTACCTCTTCATTTACAGCTTTCATGACAAATGAAAACAAAAGAGATTTCTGTGGCTGTGAGCTATTAAGTGAATAAAATAGTCACCTAATTACAGGAGGTTAAAACATGTTTTTAGTTTCAGTTTTTGGATTTTATTTTGTTTCTGTGTTTTTGGCAGTCGAGCATTAATCTCTTTGTGGGACAATGAAGTTATTTTTTCAGTATGCTAAAGAAATTTAGCTTTTATTAATCTCTTCTGCTGGGACAGTTAATCTATTTGAAACAAAGTATTTCATTCCACACTATTGGCTGGTTTCAATTGTCTGCTGAATTTCAAGTGCATGTTTTCATCTTCTGACATGCATGGCATTATGCCATAGTAAAGAACTAAACCTGAGATAATATAGTAGTGGTACTCAAAGAAGATTTGCATCCAAAAAACCGCAGTGAAAAGCTGAATATCAGGTTGGGGCCTACTTCATTGTGAATCTGGACATGCGTAATTCAGCTTAAAGTGCAATTCGTATTTTAATATGGTTTATAAAATTCCAATGATCTTGGAGTATGCTCTGGTGTTCCATTTTTGTTATGCCACAATGTAAGAGCTCTTCATGCTACATACTTACAAACAAACACATGGGCTTCCTACATCATTGTAGCAACACATGTGCTGTAGTGCCCGTTTTCTGGCACACTCTGGCAACTGCTGAAACAAACATATTTCTAACAGGTCACATGAAAATATTGTGAATGGTGGTTCGAAGCGCATTACTTTCAAAATAAATTTAGTTTTACGCAAGATGAATTATGTTACATGTGAGAATGTACAATGAATTTCCTAAAATGCACAGTTTTGACTCTCATTTAAAACTTAACACTTTGAGGACCAGCCACTTAGAATAATTTAGAAACCAGATCAGATCATACATTTATGTTGTTATTTAAAATTTTACTGGCACATTTGTGTGATGTATCGTTAAGTGTAAAACCTTCAAAAAGACCAATATTATATATGAATGCTTAGCTTTTCTTGTAGCTACACTATGTGTGTTAATTTAAACCATTAACTTTTCGTATCTCGATGTGTTTGCACGACTTGACAACGATGTTGCTATTGGCTGACTACATCATGTCCTATGCTCTGAGTATTTGCTATCATCGCTTGGTGAGATCAAGCATCACCCAACTTGGACTACATTCCATTAACCTCGTTTTGCTTTTGTTGATGTTCATCTTATACCCTCCTTTCAAGACACTGTCCATTCCGTTCAACTGCTCTTCAAAGTCCTTTGCTGTCTCTGACAGAATTACAATGTCATCGGTGAACCTAAAAGTTTTTATTTCTTCTCCATGGATTTTAATACCTACTCCGAACTTTTCTTTTGTTTCCTTTACTGCTTGCTCAATATACAGATTGAATAGCATCGGGGAGAGGCTACAACCCTGTCTCACTCCCTTCCCAACCACTGCTTAACTTTCATGTCCCTCGACTCTTGTAACTGCTATCTGGTTTCTGTTCAAATTGTAAATAGCCTTTCGCTCCCTGTATTTTGCCCCTGCCACCTTTAGTATTTGAAAGAGAGTATTCCAGTCAACATTGTCAAAAAATTTCGCTTAGTCTACAAATGCTAGAAACATAGGTTTGCCTTTCCTTAATCTATTTTCTAAGATAAGTCGTAGGGTCAGTATTGCCTCACGTGTTCCAATATTTCTACGGAATCCAAACTGATCTTCCCCGAGGTCGGCTTCTACCAGTTTTTCCATTCGTCTGTAAAGAATTTGCATTAGTATTTTGCAGCTGTGACTTATTAAACTGATAGTTCGGTAATTTTCACGTCTGTCAACGCTTGATTTCTTTGGGATTGGTATTATTATAATCTTCTTGAAGTCTGAGGGTATTTCGCCTGTCTCATACATCTTGCTCGCCAGATGGTATAGTTTTGTCAGGACTGGCTCTCCCAAGGCTGTCAGTAGTAATTCGGATTTATATTTTCATAATATGAAAATATCTAGTGTACCTGTTGCTGTACATCAAAGATCTTTCCAAAACATTCTTTTCAGCACTGGGAAGTTCTACACTAGTGTATAAAACCTTAACCATTCGAAGCATTTATATGATTTACAGTTCTGAGGGAAAGTATACTGTCACTTAACATAGAAAAAGTGCATTTTTAACTGGAAAATCTGGGGAAAAATGTGGAAATTTTTTCGTGTCCACTTATACACCCTTGACATTCAGACACAGAACAATCTGACTTTGTACTGGTTTCTAATTTTGGCTCCATGAATTGCACTGCATGCGCGCGCACACACACACACACACACACACACACACACACACACACACACACACACACACACTCTCTCTCTCTCTCTCTCTCTCTCTCTCTCTCTCTCTCTCTCTGTGTGTGTGTCTCTTGTGGCAAGTCATGCACTGTGCATTCCACAGTTGGGCTGTGTGCTTTTCAAAGAACACCAGTCCAGAGACCTGGACCTGGGCATGCCTCTCCCACTGTCTTATGTCCTTAGTCGTCAAGGCAGATGCTCAGTTATTAGAGCACCCTGGTTCTGTCCATTGAAGGGCTTCCCCGAACCATTCATAGTGATAGCTTTCAAACAATTCTATGCCTCCAACAACATAAAATACCTTTTTGGTTTGCCATTTCACCCATTCCTCTAATTACAAAGCAAAGCATTTTATGTGGATGTTCAAGCAGCAAACGTCTCCATCATGGGAGACAACTGCAAACTTCTCAGTCTCCTGGTCCCACAGTCCCAGGAACCACAGCTCCCAGTTACTCATACCAGTCAGTGGGCCAATGTGATGGAATACCAACCATGCCACTAGTTCACTCTCCGATGCATCATCGAGGACACTTTCGACCCTACATGCCCATTGCAGGGGTGGTATCAAAGCATGATGATACTGAAAGCCTGCTGGAGGGTATGGAACTTGATCTGGCCACTAGACAACACTGCTGCACCTACAAACGCCAGTGTCGCTCTGTGATGCAATGATGGCCTCACTGTGCCACAGTACCATGCCAATCTTGCTGGACAGCAAGTGTTCTTGGTCATGCTATAAAGCTAGTTGTGCTGTGACAAAGCTTTGTCATCTCCATTATTAGTTTTCCTCTTGTTGTTTGTCGTCTTCATATTTGGCACTCCACTATTTGACCTCAGGCTGTTCAATCCCGTCTTTGTGGGTTTTATTAAGTTGTAATTGACTTCTTACATATCTTTGTCACAGTAAAAAGTAAAGAGAAAAGTTCATAAAAATCTGACCAAGACCTAAGAATCAAAATACAACCCAGATAGCTCAGCGTGTTCTTTATCTGGTTGTGAATGAAACATTGTTTGTCCAATCACTTGCTGCATCTCGCAGATAGAGAGAAAGAGGAAAAGAAAGTGTATTTCAGTGGGACGTGAACAGGTTCAGAACTCACATGTAGGAACTTTAAATCTGAGTACACTAAAAGCACTATGCCTGAGTTTACAGGAAACCTGGAAAACCACCAACACCACTGGACTGAGAGACGGTGCACTCAATAGGAAAGATGACCTTGGTGGTGACAGGTTAAGTGTTGTATGATGTTACTCATAAGTAACATGTGCCTCTTGCCTATTCCATTCCATCCCATTCACTGTCAACTAGGATAAAATTACCAGTACAGGTGTCACCTATAGTTCACTGAATATCACTGTATGACCTTTTTTTTTTCCCATATCGTCATCTATTTAATGAAGAGGATTTTGTAAGACCTCATTAAGCAACACTCTGACATTCGTACTTTATTGGAATTTTAATACGCACATTGTGCTTTGAGGTTGTAGCACGAAATGCCACAGGGGTCATAGTATCAGAAGACATCTGCCTTCCAGAGGTCAAACAATACATTTTGAAGAAGTTACAGAGCCATTTGTGGCCATTGATATCACCTGCTGCCCCTGCTGATAGTACTGTGTTGATAAATTTTTCACTAGGTAGATAACCTGAAAGAGAGCATTCGGGATAGGTGCTTCAGAGTGAACTGGACACATTACTACCAGTTAGCTAGATTTTATCACAAACACAATCTCTAAGACCTAATTAATCATTGTTGTTGTGGTCTTCATCTCCCAGCACCTACTGCAACCTACATCCTTCTGAATATGCTAAGTGTATTCATCTCTTGGTCTCCCTCTACGATTTTGGCCTTCCATACTGCCCCCCAGTACTAAATTGGTGATCCTTTGATGCCTCAGAACACGTCCTACCAACTGATCCCTTCTTCTACTCAAGTTGTGCCACAAATTTCTCTTCTCCTCAGTTCTATTCAATACCTCCTCATCAGTTACGTGAACTAACCATCTAATCTTCAGCACTCTTCAGTATCACCACATTTCGAAAGCTTCTATTCTCTTCTTGTCTAAACTATTTATCGTCCATGTTTCACTTCCATACATGGCTACACTCCATACAAATACTTTCAGAAACGACTTCCTGACACCTAAATCTATACTCGATGTTAACAAATTTCTCTTCTTCAGAAACGCTTTCCTTGCCATTGCCAGTCTACATTTTATGTCCTCTCTACTTTGACCATCATCAGTTATTATGCTCCCCAAATAGCAAAACTCCTTTACTACTTTAAGTGTCTCATTTCCTAATCTAATTCCCTCATCATCACCAGACTTAATTCGACTACATTCCATTAACCTTGTTTTGCCTTTGTTGATGTTCATCTTATATCCTTCTTTCAAGACACTGTCCATTCTGTTCAGCTGCTCTTCCAGGTCCTTTGCTGTCTCTGACAGAATTACAATGTCATTGGCGAACCTCAAAATTTTTATTTATTCTCCATGGATTTTAATTCCTACTCAAAATTTTGCTTTTGTTTCCTTTACTCTTGCTCAATATACAGATTGAATAACATTGGGGGTAGGCTACAACCCTCCCTCACTCCCTTCTCAACCACTGCTTCCCTTTCATGTCCCTCAACTCATATACTTGCCATCTGGTTTCTGTACAAATTGTAAATAGCCTTTCGCTCCCTGTATTTTACCCCTGCCACCTTTAGAATTTGAAAGAGAGTATTCCAGTCAACATTGTCAAAAGCTTTCTCTAAGTCTACAAATGCTAGAAACGTAGGTTTGCCTTTTCTTAATCTTTCTTCTAAGATAAGTCGTAAGGTTAGTATTGCCTCACGTGTTCCAACATTTCTACGGAATCCAAACTGATCTTCCCCGTGGTCCGCTTCTACCAGTTTTTCCATTCGTCTGTAAAGAATTTGCGTTAGTATTTTGCAGCTGTGACTTATTAAACTGATAGTTCGGTAATTTTCACATCTTTCAACACCTGCTTTCTTTGGGATTGGAATTATTATATTCTTCTTAAAGTCTGAGGGTATTTCATCTGTCTCATACATCTTGCACACTAGATGGTAGAGTTTTGTCAGGGCTGGCTCTCCCAAGGCTATCAGTAGTTTTAATGGAATGTTGTCTACTGCTGGGGCCTTCTTTTGATTTAGGTCTTTCAGTGCTCTGTCACACTCTTCACTCAGTATTATATCTCCCATTTCATCTTCATCTATATCCTCTTCCATTTCCATAATACTGCCCTCAAGTACATTGCCCTTGTATAGACCCTCTATATACTCCTTCGACCTTTCTGCTTTCCCTTCTTTGGTTACAACTGGGTTTCCATCTGAGCTCTTGATATTCGTACAAGTGGTTCTCTTTTCTCCAAAGGTCTCTATAATTTTGCTGTAGGTAGTATCTATCTTACCCCTAGTGATATATGCCTCTACATCCCTACATTTGTCCTCTAGCCATCCCTGCTTAGCCATTTTGCACTTCCTTTTGATCTTATTTTTGAGACATTAGTATTCCTTTCTTCCTGCTTCATTTACTGCATTTTTATATTTTCTCCTTTCATCAATTAAATTAAATATGTCTCTCTACCTACTTGATCCTCTGCTGCCTTCACTATTTCATCTCTCAAAGCTACCCATTCTTCTTCTACTGTGTTTCTTTCCCCCATTCTTGTTAATCGTTCCCTAATGCTCTGCTTGAAACTCTGTACAACCTCTGGTTTAGTCAGGTTATCCAGGTCCCATCTCCTTAAATTCCCACCTTTTTGCAGTACACTGAAGATTATTTTGAATGACTATATGATTTACTGATCGATCTCCAACTCCCTAGCTTCAGCTCTGCCATTAAAGTGGATGCTTCAGAGACTACTGGAGTGAGTAGTGAAGAAAGGTTTTCCTTTTCCCAGATGAAGCTGTGTCCATTTTAAACATGCGTGTTGTAATTTTAATGATCCACAACTAAGTTTTAATGACACAGTTCACAATTTAAATCGATGTAAATTACATTAGTCTTGTATTTGGTGTAAGTTCACATGGCTACTCCACACATGTAGAACCTTAAATTAAAATTACAAGGAGACACAATGTATGTCTGGTAATTACCTTTAGGAGGAGAGAATCTGTAAATTCTGGTGTAATAGATGTGTTGGTGGAGAATTTCTTTGCATTATAGTGACACTGTTTGGCTGCCATTTATAGTTAGGCAAAAACTGAAGTTTGAGGTTCTTTTTTCCAGCTCACTCGGATAGCTGTGGTTGGACATGCAGATCAGTTACATATTACTGCTTCCCTTTCAACTTTGTCTCCCCTCATCCTCTTGGCCTGGCGTCTGAGTGATGTGCTTTCTTTCTTACTTCCTGTTCCATATCCCTCTTGTTGCCAGCGTCTTTTGTTTTTTTTTTTATTCATTGTCATATCTAGATTCAGTTGATAATCACACTTCTCATTTGGTCCACAAATTTTGTTTAATATATATTAAGACTTAATTTGTATTTCAGCTATTCTGATGACCGTCACAAGGACTTTGTTCGTGGTATTGCATGGCATCAAAGGGACACATCATTTTACACCTGTGGATGGGATAAGCAGGTATTTCGCCATATTCCAAGTGAAGCTTCAGCAGAAATGGAAGTAAACGAAGTTGGTGGAGATCGTGCCCTTTCTTAGGAAAGCTTTTCCTCCTCGAAAATTACTTAATGTTATTAATTTTGAAGAATTTTTTTAAAATAAAGGATTTCTCTCAACTGGTAAATATTTTTATTTTAATTTCTTGTGTCTCTTGCAGTTGCTTAATGTATTGTCTTGGGGCTTGGTTACTAAGGACTTAATAATTTGTCCTTTCCCACTAAACATCCTTCTGCAGTAGAAACATTAATTCATGGAGACACACATTGAAACCACCCACCTCGGGAATCGAACTTAATTGCATCATATGAAACAATCTGAAAGAGAAAAACATAGTTAATGATGCGAAGAGAATGAGTAAGAAGAGAATATGTTAGTGACCTTGGCAAACAGTATGTTTCAATGACCAAGCAGTTGACAAAAAATAACAAGGAATGGACAAGGCTCAACTGATTTTCACTTATTGCTGTTACTTGAACCTGTCTAGAGAAGACTAATGCTGAAAACAGTAGTAGCAAAAAGATGTCATCGATCATCTGTACATAACCAAGAAAGTTCGCATTACTTTTTCTTTGTTTCTTGTAATAGACAGTCACCTAGTGTAAATCATGTTACCTAAGCCTGTAATGGGAAATTGTTTATTTTACCAGCTAGACAGCTGACAATGCCCAGTGTCACAATGTTTCTGTGGTTGAAGGAACATGATTTAAACCAGTTTACCTCGACATTAGACAAATGTCATTCTGTTCAGTCCACTTGGATTTCCATTGAACATCACCATAGGAATTACAAATAGCCACCGACAAACTCCTTGTCCAGCTAGTGAAGGTCCAAGGAATACCAAACAGCCGCCACGTCATCCTCAGCCATTCGACATTACGCAGATAGTCAGCATACCACTCTCCTGTCCATATTGTCAAATTTCCAGACCTTGATGCTGCTACTACTTTTGTGGATGGACAAAGTTTTGCATGTATGTGTATCAGTGAGACAGTTGTTTCGCTGTAACCTATGACTGAACATATCCATGGTGTATCAGATGACGCAGCATAAACCTTAATTTTAGTTCATCATATTGACTGGCGACTTACGGGTTAGGAACAATAGCAAAAAATGGTCAGTGAAACTGTGATGCTCATAACATTAAATGGACAGGACAATCTAATATTGCCAAAACATGTTGATTCTTACTGATAAAACGTGTTTAGAACAGTTTATATGCCCATCTGTCTGAATTGGTGCTTTTCTGCCAGCAGACTGTGTTAATTTATTGCTACTTATTTAAAGAATGTGTGTTTATGTAGGTCACAGTAAATATGCAGATGTGAACAAAGAGAGCTGCCTATAACTAATCATCACACTGAAGACCTAAACAATAATATTTATGTAATGTATACTTACCTTAAGCATTTAATACATGGGAAAATATCATTTATTGGAAATAACTTCAACTTTTTGATAAAGTAATTACAGATGTTAGCACACTATTTTGTCAAAAACTGACATTGAGACCATGACTGTGTACAGCATATGGATCAATTCTTGTGAAGAAGGGAAAAAAGGCAACTAGCCACTGTTGATATTACTGTTTATTTATGCAAATTGTACTCTTATTGGTTTTGAACAGACATCTTTTTTGTCAGATGGCTGTTTACATATAAATGTGTGTTTACTGTTTACATTAGTTTTTAATCATAATTTCTCATTATGGTGAAAGATCCTTGGGATGGTCATACCCTACAGTAAAAAATGATGTAGGAAACTCTACTATCACTGAAGTTATATTTTATATTGCTGTGTAATTCAACTGTGGGGGGGGGGGGAGGGGGGGGGTTGATTTTTAACACAGAACTCTGAACTTATGCTAGTCTGGCATCATCATCATCATTTAAGACTGATTATGCCTTTCAGCGTTCAGTCTGGAGCATAGCCCCCCTTATACAGTTCCTCCATGATCCCCTATTCAGTGCTAACATTGGTGCCTCTTCTGATGTTAAACCTATTACTTCAAAATCATTCTTAACCGAATCCAGGTACCTTCTCCTCGGTCTGCCCCGACTCCTCCTACCCTCTACTGCTGAATCCTTGAGTCTCTTGGGTAACCTTGCTTCTCCCATGCGTGTAACATGACCCCACCATCTAAGCCTGTTCGCCCTGACTGCTACAGCTATAGAGTTCATTCCCAGTTTTTCTTTGATTTCCTCATTGTGGACACCCTCCTGCCATTGTTCCCATCTACTAGTACCTGCAATCATCCTAGCTACTTTCATGTCCGTAACCTCAACCTTGTTGATAAGGTAACCTGAATCCACCCAGCTTTCGCTCCCATACAACAAAGTTGGTCGAAAGATTGAACGGTGCACAGATAACTTAGTCTTGGTACTGACTCTCTTCTTGCAGAAGAGAGTAGATCGTAGCTGAGCGCTCACTGCATTAGCTTTGCTACACCTCGCTTCCAGTTCTAGTCTGGTATTAGCATTTAAATTCTTTGTTAAAATCATATGTTACATTTCTAAAGCTACGGCCATTGCAATGCAGAAAGTGAAATCATTATTCCTGATCACAGTCTTGTTTAGATGACCTTTTCAATGATTAAAATATGAAAATTAACTTTCCAAGCCAAATGTACTATTTGCATTAATATGAAAATCGGACGTTACAAAAGGTGCAGGTCCTATTTTAATACTAAATTGATTTGATTTGAAATAGTGTGACCATCACTCAATCACTGCATCATCTCATAAATCAACAAATTAGTTATTAACACATCAGTAAACTGCAAATCATTTTTTAAATCAAAGCAGATGGTGAAATGAACAAACAATTACAGATAAGGAGGGCAAATCTATGAACAATGAAAACCACTGTAAGACTCGAACATGCACAAATCCAACTTGCATGATTTCTCCATGAGAAAAGACACTGTAAAGTTGGCATCACGATTATTTAAAATTATCTGATTACAATGAGTGAAATACAATGAAGCTTGATATCAGATGAGATACATTGGAGTTAGCAACGTCATTGTTCCGTGGCAAATTATCGCTTGTTTCCAAGACGCACACGAAGAATTCTTCTTAGTTTACATTTCACACACCAGAATTAGTACAAATCAAAATCTTATATTCACTGTTTTCTTTGTACATTCCACAATGTACATCTGTTGAATTTTATTTTAAGAAGCTAGTGTTCACGTTACTACATTAATGTTCAGTCGGTAGATAATGTGGTATATTGATAATTTTTACTTATGGACCGCCTGACAGCAACTGAATAAAACACAATTTTAGTGCCATACGTGTTTCGCCTTTATTTTCTGCAAGGCATCATTAGTGGCAGGTTGCGTGGACAATTTCTTACATATTACGCTCCTGTTGCATTTTTGGTGTTGTTCTTATGAACGCCAATTTGCGGTTTTTCCACATTCCACAGCACTATGCACTGAACACTTGTTTTAATGCAATCCACCTTAATGCAACTTAATGTGGGTCCAACAGTTACACACTTTGTTGATTTTACACACTTTACTATACTCATGGTTTGTTGCCAGAGGTTGAATTGATTTTGCTCAACTTTGGATCACAATTTTACTGTATTATTATTATTATTATTATTATTACTACTACTACTACTACTACTACTCCTACTCCTACTCCTACCACCACCATTGGGCAGTGGTGTATGGAAGACAAAGGAGAGTGACACATAGGGTCTTCAACCTCTTGTAGTACTTGTTTCAACAGAACAGTTCCGTTTACTAAACAATTAGTACATGTAAAATTACATCAAAATCTTCAGATTTTCCCAAAGTACAAGAGATTGGTGATCAAGGTATCATTCAATTTTTTTCGATGTTCAGTTACACGAACAGTACCATGCCTCGCTTTCCAGAATGAAATTTTTCACTCTGCAGCAGTGTGTGCACTGATATGAAACTTCCTGGCAAATTAAAACTGTGTGCCAGATCAAGACTCAAACTCAGGACCTTTGCCTTTCGCGGGCAAGTGCTCTACCATCTGAGCTACCCAAGCACGACTCTCAACCCATCTTCACAGCTTTAATTCTTCCAGTAGAACACTTGCCTGCAAAAGACAAAGGTCCTGAGTTTGAGTCTTGGTCTGGTCCACAGTTTTCATCTGCCAGGGAGTTTCATAACTTCCTTTGTTCTAAAGGAACAAACAAAAGGTTGGTTGTAGGTGCATAGGTGATTTATTATTACAGCTGTTATTTATAACAGTTGCCATTGACTGAACCACATTATGTAACACACACACACACACACACACACACACACACACACACACACACACAATTCTTTCATTTTATACATTGGTCATCGAAGTGCAGTCAGAAACAGTGGGAGAGATGAGTTGATAGTCAAGAATGTCAGATGAGGTCACCATTAAAATATTCTGGACATCTTAACAGTGGCTTGAGTGACTGCTGATCGTCTCATCAGATATGAGAGACACATTTCTATGTGTAATACATAACTAAAACTATCTGGACCATAATCATTATTAGTATGTGGGAACAGAGGTCAAAATTTCAAAAAATACTTGAGAAATAAATTTCATATATCAGTAGCAACAGCAGAACCGCACACTAGCGTGGCCTCATGTCTAACGCTGTGTGTTTTGTGTGGCCTGGTGGTGAAATATCCATCACTGAATGTACGGCGAACAATGTGTTAAAGCAAAACACTGTCACAATGACTTGAAGCACATTTGCTTTAATAGGTAAAGTTCCTTGGCTGTCGAATTTCATGTTGTTGATAACAGCTGTGTATCAGTCTGTCGTGTGTGCCATACCCTGATCAAACAGTAATATGCGTGCCTCCTTTGAATGTAGTTCACAAGAACCATTGAGACGCGTGTCCGTGAATAAATGAGTACTACACCCACACATGGATTCCATTTCACAACTCATTGGTTACAGATAAGGTAAGTGACAGAAACCAGTTCTAAACATTTGTGAAACAATCTTATTTGTGGCCATTGACAATCAGTTCATCATTTCGAATTCAGATCTCGTGTGTACTGCATGCAAACAACTGTTGTTGCACAGTTATATTAACACAATACATTTTGATTCCACAAAGTTTTGCTTTTGGTCTACCCTCTCTTACTAAATATTTAGTGTCTTAAAGCAAGATTGTTAGTGTTCTTGTATGTATTGCATCTAAGAATACACACTTTAATGCACTAAGTGTACTTCT
Organism: Schistocerca cancellata; assembly: GCF_023864275.1. Taxonomy (NCBI): domain Eukaryota; kingdom Metazoa; phylum Arthropoda; class Insecta; order Orthoptera; family Acrididae; genus Schistocerca; species Schistocerca cancellata. The sequence goes on along the minus strand of NC_064630.1, from coordinate 322,388,277 downwards.
GTTAGGAACTATTTGTTATTATTGTTATTTTTGAAGAAAAGACATTTTTTATTCTTTAAACTGAGACTATTTTCTCCCTGGGTGACTAGTTTCAGGCTTTGTATATACAGTATATTTGGTGTGGAGAGTTCTGTTCATGTCATCACACTTAAATGTATCTCAGACCATCAGTTCCAGCATGTGAGCCACATGGCTATTATATTTTATCTACAGTGGAGAATTTTTTCTCATTGGTTACTCTGTCACGCTGGCTTGTTTACCATAGGTGTTGTTATAATTTTGACAGATGTCGATTCTCACACTCTTGATAGTGACCATCTCTGCTTGTTTTAATGATCAGGAGAGCTGAGAGAATCAAACTAATAAAGCTCAGAAAAGTAACAAGATTGGAATATTTCCTAATGGTAGCCATGCTCTCCTAGACTGTTCAGACTACTCGGGCATAGTTTCCTTATACCTTGGACCCTGAATATGTAAACATATTTACCATATTCACTCTGAAGTGAAGTCAGTCAACATTCATAGGAATGACATTTACTTTGTTATTTAAGATAATGGTCACAGCAATTGAGCTGTACCTGTGTTCTTTTTAACTGTTACTATGGCTAGGCTACAGTTAAATTTATGCAGCGCATGCATTAATAACTTTGCGCATAAGCTCCTTAAAAAGCACACTACTTTGATTGTGTAGAAAAGAAAACAATTAGCATATTTTACCTCGTCAGGCCTGTTAAGCGTATAGTTTCTGATTAGAAACTGCTCTTATGCCACAACTATACACATATATACGAGACATTTACCAAGGAAGAAAAAATGCACGACATGAAAATAGAATATTGCATAAGCATATATTATGTACAGCCTTAAGTGTATGCATATTTAGCAGTCCGCATGCATACTTAAATCCTATACTATATTTTAATCAGGTGGACAATATTTACATGTATACACTGCAGCAAAATTTCTTAATTATCTTATATAGAGAATATCCTAAATAAATGTGTAGTCATCTTATTGAACATATTTTAATAAATCTTGATGTGGGTATGACCATTTTATTTCATGCACTCTTGGATGTGTCAGCAAATAAATCCCTAGATGTGGGATACATACGATTTCAAATGGTCCTATAAACTTGAGTTGCCATTTCTTGTTCATTTTGTTTATAAGTGAGGACTTAATATGGTTTCTTATGAGAACTTTTTCATCCATGTGAAAGATCAAACTACTTTTCCTTTGATGTGCCCCTTCTGTAAGGTTTATGAGCTTGCCTCACTTTCTCTTCCCACAAGGTAATTTCCTTGGGAAAACAAGAAAGAGGGGTCTCTCCACTCATTCCTTTCCTTAACCCTAGTTCACCAGGTGTACATTTTGTAGATGAATGTGGCAGATTGTTTACCACTTCTTCAAAAGACGCCCAGTTCTCAACCCAGAGTGTCTGCTTATTAGCACAGTAAGTGCAAATGAAGCTGTTTAGCTCCCTAAAAGTACATCCAACAGGGTTTGCCTCGTGATGAAATTTTGATATCAGTGTGCTGGATGTGCTTATTATAAAGGAATGTTTTTCAGCATTTACTAGTTATATTTGATGCATTATCTGACATGGACGCTGGCTTGCCAACCCTGGGGAAGTAATAATAGATCAGCCTCTTAATGATAGGGGCACTCACGGCAGTTTTAATTGCATAGTGTTTGATATACAAAGTGAAGAAAAATGCAGGAAATATACATCCTACATTAATTTATGCGCATCTCATGTACAAGATTGATTCTCCTTACTTGGAGAAGGTTGTAGTCATCGTTCATTGACACACAGTGAAAATAAAATATTGCGTAAGCATTTATTACGTATATGTTTTTCTTAGGTGCTACAGTAGAGTTCTGTAGTGCAAAGCCGTTAGTTGTTTGTTTTAAAAGCTAGTGCCCACTTGTTGGCATTAATCAGCCAGTCGGGCAGCAGCAGCAGCACCCAGCCGAAACAGAAGCAGCAACAGGGAAGTAACTGATTTTGAGACTTTTAGAAATTCCTAACTGTGAGCAAATTGTATAATTTTATCTGTGTGCTTAGCTAGTTTAGTTTCTCGAGTTTCTGCATTTAAATTAATTCTCATCTTAGTGCTTTGGTAGCTAAGTTTACGAATCTATGGGATATTAGAGACAGTTCTTGCTCCTTCATTAGGGTCTGCTGTAGAATTCTGCAGCACATGTCGATAGTCTGTTTGTCTTAGTAGTTTTCCTTGATCTCTAGTATGGGTAGGGACTGTGACTGTTGTGTGTGGATCAGTCGAGTTGGTGATATTTTGCTCTCAGATCCAGGCTGTGATGGCTTCGGTTACACAGCTTGAAGCTGCAGTGGATGGGGCATCACTATTGTTAGGCGGATTATGTGGCCCCTTAGGGACATGGATGCCAAGAAGAGGAAGAAAGCCAATGTTTATTCTGCGTGCATACTGAGTGGAGTTATTCCAGATGTGGAATGGGTCCTTCCGGATGCCATGAGGAGCACAAGGTGCAGCCAACTGCAGGTGGTGGCTCACGTTGATACCAATGATGTTTGTTGCTTTGGATCGGAAGAGAGGCTGTCAGTCTTGCTTGCGAGATGAAAGAACAGCTCACCAGTTGCAGCATAGTCGACAGGACAGATTGCAGATCTCTGGAACAGTGCCGAGTGGAGCGTCAGAATAAGAGGCTCAGACGATTCTGCGATGGTGTAGGCTGTAGATTCCTCTACTTGTGTCATGGGGTGGTTGGATTTCGGGTTCTGCTAAATAGGTCAGGAGTCCACTACACACAGGAGGTGGCTACATGGATAGCAGGGGCTTTGCAGAATGAATTGGACAGTTTTTTTAGGTTAGAGGGTCTTGGGAAAACACAAAAAGGGCTTCAGTGCAGGCCAAACACAGGAAGGATGTAGATACAGGAACCATTGGTATAATAGTTGTAAATTGTTGTAGCTGTGTTGGGAAAGTACCAGTGTTGCATGCACTAATAGAAACCACTGATGCTCAAATCGTTATAGGCACTGAAAGCTGGCTAAATCCAGGGATAAGTTCAGCCAAAAATTTTGTGAAGAACTTAACTGTGTTCCGAAAGGATAGGTTAAACACAATTGGCTGGGGCATGTTTGTTGCTGTTAGAAGTATTTTACCTTGTTGCGAAATTGAAGTTGATAGTTCCTGTGAGTTAATATGGGCAGAGGTCATTCTTGGCAGCCTGAATAACATAATAATTGGATTATTTTACCGACCTCCCAGTTCAAATGATACACTTGCTGATGGGTTCAAAGGAAACTTGTTTAATTTCAATCGCGTACCTGACTCATAAATTACAGTTGGTGGTGACTTTAATTTACCCTCGATATTTTGGTGAAAATACATGCTTAAATCCGGAGGTACGCATAAAACATCATCCAAAATTGTGCTAAAGGCATTCTATGAAAATTATTTCGAGCAGTTAGTTCATGAGGCACACGAAAAGTAAATGGTTGTGAAAACACACTTGACCTCTTAGCAGCCAATAATCCTGAGCTAATAACAAGTATCAAAACAGATACAGGGATTAGTGAACACAGGGTTGTCATAGTGAGATTGAATATTGTAACCTCCGAATCCTCAAAAAATAAACAAAAAATATACCTATTCAAAAAAGCAGATAAAAATTCACCCTGACACCTTCCTGAGAGACAATCTCCACTCCTTCCAAATTAACAATGTAAGTGTAGATCAGATGTGGCACGAGTTCAAAAAAATAGTATCAGCAGCAATTGAGAGATTCATACCAAATAAATTAACAAATGACAGAGGGCTGATCTTCCTTGGTACACAAAACGGGTCAGAATAATGTTGCAGAAACAACGAAAAAATCATGCCGATTTTAAACGGACGCTACATCTCCAAGATTGGTGATCTTTTACAGAAGCTCGAAAATTGGTGCAGACTTCAGTGCGAGGTGCTTACAATAGTATCCACTACGAAACGTTGTCTTGAAATCTTGTTTAATAATTTTTGTACACAATAAAGTGTAATATTGATTCAAAATTTCGTGTTTTTAAAAATGAACAAAGTGAACAATTTGACGGTATTAAGAATGACTTAACCAGCTCGTGGTCTTGTGTAGCGTTCTCGCTTCCCGGGCATGGTGTCCCAGGTCCGATTCCCAGCGGGGTCAGGGATTTTTCCTGCCTCGTGATGACTGGGTGTCGTCATCATCTTCATCATCATCATCATCATCCATGCCCATTACGGTTGGAGGAAGTCAATGGCAAACCACCTCCACTAGGACCTTGCCTAGTTCAGCTGCGTGGGTCTCCCGCTTCATCCCCTATGCTCCTCGGAGTATGGGACATCATCATCATCATCAAGAATGACTTATAAGAGGTTCGATAATGTAAGTCAAAATCTACGCACTGACCTTTCCAATGATTTAACATGCAAACTTAGGGAAGAAGTGGAATTATTCACTGATTTGTTTCATGAGATAAAAACCTACATAAGTCATTTGTAGATGAAGCACAACAGGAAATGACAGGTAAACTCTGATGCAAGAGGCTCGGTTCGTTTGCAAAAATGTAGAAACTAAGATGGATACTATTAATGAGTTGCAGTCTTTATGCAAAGATCTGCCAGTAGTAGTAGTACAGGAGCTGTCAGTAAAATTGAGTAATTTATATTTAGGCACTAAGTTCATAAAAAATGCACAAGAAAAATCGAAAAGGAGGTAAAAAATGTAAAGGACAAAGCTGAAGCGGAAATGCTAGTTAAAGGTACAACCCTCACACAGGTCATACAAGAGCATAAGACCTATGTCGAAGCAGTTGAAGAGGTAGTAAAGGAAAGGGATTGTTACAATTCAGCTATGCTTATAGGCTGTGGAAGAGCAATCTAATTAATGTTGCAGATGTCACAAGAGGCACGCCAGTAGCAACCAATCGGGTGCAATCAGGTGGAATAGATAGCAGTAATATCAGCCATTTGCTACCAGCCTCTCAGAAAGAGAAGAAAGGAATTAATTACAAAATGCAACACGTACTGCCAATATCAGAACCAGTTGTGCAAACAGATCCAAAGTATAATCGTGTACCGTACATTCGAACAATACCATGGCAGCAACAGACAATACTGCATTTGTGCCTATTAGCAGATGAGGGACTACATCATAGACAGTTTCCGATTGTTTAAACAGAGGGTAAGAGAACTAACCCCGTTTTATCAGAGCTTTTCGTAATGTTATGTTGCAACTAGACACAAGCACAGAAGATCCGGTTCATTGTGGGGTACACAACAGGCAATATTTTGTTGTGGGCCATCCTATGAGCAATTTGAACAGACTTTCTTGGACAAATATTGATCCACAGCAGTCCAAGACAAGCTACATCTAGAGGTTTTCAACCCATCGCCATTCTGTAAACATGGGGGACTGAGGAAGTATTTCAAAAAATACTTAAACGAAACAATGTATTGGACAAACCCAGTTTCCCATGCGGAAATAGTGAAAATGCTGAAAAGTCGCCTGCCCATCCACTTTGGGAAAAAGCTGACTACAGCACCTGAAAATGATGTAGAATATTTCTTATCCTTATTCAACTGGATTGACCTGATAAATAAAAAGGGGCTGCCGCAACTACAGAACATTAATGCACAGTGTGTGCCTCCGCAAAATAGTCAATGGCAGAATGGCAATGGCAGCAGCAAACAGCATGGTTGGCACCCATATGCCTTGTGTAACAACAGTAATACAAGAAATAATTATGGTAGCATGGAAAACCAAAAGTACAAATGAGGTTGCAAAGGAAATTGCAAACTGAATTACAATAGATGGGCTTATACGGAACAGCAGGGCTATGGCCAACAAGATCACAAAGCAACCCCCCCCCCCCCCCCCCCCACGTGGCAATACAGTAATTGGCAGGAACTGACTGCAAATAGACCATCTGGCAGTCATCCACATGGTAATTATCATCAACGGAATAACAATTATATATATCCAGTAGGTGTCAAGGCACTAGGTGAATTTTATTCTAGGGCAATGCAGGACACAGGCTGGTGAGATCAAACCCATAACGTGCAGGTAGTTGAAGTTATTCACAATGAAGAGGCTAATTCCCCAATCAATCAGAAAACTCGAACAGGTCACGATAAGTTCCCATTCGCATAACGATAAAATGGGCGGGACATGCAGTTTATTCCAAATCAACATGTTCAGATATGACCAAGGGGTAGATATGAAAGAAGAACTGTGTTGGTAAGATCTAAATAACTTAGACAAGGATAATGAGTCAGTGCAAGCCGTAGTTGATGCCCAGATACGTGATATAGATGTTGCTTGACAGGGGTGCATTGACAAATGTAATATCACAAGCTCTCTTTAAAGAGCTGCAGAGATGATGATATATACCAATGTTTCCGATGCAGAATTGTCATATTCTGACTGCAGTGGGCAGCATGTCAAAAGGAGTTAAACTTCAGGCATTAATACCCATTACTCAGCAATTTTTCTCTTAAGCGTATTTTTCTGGTAGTGGAAAGACTTGCGGTAAACTGTTTTATTGGAATGGATACCTTTACACAATACAAGTACGGATTGACATAGGGCAACGAAAATGTTTCTTTACAATCACTGAACAGAGGTTATCAGTAAATTTAATGAAAACCAGCACAGTTGAAAATACACTCAAAACTGAGTACTGATATCGGAGTGTAATTGTCATACCCAAAACGTACTGGTTGTTGGTACAAAAAAGGGTGAGCAGATATCTGAAGAAGACATGAATGGGAGATGGTCCAAATTAAGGTAAGTTAATCTGCTTGTTGGTCAGAGGATCAGGAGAAGTATATTTCAGTATTCGCAAGTATTTAGAAGGCCCCGGGGCTAATAAAGGGTTACAAGCATAAAATGGACATTTACCCTCATGAGATATTCTGCTTTTCTTCATATCCATTTCCTTAAACAAGAAGAGAAGCTGCGAGGAAAGAAATTGAAGTGATGATAAATTGGAAGATAATACAACCCTCCTATTCCTCATATTGTAGCCATATTTTAGCTGTCACCAAGCCCAATGGCAGTGTCAGGCTTGTGCTTGACGCCTGAAGTATAAACAAAATCATTGTTCCCATCAGGACATGCCCTAATGACTGGAGAATAGTTGCTGAAACTTCACAGTGGTAAATTCCTCACTATGACTGATTTAAAAGTGCTCGCAGCTAATTTAATGATGTCAGTCTCGTAACAAAAAGGTTAAATTCCTGAGCCATATTATCTTGCCACAGAGTATACTACCTGATCCTGTAAAACTTATGGGAACAAACATTTCCCACTGGCACAATAAAAAACAACTCAAGGCACATATGGGTTTGGTTTCTTTTTTAGGAAATTCATTCCAGATCGGTTACTGAATAGTGACACATTGCTGAATCTTTTAAGGAAAAAAATTCATGGGTATGGACCAATCGATGTCAACAGACTTTGACAAAATAAAAGAAGCGTTACTATGTGCAAACGTACTACTCCACCCTGACATGTCACAGGATTTTTGGTTGAGTACAGATGCATCTTCACTTGGACTAGGAGCTTGCTTATGTGAAGATGATAGGATACCGTCACCTAAGATAATCAGTTTTGCTAGTCAAACACTTTCTGAAGCCGAGTGGTCATATTCCGTGACAGAGCTCGAGGCTCTCAGGATTACATGGGCATTTAAGAAAATTGAGTACTACTTATGGACAAGCACACCAAAGTCTACTGTGACCATCAAGCACTTTCTTTTCTGTTGATGCGCAAATTATTATAAAGAACAGTGCATGTACTTACAGGCATCAAGTTTTGAAATTGTTTACGTCTAGGGTAAACAAAACATAATTGCAGATGCCTTGTCAAGGGTTCACAGAACTCTGAAATTAGGGTTCTGATTATGCAGGACAAGACACAACCACCATATTATGTAAAGGTGTGTAAGAGCCTGGAGCAGTTGCAAAAGGGAGACTTGCGATGGAGGAAGGTGAGGTCGAAATAGTCTCAAAATGACGATGAGAATTTGAGGAAATTCCATACTATAGTATACAACAATGTTATGAGGATAGTTGCTACTCACTATACAGCCGATATACTGAGTCATAGATACTTTATAAATATCTAGTATGTACAATATAAATATACTATATATAAGGGAGTCCTGTTTCATCGATGTATGCCAAATCAAGAACAGTGGTGTGTATGTTTACTGGAGAGTTATGTAGATGATTTCATTTTTTAGACTCAAGATTCTATGGGGTCACTACGGGATTTCCAAATGCACCAACAAGTAAATACATACTACTATTTTCTCAACTTCCGGAGAAGGGTTCTCCAAATAATTTGGAAGTGCATTACTTGCCAAAATATGAAGCACTCAGACAAGTCCAAGCTGATTGAACTTACATCCTACAGCGCCCATAAAATCTTTGTTGATGTTTGTATGATGTTTTCACAAAATACGTCAAGTTGTATGCAGTGTGGTCTGCGAGTGCAGTTTCTGTTGTTAGGGGTTACATAAGATTATCTCCTGAGAGTGAGGAGGCCACAGATATTGTGAACGGACACTGCATCATACTTCATAGGCAGCAGATGGAAGGAATTTACTAACACAAGCAAGGCAAGCCCAACAGAAAGGATATTCAAAGAATTTAATTAGTTTACATGCTATACATCCCAGAAGCACACGAAATGGGTTGAGTTCCTCTCACCATTTCCACAAATCATGAACAAGTTACCACACACTCAAAAGTGGTTTTAACCCTATTGAATTGATGTTTGAAAGGCGAGGAGTCGATAAGTGGGAAAGTCCATTGTCCAATATACCCAGGGGATAGATGTCAGTTGAAGAAAAAGTCGTATGACAAAAGACTAAAGTCAAGTAGGACAAGAGGTATTACCATGAATGTACACTAAATCTACATAATAAGGGAAGCTCAATCATAAATGGCAGCATTTGTACAATGGGCCATTTGTGGTTACTAAAATCCCACATCCAGGTGCATATAGATTATCCTACCCTAATAGTAGAAAGGACAAGGGACTTTATCTGTACAAGGATATATGAGAATTTGTACACTACAAGAATTGGACAAAGGGCAAATCTCACTCGAAGTAATGTACATGAACGAACGAAATATTTCAATATAATATGTATGTAACAATTGTTCGCTTAGTTTTAAGAGAAAATGTTAATTCTTTTTTATTTGTGAGTTTTTAATTGGAAGCAAGATAAGTTATAGTAATTTAAGATTCTGTTTAATATCAAAAGGCAACATGAGGTCTGTAAATTGAACACGATCGCAATGGTGCTGATTCATTCTACAATACGCACATTTCCCAAATACAGTATGATAATGCACGCAAGATGTAAACATATGAAGTAGCATTACGAGAGGGAGATGACACACAGGCATAGTAGGAGCTCATACACAGTTCAGCAACCTGCATATGCGCAGAAATAGTTCAGTCCAACTTGCTGTTTAGCACACAGTCTGCAATGCAAACTTGGCATCTAGCCACCAAATAAGCTATATTCCAGAGGTTTTAATATAAGTTAATTACTGTTAAAGTGAAGGAATCTAGACCATAAGGATAAAACAAAAACTCTACGCAGGTTTAAAATAAGATTTGCAGAGGAAGAAAAAACGACTAATTTACAGAAACCTATCTGCACACTACTTCACTATTTCCAGTGTATACAAATTTACACAGTAGTTATATACATAATGAATAAAACACTAAGGAAAGTATCTACGTAGAATGAAAGAAAGCATAATTGTAGGGGTATGTCACATTCTGGGCAAAGAACAAAAGATTATGATGTTGTGCCTGTCGACAACAATGGATGTGCTCTGAATATTTGTGCTCTTATAAAAAGGAAGATTGGTTTTGAGAATTAAAAAGGAATTGATGAATTTACACATCCACGTGCTTAAGGTAAAAAGTATGTGCATGAGGAGAAAAATACAATAGTTAGCCTTGAAGCAACTACATTCTTAGTTTATAAGTTGTTGTAAAGTTTTTTTTTCTAGGTAGTGGTGCAAGGACATGCCCTGGTAAAAGCAGGAAGGATAGCTGGTATAAAAGAAAACAAGCCACACTGTAATATGAGTAATTATCTATATATAAATATGTGTATGAATGTGACAAAGCAAATGAATGTGTGTATATGAATAAATTACAATACATAGAATGTTGTTAAGTGAAGTTTAGGTCTAGTACTACTTAGGCAAAAAGGGGTCAGATCACATAGCGGGAAGAGAAGCTACAGATATGAGGGCCAAATAGGAGTATTCATGGTGCATTTACAAGGGCTCATGACTTACCTGAATGATCTACAATATTTTCATGGCACAACCTTCGTAGTGACATATTTAAGTATATTACATACACGAGAGTGGCATCCTGAAGACATAGATATAAGTTAGGTACACTGAATTACCTTCACTACAAGTACTTTCAATCAGGTAATATTCATAACTTACATGACAGTGCACTGTCAGAATTCTGCAATTAGTTCAGCAAACACTAAGTACGTAGTTTCACAAACAAACAAAGAAGTGTGCACAAAGAGTTCACTCAGTTACAGTATTCTGTGGTGTGTAGACGACGTATTTCAGTAGCAGAAGGGGGGGGGGGGGGGGGGGAAGAAAAAAAAGGTGTCTTTCTATTCCCTGTTATCATTCCTTGTAGCTCAGTAGACACATTTCAAGTAGACTTGAGAGAGGCAGGGCTAAGCATAGCTATGTTTCCTTGTGTTGGTTAATCCATAGTGGAGATTTCTACTCTTTTTGTTAGCAGTCTGGATTTACAGACGCATGATTCAGACAAAATGTGAGGACAGTGGTTTATGCATATCATCAAAATGTATATTGTCCTTTCAACCTTGAAACTGAAAAAACCATTTTGTTATCCTATGTAAGGTAATACTGTTGCATTAGCTCAAAGATTAAGAGAGTTGTCTGTTCATGACAAATCTGCAAGAGACAAACAGCTTTGAATGGTCTGAGAAAATGTCAAGTACTGTGTATTTAAAATATCATAAGATGTTGTTACATGTGTCCTAAATGCGAAAATAAAATCCTAAAGGACGTACATTAGTATTGAAATGTTGTTTTCTGCACAAGTTGTAAATGTTATAATGAATCTAGATGTGAATATGTATGAGTTGTACCATATATGTGCCCAGTGTGTCAGCAACACACATATATACGCTTATGTGTGAAATTATGTATGTATTGAAAACAGACGTCAAGAGGAACTACTCAATTACTAAACACTCGGTGTGTTCAGTACAAAGGTTGCATTTATGTGTGCTATAGTGAGTGAAGGTGATGGTGCTTACAATGAGCCAAACATTTTTGGTTCATTTTTAGCAGCAATGGACCTTTGGCTCTGCTACAAGGGACAGTGTACAGTGAAAATGTTAAGGACGTAACTGAAATTTGGCGAGTTTTGACACAGTGCTGAATATACGGGCTGTCCTTGGACACTCAAATGCAAGATGTGTGACGTGGTTCAAGAGTAACAGCTCAGAAGTGACGGGCCTTTGTGTTGCAGCATTGAAAACTCTCAACCACACACTCTCCTATACACACTATACTATGGAGCAACTCTGTGGACATTTTGATGACATGAACTTCATAATTATCTAGAAACTGTGAAAACAAACTGTATTGCCCAGCCATGTTGTACCAACGGACTTATGAGGTGTGTGCGAACAAACATTGCTTAACATATATGAGTGTAGCCCTGCAAGAAGCATTTAGCAGTTACTCTGCAATAATGGGAGAGCTGGCATATCTAGGATATACGTTAAAATAAAACTGCCCTTCAATAAAGTATTTTAAATGCCAGTCAGGCCAAAGATACAATATAAGTCATAACTGAAAATTAATTTTAACGTGTTATGATTTCATATAGAAAGGGTACCCCCTACTGTATACTGTCATTCAGTAATCGTGGACTGTGAAAGTATACAGTGGCGGTGGGGGGGGGGGGGGGGGGGGGGGGGGGGGGGGGGAATTGTATTAGAACTTATGCTGGTCTACCCCTATATGGGTATATGTTTTCTTTTTTCTTTTCTCTCTCTCTCTCTCTCTCTCTCTCTCTTTTCCTCCCTGCCTGAGTAGTTTATGGCAAAGATTAATACGCAGTATGCCCGCAGCAATCAAGCCTGTGGAGCTAGCAAGAAAAGATGAAAAACATTAATTTTCTTATGTTTGTAAAAACTCCTGTCAGATGTTTCATTGATCTTGTACTGTCTGTCTTTTCCCCTGCATGATAGATAGAGGATGTGGGTTTCTGTTTAGTTCACTAATAATGTGCAATATAATAATTGTTATAGTATGAAGTCAACTTCACTTATGAGTTACTTATTTCAAGTATCTGCCTGCCCGTATTACCAGTACCTGTAATACTTCAGAGAAGCAAGACATTTAAGCAGAGCAAGCTGAACTCGTCAAAGAAGAGGAGGAGGTAAATAATTTGATGGCTTAATAAACTGTCATCTAATAATTCAATGTTATACGTTCCAGATTTTTTGTGTATACAAAAAATCATAAGTCTTACTGGCTGGGAGTGTACGTCGTCGTGCGTAAATTAGCTGACATATACGCTCTTGAGCAAATTCACTATTGTTGCGCCTCTTGTGCAGTGCCAGTAAATTTCCATCATAATTATTATTCATAAAATTATTAATTAAGCCCTAGAACAGAAAACCTTTGAGTTGGTACTCTAACATATAATGATTACATTTTATAAAAGCGCATACAACTGCTAGTGTTTCCATTCCAGCATTTTTTTTTTATTTATTTATTTATTTTTTACTTGAAATGCTTGCCAAGACCATGTGACACATCAATTGACAAACGGAAATACATGGACATGTCCAGATGGTATAAGATTTTAGAGTTTGCCAGTGCTTGTTTGATTGTGTCAAGTGCAACTGGCATTTCCTGAACCAGAACCATTGTTTTTGCTTCATTCGTAGTTTCATCCAGCTCACCGTTCACTAAAAAGAAAGTCAAACCAAGGAAGGCTCTAAGCTGCTTCCTTGTACTGGAGGGTGGTGAGTTTCCTTATGTACTGATAGTTCTGCTTTCCAACAACATACCTCAGGGTGTTGTAATATGCCCAAGGAATTTGATTCACTCCATGCCCAACTTTGACTTCCAGAGCTGGGCAATAATTCTAGCATTTAAAAATTTCTACACCGCTAGTATGAGGTCAATGTACCCTTCCCACATCTGAACAGCTATGAATATATCGTCCACATTCATTGTTACCATACCCAATAAATCGGGACCGAGAAGGAAAGTCTGTAAATTGGAATTCCGAAAAAGGCACATTTTAACTGGTAATGAGCAGTTCAGGAAGTGGTAACTCACAGATAAGTGGTAACTCACAGATGTCTGTGCACTATCACATTTTAGCATGTTCAGGTACTCGAATTTGCATGTGTGATGACCTGATTAGCAAACTTCAATGCTAAATAACTCAGAAATGGCCAAACATATCGATTTTTTTTCTTAATAATTATTTCTCAGCACAACCTCCCCTGCAACACCCCTTCAAGCCTTTTGGACTGTTTCTAAACATCCTGAATAAGTGCAGTGTATTTCAGTGATTCTTCTGCTATCTGAATCTGTCAGTAGGAGGTTCTTAAATCAATGTTAATCAAAAATGTGACCCCATGAAACTTCTGCATTTGTCCATCTAACAAGAAGAGGTCCCCAGCAGTGGGATCAACTTTTTGATACCATATGTACGGTGATGTCACACCCCACAGCCATTCATTCTGGTGGGCCCTTGATTGCAACTAATCGACTAATGTTAAATTTCAGAATTTTACATGACGCTGAATATTGTTAAAAAAGTATTTTTCTTTTTTACAATATGGTTGTACAGTGTAATGGATAGGGTTGTAGGTTCATGTATTGTCACGTACTTTAATTTTCTTTTATTTTTAAATCTTTATGGAAAGGACTTTGATCATTATTTGTATCCAGTTAACTGATATTTAAATGTAATTTTTTTATTTCTATTCCTTTGTCACATGATTTTAATCATCTATGACTTTTTTTATTTGTTTTCTTTTTTTCCACTCAGAATATTTGTGAATGTGAATTTAAGTGTATAAATAATGGAAAATCCAGAATGAAAGGTAACAATATTATTAAAAGGGAAGTTGCTACTCACCATACAGCGGAGATGCTGAGTCGCAGATAGGCACAACAAGAAGACTGTCACAAATAAAGCTTTTGGCCATTAAGGCCTTCGTCGACAATAGACAAAACACACACACACACACACACACACACACACACACACACACACACACACACACAGGCAAACGCAACTCACATGCCGACATCAGTCTCAGGCAACTGAAACCACACTGCGAACAGCAGCACCAGTGCAAATGGGAGAGGCAACTGGGTGGATGTAAGGAGGAGGCTGGGGTGAGGAGGGGGAGGGATAGTATAGTGGGGGTAGCAGAAAGAGAGAGAAGTAAGACGACTGGCTGTGATGGTGGAATGAGGGCTTTGTAATTCTGGAATGGGAACAGGGAAGGGGCTGGATTTATAATCAAGTTATCTATATATTTATGTATTACAATATTTAAATACTTGAAAATGATGATCTATCAGGTAAAAAACAAAAGATGAAATAATCTATTCTGATTGTGCAATGGTGTCAAAACTGTATTTTTCCTCACAAGATGTGCACTTCTATGGTTATCACCATACAAATATTTAAAACATAGCTTAAATTCCTATTGCACTGTGGACAAAGTAAGGGAGATGAAGATTTAAATGAATGAAGGGGTTGTAAGTAAAACAAAATTCAAGTAAAATGAGGAACAAAAATAACGACTGCAATAACCTGGACAAAAAATAGGATGATAAAATGAAAGAAATTAGATCGAAATTAATACATAAAATTAATTAAACTCACGGAAACAAAGATATCAAATGGAATGGAAAAAGAGTGAAGGGATAAAAATGATAATAATTGAAGTTAGATATGATGATTAATTAAATGATGTGACAAAGGAATAGAAATAAAAAATTACATTTAAACCAGTTAATTGGATAAAACAAAGATCAAAGTCATTTCAATAAAAGTTTAAAAACAAACAAAAAATTAAATATCTTGAGACTCGAATCCATGACCTTCTGCACATTTAGGCCATACATTATCCATTACACTAAGCAACCAGCCTATCTGGCATTGCCTTTTTAATGCTATTAAGCATCATGCAAAATTCCAAAATTTTTTGCGTCAATTATTTGAAAATGAGGATGCACCAGCAACCTACATCACCATAATAGATGATTTCAAAAAGTTGATCTCACCAGTGGGGACCTGTCCTTGTAAGTTCTTGTGTCTGATTCGTACTGGAACCGTAATTATTTTTCAAGTGTCCAGTACAAGCTGGATGTTGCCCTTTGGCTTAGTTTCAGCCAGGAGTGGGCTACAATAAGGTGAAAATGATGGCTCAATAATTTCCCACAACAGTATTCTATGAATTTCCTTAGACGTGTCTGACCATTTGACTCACAGAGAGGAGTAAAAGGCAATGCAATATATTTTATGGGGAATGACTTCCATGTGGTACTCTTACTCATGGGTAGTGGCTGTCTCTGTACATCGCAATAATAGGCTGACAAATTGAGCTTGCTGTGAGATATTTTGATTCAGTCATCTTGTTAGTAATGTATTCCTCAGTACAAGGAGCCCCTAAATTGGTAGGATAATGACTGCTGAAGTGTAGAATTTTTCTCCTAACCATTCTAATTTTTAATCCTTGGCAGCATCTGCCATGGCTATTCTCGGTTTGTAACAAATCCATAGAAATATGTTTCCCATTAGTAGTTAAGCGGCATTTATCTGTAGCGAGGTCAACATCCAAAATACAATGCATTATGAAGCCTTTTATGACTAGAGATGTACAATGTACAGCTTCATTCCCTAGCACAATAGAAAGATGGGTTTGTATCTGTACACTGCATGATCTGGTGCATATGGCCCCCATAATCTTACAGTTTTGCTGTTGGTACCTTATTTACTTCAATAATTCTGCTGAACAAGTTAGTGGAAACCTTATTCACTGTAGCTCCTGTAATAGTTGTTGTTATAGTTGGTATTTCGCTAATAATAGCATTCACAACAGCCTGTGATACAGTCTTAAGCTGTTCATTGCATTTATTGAAATTGGAACATAACTTGTTCCTGATTTTTTCCACAACATTGTACCTCAGGACATGTACTTGATTATCATTCTTCCACCCCCCTCCCCCCCACTCCATTCAGTAACCAACATCTGAGGGCAAAATGAGGCCACTTTTAGTTTATCACTTTCTATGTAGTCCGATAGTGGTTCTCAACCACACTGATAGGTGGATTGTGGTTATGCCAGTTTTGACCAGGTTGGCTATTTTGCATTGGTACAGGATGTTTCCAATAATTATGGACATTCAGTGGCCAGTTGTTTCACTGAACAGGATGCCATTGGTTACTGTGGTTGTTTGTCCACTGTTTACCATGCTAGATTGATACCCAAGATTAAAGCTACGATCTTGTTTTCTTCTAAGATTCTTGATGGTGGCACTGGAATTTTCAGACGCCTGTGTTTCACCTGACTGTCCTGCATGTGGAGGAACGTAGATAATACAATACTAATTTGTTTGGTTGTGACTGTACTCTTGTTGTCTACTGGCAGACGAGCTCACCTTGTTAACTGTTTTCACTCTCAAGTCTTCTTTTATAAGAACTGTAGAAGCTAGTGAATCAGTTTCTTCTTGGTTTCTACCTGCAACTTTGCTATAAGAATTTGAAATACATCCTTGTGTGACATGGACTCATCCCAATACCATGTCTTGTTAAAGTATTCTTCGAAGTACTTATGTAAACTACATTGGCATGTATGGAAGTGTCTGCAGTTAAAAACTTCCTTCCTGAGCCTTTCTTGTACTCAATCAGACCAGTACTTCAAGTAAAACCCTCTTTCAAACTGCTCATGTGTTTGACAAATTTTGGGAGTTTCTGTCGCCCATAAGGTGGCACTGCCCTGAAAAACCCTGTAAGGAACTGTATCTTGTACAGATCAGATCATGTTTTAGGTGACATCTCTAAAAGACCATACAAATACAGTGGGATAAAGTTCTTTTTTTCCAGGCGAAAAGACTTGAAACTGCCTTTGCTTGAATAAACCCTCTTCCAGCAAGACTGAAGAAAGAGCCCCCGCATTGTCTGATACCTGACTGGTTCTTTAACTCCTGATTAGGTTGTTGTTGAGTACTAAATTGAAGTATGTTATCTGGTGCAAGTCCGACCGATGTGGTATCTTGAATTACATCTTAACTTCGGACAATTCTTTCCTCAGATCATTCACATGAGCTGTGATTGCATTACACAAATCAGCCAAATCTTGGCCCAAAGTCGATGTAATGTGACTGAATTCAGGTTTTAACCAGTTCACCCAAACTGTTATACTTGGGTGATGCATCAGTACTTATTTGTTGCAGAGCCGTCTTAAGCTCAGAATCTATTTTTTTGTGAATTTGAATATACTTTTTAGATATCCAAGATACATATTCATAAACAAATTTCTGACTCTGTAGTTCAAATAGTTCCATTATTTTAGTTTCTCTTCAGTGGTCAATTCATCTACCCTAGCGGATAGCTGCCAGACGTTTTCACCCGGCACAGATTATGCTGAATGTATGGATCCTGTCTTGTCAGCCAATTTCAGTAATGTTTCAGGTAGGTCCTCTTGTGCAGACTTTAATTCTGTAATCTGAGATTTCAGGGTATCCTGCTTATCTTATCTCCACATTCCTTAGCAATAGCTTCCTGCTTATCACCTAATTCTGTGACAATTTTTACTTGCAATAATTTTGTGTTTTGATGACATTTCTGTCTGTGTGTACAAAGTCTTGCATATGCAGCTCAAGATTCTGCACTTTGTAAGAGCCATCACTTAAATTTCCTAAATAGTTCTGCTAACAGGTCTATATACTGATTTGTTCGTAGCAAATTTTCATTGCCAGAAACACATAATTATACTATGCTTGCTGGCTGCTCACTATTTCCAACCACCGGATTGACAACTTAAATCTTTATCGGCATGCTAGCCAACATCACTATGTCCATCAGGTTCCACAGTCATTTGTTTCATGATCTTAACCATACTATGAAACAATTAAAATCGTAAAAAAATTCTTACTTCCTATACACAGCTACAGTTACAGAAAACTTTAAATTAATTACTGTAAAGTTCATGCAGTTAACAATGATATTAAAAGAAGCACAATTTCGTGATAATTGTCCATCTTGTAAGTGCTGCGAAAAGAGTCAGCCATCTTGTACATGATGGATTCTCTGAGTTCGTAATTGTTATTCTCACTAATCTGAAAATAGCTTCTCATTGTGGAACCAGCCTTGTAGAGCAATGTAGTGGCACAAAAATAGACCAGCAATAATCAAAGGTATCTGACCTTTATTTCTGTGCCCCACTGCTCTGATACACATTCTTTTGTTTGTGGCTGGAGGTTTTGTGTTAATTATATTATCTCCATGCAGGCTTTGGAATAATTCCATGAAATGCAAAGACATAAAATTTTGTCAAAAAGTGACATTTTACTTACACATTTACTTCTACACCTACATCTACATATACATCTATACCCTGAAAACCACCATGAAGTGCATGGCAGAGTGTATGTCCCAATGTACTAGTTATTATGGTTTCCTCTCGTTCCTTTCACATATGGAGTGCATGAAGAATGATTGTTTGAATGCCTCTGTGTATGCAGTAATCATTCTAGTCTTATCCTTACAATCCCTCTGAGAACGACACATAGGGGATTGTAGTATATTACTAAGAGTCATCATTTAAAGCTGGCTCTTGAAATTTTGTTAATATACTTTCTCAGGATAGCTTACATCTATCTTAACACTCTGCCGTCCGGCGACACCACAGTGGTGTCGTGCGCGAAATAGTGGCCAACGGCCGGTGACACCACAGTGGTGTCGTGTGCGTAGTATCGCTCACTGGCAGGCGACACCACAGTGGTGTCATGAGTATATTATCGCGCAGTGGCCAGTGACAGCACTTTAGTATCTTTTTTCATTCTGTTGGTGTTTTATTTAGGTAAAAATAAGTTACATACATTAACAAGTTTTTTGTTTTTATAAGTACTTGTACACTTTCATCATGGCAGATGAAAGTGACGATATTATTATTTACAGTAAATGTGCTGACGTCTTGTTTGACATTCTGGACAACTTGGCTGATTGTGAAGAAGACATTGGATATCCAAAAAATGAAAGTGAAGCAGAATCGCTGGAAGATAGTGAAACACATCCAAGATGCATTCGATAAACACTACGGTTGCCCCCTGTTTTGGATGAATCGGACAAAGAAAACAGATTATGATTTACTGAAGACCAATAATAAATTTGACGAATCTCCAGGTCCACACATATTTCCCAACAATACACAGAGCGTCGTGGATATCGTATAATTATATACTGGGAACAATCTATTTGAATATATTAGCAACAAAACCAACAAGTATTACAGTCAAAATCGTGTTAGAAGGAAACTGGATTTAAAAAATGGCAAATTTGTCGACGATACGGGACCCAAACTTAGAAAATGGTTTGGGCTTACTATCCTTATGAGAATGTTGAAAATAAGCAAGGATCAATGATTACTGGTCCATGAGTCCGTTGATAGACACACTGATAGACTAAACAAACCTGTGACCATTTGTGCTGCCCTTCTCTGTACATGTTCAATATCCTCTGTTAGTCCTATTTGGTATGGATTCCACACACTTGAGTAATATTCTAGAACTGGTCACACGAGTGATTTGTAAGCACTCACCATTGTAGACAGATTGTACTTCCTCAGTATTCTACCAATAAACTGAAGTCTATCACCTGCTTTACCCACGACTGAGCCTTTGTGATCATTCCATTTCATATCTCTACAAAGTGTTACTCCCAGGTATTGAAATCATGAAAAATCCAAGATTGAATGTAGCAATGTTAAACCCAGGTATTTGTATTGAGCTGGCCATTTCCAACAGTGACTAATTGATATTATAGTCATAGGATACTGTATTTTTTTCATTTTGGGAAGTGCGCAGTTTTACATTTCTGATACTATATTTTTTTCATTTTGGGAAGTGCGCAGTTTTACATTTCTGAACATTTGAAGCAAGTTGCCAGTCTTTGCACCATTTTAAAATCTTATCAAGATCTGACTGAATATTTAAGCAGGTGCTTTCAGGTAGTGCTTCATTATAGATAACTGTATCATCTGTTAAAAGTCTGAGGTTATTATTAATATTGTCTACAAGGTCATTAATCTTCAAAATTAACAGCAAGGTCCCTAACATGCTGCCCTGGGGCACACCTGAAGTTACTTCTACATCTATGACACACTATCCAAGATAACATGCTGTGACCTCCCTACCAAAAGGTCCTCAGTCCAGTCACAAATTTCACTTGATACCCCATAGGACCGTACTTTTGACAGTAAGAGTAGGTATGCTATGAGTCAAATGGTTTTTGGGAATCAAGAAATACTTCCTCCACCTGACTGCCTTGATCCAAAGCTTTCAGTATGTCGTGAGAAAAGCGCGAGTCGTGTTTCATGTGATTCATGTTCTTGGAATTCATACTGGTTGGCATTGAGAAGGTCATTCTGTTCAAGATACCTCATTATATTTGAGCTCAGAATATGGTCTAAGATTCTACAACAAATTGATATCAAGGATTTTGGGTGGTTGTTTTGTGGATCACTTCTTCTGCCCTTCTTGTAGACAGGTGTGACCTGTGCCTTTTTCCAAGAACTTGGCACAGTTTTTTGTTTGCGGGGTCTACAATAGATTATAGTTAAAAGAGGGGCTAACCTGGCTGCAGATTCAGTATAGGGTCTCACAGGGATTTTACTGGGCCTTGGAGATTGGTTCAATTTTAACAATTTCAGAATTATCTCAATGCCACAGACACTAATAATTATATCACTTTTCATTTGGTACCAGGATTAAATTCTCCTGGCTTTCCCTTTGTAAAGGAACATTTTAAAACAAAGTTAGGTATTTCAGCTTTTGCTTTGCTACCCTTGATTTCTGTTCCTGTATCATTCGCTTGGTAGTACACAGATTTTGATGCCACTAACAGCCTTTACGTACAAATAGAACTTCTGTGTGTTTTGTCAAATGTCATGTGACAATATTCCGCTTCGGTAGTCACTGAAGGATCAAGAATTACTCTCGACAGCCAAACGCATTTCATTTGGCATCTCACTATCTATATCCTTTAGCTTTTTTTTCCCCCCAACCTATTATGTAGCAATCTCTGTTTCTTTAGCAACTTCTTTTCAGCGGCTGTATACCACGGAGGTTCCCTCCCATTATGAACTGGGCATTTATCTACTTTCTGCGTGGTCAACTGTTCCTTTAAACTTGAGCCAGAGTTCCTCTACATACTCCTGCCCTCTGCTGTAAGTTTCATGTTCCTCATTGAGATATGACACTACTGATTTTTATCTAGTTTACTAAACATATGTATCTTTCTCTTCGCATTAGTTGTTCTTTTTAGTACTTTGGTAATCATGTTCACTGATGTGGACATCCTCAAAGAGGTCAGGTTTATTTGTTGCCATTAGATCCAATATATTCCTATCATGAGTGGGGTTCTGACTATCTGTTCTAGGTAGTTTCCAGAGAAGGCATTTAGTAGTGTTTCACAGGATGTCTTATCACACCCACCACTAACAAAACTGTAATTTTCTCAATTAATTGTGGAATTATTAAAGTTTCCATCAATGATTACAATATGACTGGGGAACTTACGAGCAAGAGAACTGAAGTTTCCTGTAAAATTTGCAGTTACATCACGAGATGAGGCTGGGGGCGATGGAAGTATACAATTATCATTTTATATGCCTACCCCTGATATTGAGCCATGTTCAGTCAGTCTCACATGCAGCTTCAATTTCTGTCTCAGTGGATGTGAGATTCCTTTCTACTGCAACAAATAAACCACATACATTTCCCATTTGCCTATCCTTTCGATATAGGCTTAAATTTTTCCCAAAAATCTCTCTGCTATCAATTTCAGTTTTCAACCAACTTTCTGTGAGCTACACTTTTCATGAGCGCTTCAAAACCTGGCAGTTTGTTGGGAATGCTTCAGTAGTTAAGCATGAGGATTTTAGCACTGTCACCTGTGAGAGGCATTTCTTTCAATCTTACACTGATACTTATGGGTTTCCTACAGCTGTTGTTATCTGGATTGGATGGAGAGTCACGTAATCTAAAAATCACTTGTGTTCACCCCACACACAATAAACAACCAGAGTAGCAGTCTCTGCAGTGTAGTGCACACCTGACCCATTTAGGGGGACCCTACAGTTCTCAACCATATGATTCAAGTCCAAGAAATCACAGCTTAGATTGTCACAGAACTTTCAAAGTCTCTGGTCCAGTCCATCCACTCGAGTCAGAACCAAAGGACCACTGCCAATTCTGAGGATAATGTTGCAAAATGTGAAATTTATTGTAATTCCTTGGACAAGGCTGGTCCTCTCAACTGTCAATACCAGTCACTGGACTGACCCAAATATGACCTTGGAGCCCAGACAAAAGGTATCATTTGTCCAATGTGTGCCACAATTTGCAGTTGGTTGGACCCTATTCCCTCAGTAGCTGTCGGAGTAGCCTCTTTAGCATATTGAATGCACCCCCCCCCCCCTCCCCTCTCAGCCATACACACTGAGTGCACCTGGTGTCCTTTCCTGTCCCTGGCTTTGCTGTTCATTTGAACTGCCTATGACTAATAGATCCCTACCCTTAAGTGCCTCCTCTTGACACTGGACAAAACAATTTCCACAAAATCAGATGAAGTGAGACCCACTGACCCAGTTTTAGTGAGACAGCACCTCAAACCTGTTGGTTAGGTGGATTGGTACAACATCCTGATGCCTCCCTGGTACTCGTCCACCTTGTGCAGGACACCTAGATCTACCACTAGATCTACCATTGACATGCCACTAGCAGTCACGTGGGCAATTAATGACAGATCCCATACTTTCTGAAGAGGAGACAGGATTCACAGGCTGGAATAGTGCTAAAGGTACCTCTGGTACCAGTATCACAGGTGCACAACTCTCGGGAGGTCTTCCAAATCACCGATTCGCAGCAGCGCCAATCATTTTACAGTAATCGGGTGATTTCCAGCTGCTTGTGATCATCAACCAACTCGCTCCGTGTTCAAGAACAGCAGTCAAAGTGAGGCTGCATTTTGGCTGCTGTGGTGTGTTACAAGGAAGTGAACAAATAACTTTAAATTAAGCCCACTGATTATCTTTTAATCTGTTGAAATAAAGAGTTGCTAATTCCCTATAAGAACTGAAGCAAATACCAAAATTAGATTTCCATTAAGGCAACACAGAAACATGTGAAAAAATTACTATGAAGCTTAACTTTTAGGGCTATAAGACAGCCACTAAATTGCATGTAACATGTGGGTGTATAGCCTGTGGCAAATAAGAGCATTATTTTTCTTCCATATAAAAAAAACTCTCAGCTATGTAAAGGAAACTTGTGTATGCTGAGAACAGGAACATTTATGGGAAAACAATAGGATAAGCACACTTGTCACTATGACATGTAACAATGGAATGTTAATATTAAAAACTGAAAGCATAGAGTTTAATAGCATCTCTTCTTAGGCATGGAATAAGGGCATGCTCAGCACCCCAGGGGGCAAGCGTGCAAACTTCTTTGATGGAACTTAGTGATCAGCTGATCATGCCGCAGAATGTGCGATCTCTGCCATCACCACATCAGTCATATGTGGAGAAGCAGAGCATCATCTGCTTCCATCAGCCGTGATGCCATTGAGAAATCTTGATGAAAAATGGACGTGCCGGTCCGACTGCATTTGGTGCAGCAGCTGAGGTATGTGTGGTTCATCAGACAGTAGTTTGATCATAGAAGGAAGGGTTGTGTCAAAAAGTCATCAGACACAAACGTGAACTTGACACAATTGATGGAGATGGTGCTGTGTTTGCCATTTAGCAGGATGTCCATTGTTGTATCCATATGAACGAGGACAGTTTGAGGTCCCCTATATGGTGGTGTGAGAGGTGCTTTAACTCCATCTTGTCGAAGAGTGATGTGAGTGCTTTTTGTTAATTCTTTATGAACAAATGAAGGACTTGAACTGTGTCATAATGCCAGTTGAGGTTGCATTTAAGCAATTTATTATCTGAGTTAAGTTATTAATTCTGGTTGATGTAAAAGATCTCCCGATGATGCTCTTAACAGATTCCCCTGGTAGATGAAGTGTCTCTCCATAAATGAGCTCCACCCGTGACACATCAAAGTATGGCTTGTATACTGTTCGTAGTCTGAGAAGTGCAAGGGGGTAAGGTCGTGGTCCAATTCGTATCATAGCACATTAGCACTGCTTTCGAGGAGCAGTGCCAGCGCTCCACCATCCCATTTCTGGCTGGGTGGTAGCTTGTGGTCAGATGGTGTGCTGCGCCACATAATTTGCATATCCATGTGAAAAGTTCAGATTCAAACTGGCACCCTCTGTCAGTTGTTATATGTAGTGCACAATCAAATCGCGCAACCCATTGCGTCATAAATGCTGCTGCCAGTATCTCAGCAGAGGTATTGTCTACGGATTGCTTCAGGCCACTGTGTGAATCTATCGATAATTATTAATAGACATTGCTGTCCTTCTGACAGGGGTAGGGGTCTCAAGACGTCCAGGTGAATGTGGGTGAATCTCTCAGTGACCTCCGGATAGTTGCCAATGGGCAGGTGCGTGTGCCGTGTAATCTTGCTTCGTGGGCATGCTATGCAAAAGTGGGTCAACTGCCAACAATCCTTTTGGATACCTGGCCAAATGTAATGGGAGGCAACAAGTTTCATCAACTCTGATGCCTGGGTGGCAAAGATCGTGCAGGCCATGGAAAATCCACTTGTGTGTAGGTGGTCTTTTCCCATGGAAGTATTACAATAGAGTTGCAGGTACATTGAAAAGTTTGAGCTGCAGGCTAATCTGGGTATCATACGGAAGGTAATGGAGCTCCTGATCGGTCTGTTGCACGTCGCATAGATGTGAAAGATTGACAGTCTCCGTGACTGTGCTAACCTGAGACAAAAAGTCAACCACCACGTTATTGAGGCCTGAGATGTGTTGTTTGTTGGTTGAGAATTGCACTATGTATTTCAGCCGGCAATTGCCTTGGTGAACACTTGTCATTGTTTTGCCAGAAGGCATACTTGAACAGCTTGTGATCGGTATATATGGTAAAGGTTCTTGCTTCCAGTGGGGTGCGGAAGTACTTTACTGCTTCATACATGGCTAACAAGTCGCGATTGTACATACTCCATCTTTGCTGTGCTGGATGTCAGTTTACACAAAAAAGAAGGCAAGAAGTTGCCATGTGTTGCCAACACGTTGCTGAAGTACCACTCTGATTGCTGTTTGACTGGTGTCTTCAACTAATGCCAGGAATGCATTTCTGGTAGGGTGTGTGAGGAGCACAGTGTTGACAAAAGTCTTCTTGGCTGCCTCAAATGCGTCGATCGTTGTTGGGGTCCATTGCAGTGATGCTTTGCACTTTGCCTTGAGATCTGACAGTGCAGCCATGAGTGGTTCCTGCACTTTAACATCCTGTGGTAGATGTGGCATTGGTAAAAATTAATCATGCCAAGGAATGTACGCAACTCTTGTGCTGTAGCCAGTCGTGGATGTTTCTGGTAGTGGCACAAGCCTTCTGAAGAAATGCACCGTCCCAAGAAAGTCACCTTTGGTTGTCCAAACACACGCTTCAACATTTAGAATGATGCCGTACATAGTGAGACATTTGAAAACCTGAGTAACGCACGCTGCTGGTATAATTCTGGCATTTCTGAAAAGATGAGGACTTCATCAAGGTAAGCAAAACAATGTCATCAAGGTAAGCAAAACTATGTGGCAGTCTTCATAGTACTGAATTGATGAATCTCTGCCAGGTCTGTGCTGCATTTCTAAGGCCAAAGGTCAAAACATGCTCTCAAATAAACCAAAAGTTGTAATTATTGCTGTCTTGGGAGTGTCTTTCTTGGCCACAGGAATTGGTGTACATTCTTTGGCGCAGTCAGTGGCCCTAAACATTCATTTCCCACTCAATGCACGGTTGTAATCTTTTTTTTTTTTTCGTGTAGGTCTGGCTAATGATCTGGTGTAGTCCTATAAAAGTGCGGGTATCCCCACATGGCTGCTGTGCACCATTCTTTTTGAGGATCAGGTGCAATGGACTTGATCATGCACCAATGGACAGGCATGTTATCCCTTCCGCCAGCATAGCTTCAAACTTAGCCTTGGCTATGGCAGATCTGTCTGGGGCCAACCACCTGGGCCCACACAAAATGGGGGACGTGCAGTGGTATTAATATAATGAAGAGTACTTTGGCATGCCTGCGAGGGCCCCCCGGGAGGCCTGGTAAATGCCAGGACTGATTGAGTAGCTTGGTGAACTTGCCTGCTGCTGCCTGGATGAGACTGACATCACAGTTGGCCGCACGACGTTGATATCTGGTCACTGACAGACCAGTGACTGTGTCCCAAAGGCAGGCATCAGCGACATGGGGCAGCAGGTGGTATTGGGTGAAATCTATGATTGTTTCCACTACACCGGTGATGACAATTTTCTATGTTATGCACAACACAGCCTCAGGTCTAATTCCATATGCTGTGTGCCATATGTTTGAATATCAGAACTGTCAACCACTGTCAGCTTTAAGGTGACCAGGTGATACTTATGTGCCTTGTCCCACAGCAGAATACTTAAATCTGAACTGATATATATTAAGAATTTTCAGCCCGACTTAAGGTCAGTGGGACACAGGCAGGTATAGCGACAGACAGGTGCATTGACTTATGCTTGGTGCTTAACATTTCCTTATTCACATTGCACTTATGGGCTTGATTCCAAAATTGCTGATGATATGAACCTATATCCATGACTTGGGTGTCATCATGATGGGATGTGTCATGGCTGGAGCGGCTCCGCGACCACCGTTGGTAATTACTTTTAGCACTGCAATCAGCAAGGAGTTTACTATGTTGATTAGACAGAACATCAATTTTGCTCATCAAGCCATTATGTAATTGTTGCTCCAGTGCCATCACTGTTTTTGAAAGCTTGTTGCAATCAGGTTTTGTTTCTGTTGTGGTGCTGATGCACATAACAGTAGCATCAAATCCAGAAGCAGGCACAATAGCATCTTGTACACTATGTACTCAAAAAGTATCCAGACACTCCCAAAAACATATATTTTTCATATTAGGTGCATTGTGCTGCCACCTGCTGCCAGGTACCCGATATCAGCAACTTCAGTTGTCATTAGACATTATGAGAGAGCAGAATGGGGTGCTCCACAGAACATGTGGACTTCAAACACGGTCAGGTGATTGGGTGTCACTTGTGTCATACGTCTGTATGCGAGATTTTGACACTCCTAAACATCCCTAGGTTCATTGTTTCTGATGTGCTAGTGAAGTGGAAACATGAAGGGGCGTATACAACACAAAAGAGTACAGGCCAACCTCGCCTGTTGACTGATAGAGACTGCCGACAGTTGAAGAGGGTCGTAATGTGTAATAATCTATCCAGACCATCACACAGGAATTCCAAACTGCAGCAGGATCCTCTGCAAGTACTATGACAGTTAGGCAGGAGGTGGAAAAACTTGGATTTTATGGTTGAGCAGCTGCTCATAAGCCACAAATCACGCCGGTAAATGCCAAACGACACCTCACTTGGTGTAAGGAGCATAAACATTAGATGATTGAACAGTTGAAAAACATTGTGTGGAGTTACATATCATGGTACACAATGTGGCGATCCTATGGCAGGATGTGGGTATGGTGAATGCCCGGTGAACGTCATGTGTAGTGCCAACAGTAAAATTCAGAGGCGGTCCTGTCGTGTGGTCGTGTTTCTCATGGAGGGGGCTTGCACCCCTTGTTGTTTTGCATGGCACAGTCTCAGCACAGGCCTACATTGATGTTTTAATCACCTTCTTGCTTTCCACTGTTTAAAAGCAATTCAGGAATAGCAACTGCATCTTTCAACATTATCAACCACCTGTTCATAATGCAAGGCCTGTGGCAGAGTGGCTACACAGTGGACTGGGCTGTACAGAGTCCTGACCTGAATCCTATAGAACACCTTTGAGATGTTTTGGAATGCTGATTTCATGCCAGGTCTCACTGACCGACATTGATATATTCCTCAGTGCAGCACTCCGTGAAGAATGGGCTGCCATTCTCCAAGAAACCTACCAGCACCTGATTGAATGTATGCCTGCGAGAGTGGAAGCTGTCATCAAGGCTATGGGTGGGCCAACACCATATTGAATTCCAGCATTACTGATGGAGGGGGGCCACGAACTTGTGAGTCATTTTCAGTCAGGTGTCTGGATGCTTTTAATCACATAGTGTATCTTGTCAGCCAGCGTGGCCACTTCTTCTAAGTATATTTTGGTTTGAGAGGCTATTGTCACTTTCACTTGCGCTGGTGTCCTACTGCTCCATATTCTGCATAGTAGTGCATCTGGCATGGTGTGATTGTCCACTTTGCATCTTAAGTGATGTAAGTATTGTGAGGGTTTGTTGTCAAGAACATCATCTTCCATGAACACCTGCCATACTCTCTCCTCCTGAAAGGCAGACACTCGGAGTAGTAATTCTGACTTATATACAAATAAATGTGCGAACTGTACAAATTTTTCATTTAAATGTTTCCGTACTAATTTCTACACTGGCATGCCGAAGAAAACAGTGCAGCATGAGTTTATCTGTCAAAATCACTACAATGTGCAGCACCAACAAAGTATGTCTTCTGCCTGTTGAGCTACCGATATTTAATCAAGAAATTGAAATTGAAATTGTCCAGTCATTTAATGCTGTAAAACATGGTCAAGGAAGTGTGATTTGTGGAAATTGTTATCTGTCACCCTCTTGGCCTTGATGTTGACATGTACTGATAAAATTTCTTGCAGTTGTATGCAAGGCATGACCAAGTAACCATACTCCATTAGCCATTTATGGACTTCATCTCCCTTTGCATTGTTTGGGTGCTATAAGTGAGCATGGATTTTCCTCCAAACTATTTAAATAACTCAGAAGAATATCACGTTAACTCTTGTATTTAATATTCTTAATACAATAACTCATTACTTCCATTCACAATAACTTTCAGTCTATGTTAGTATGACTGACTTTACATCATCTTACTTCATATAGGATTGAACTGACAGTGCAGTGGATTTTTGCTTGTTATGCTGTTTACATTGTTGTCAAAGAAATCCCTTTCTCTGTGGGTGCAACACAACTCCAAGCCACAATGTCAGGGAACAAGCAGGCCCACAGTAGGTGGAGAAGCTAACTTTCCGTCCCACCTTGTAGATGTGATGTGCCTGTGTCTTTCATCACACCTGTACTTATTGCAAACTATTCTCCCCACAGTGTGACATTCAAAACTTAACTGCTAATAAAATGAACTTTCTTCAAATCTTCCAAGCACCTTTCATCATTATGAAGGCTCAAGAGATGTGATATATCTTTTTGTCAAAACTGAAATGTCACTTCTTATATCCCCCCAATGAGATGAAAAATGTAGTAAAAGTTTTCCTGGTTAACTTACTTTAACAACTGCAATTTATTGAATACAAATTAATGTAACACTAATGTTTATCTATGTAATTCTCTCTAATGCCGTACATATAGCTTTCATTTGCATCCACAAACTTGGACAAGAGCATGGCTCTCCTGCTTATTGACAATATTAGAACATTCTTTTATCACCTTGTTTCTAGGAGTCTTCTTTTTCATTTAAATCTTTGTTTTAAATGTATTCCGCAGTCTCTTCTCTTCGATTAAATCTATGAATTCTTTATTTTGTCACAAATATAATAACTTCCTTTAACTAGAATAAGCTGTACTGCCAATACACTACTCTTAAATAGAAACAAAATGGTGTAATGCCTTTAACAGTATGCATCTTTCATTATCTTGTTCCTAGTTGCATAGGTATCTTATCTGTGTAATCTACATTAGTTTTAAAATCTCATTTACTTGAGTTTATTTCATTTCATAGCACATTTAATGCATAATGTTAACACAAGATTCTTGGGGAGCCTCCATTTAACTTACTTTGATTTCATCCTATTCTTAAAAAATTAATGAGTATCTTCCCCTTTTTTCAATTTAAAGATACTTTACTATTGTTGCCGTGCCCTTGAATACAGATATGGAGAGAAATTAACAAGTTCACTTTACTTTTCTACTTTACATTCACTACATATGTGTAGCCTCTTTCCTTTAAATGATGTAGTCATAATAGATTATTTATATTTATTTTACTGATACTTGGTTCTGTCATGCTCATCAAGCTACATGATGCAGGGTAATCATAACCTATTATTGAATCTCAGACATCTATTAGGTCAAGCATGTATGAAAATGCCTCTGTCATAAGTCAGCACTGTCCTGGTAAGTCTCTTTATGCTCTGTCAATTTGGAGAATTCTTTGTGAATAGTGCGTGTTACATGCCATTTAGGCAAATGCCATTTTCCACTGCCTATTTATGACAAGGAAAGATGGTAAGGAATAAGTCTTGAAATACTAACTGTGCATGGTTGTTTTGTTTCATGGTTATGCAGGGTTGAATAGAGAGTTGTGTGGTTCAAGTAATTGACAAGGCGCGATGGCAAGTAGACATCTCCACCTGTTGTGGGCAGGGCCTTTTCTGTTTTTATGTCATGGCTTGGCGGTTTCTTGACTGAACAAGGAGCAGACATGCTCTCCAAGAATGTAAACAGTAACGAACATGAAATGTCACTTACTTCTTGTTGAGGCTTCAAGGCAGATGTTGAATTTAATTTATATTGTGTCTGCTTCAAGTTACAAAGTAATTGTGATCTGTATACCCACTGAAACAAATACAAGACAATCAATGAAGAAATGTTGACGTCATTTCATAATTAGAGTAGATATCCTTTTTCCTTCGACCAGTTGCAAAGGGAAAGAGTTGAAGTCTTTCCACGGCTACACACAACTCTACAGACATACTGCTTTTCAGGACATTCACTTAAAGAAGATAATTAGTGGCAACTGAATTACACGATAGGTAAATCAATACATGATACTTTGGATGACAGGTCAAATGTGAGTGTTCTGATTCAGCTTCAGACAAATAAGAAGAGTTCCAGAAACAATTCATTTTGGCTCCCAGTGATCAGAACACAAAGCATTAGTGAGAAGGAAGAAGGTATGAAGTGTAAATTTTCAAGATTTTGAAGATTAATAAATGATAGATTACAGTGTGGCCAAGAGAAACAGAAAATAAAGAAACTAAGAAGAATATAACTGCATTGTCAAAAAGCTCTTTACAAAGTAGTGTGAAGAAAGTTAACTGATATATTCTGGGCAAGTAAAGAAATTTGAAAACAATCCACAGTTCTACAGTTGTTGACTAACAAATATGACAACTGAAATAAAATTCCTGTATTCCAAAAATAATGTTGACATGCATATAAAAGCATTTTCTTCTAACTACAATGTGAACAATTTTCACAAAGTTCAAAGATTTGCATGTTTGAAGAAGAAAGATTTGAACCCTAACAACAGCAGTGACACAGTAGTATCTGAACAATGCTGTGGGTGTTTCATGGTACACCAGAATGCAGTTTTTGAATCTGCTTCTTTCAAGACACTGGCTGTGCCAGGCGGTACAACACACTGCAGTGTATCACATTGTATTTGCTGTTGCATTGGCTGTGCAACCAGAGGGTGCAATTCAATACGAGTGAGCTGTAAAAATTCAAATCTCTAAAACGTTTTGTGGAAATATTGTGACATTGTTTTTATGTTATTCTTAACTGAGAGAAGGTGAGGAAAATAAAAGGGTACATTTATGTTTTATGCCAATACTCACACAGAGCGTGGCCACAGACTTAGAGAGGCTCATGACTGGCTACAAGTCTTGATGCAACAAATGAAGTATGTAAGCACTAAGTTAGAGGCACTTAAGGAAGAATTGACTAATACAGTAGAAACTAAGTTAACAGATTCAGAAAACACTTTGATAAAGTTACCTAAGGAATTGAAAGGTGAAATAGATTAACAATGTGAATTAGTGTGAGGGGAAGTCAAAAAGTGTTTCAAGAATTAAATGGCAAGATTAACAATGTAGGTCAAAAAGCTGTACAAGAATTCAAACAGGTTGAGGATCAAATCTCAGACACAAAGGAACATATTACAGCATTAGAAAAATGCATAGAATTCATGAAAATAATTAGAACACCCAAGGCTTTATCTCATTTGCAGAAGCGAATACAGGAATTTTTAAGTAATGCAGTACAGGAGAAAGTAGAATTAACTAATACTAGGTCTCATTCTAAGGAAGATGTTGCAGACAACAAAAGGAATTAGGACAGTTGTGTAGGACTTACTGTTCTATTAAACATACTACATAGATGCAACTAGTTCCAGAATTTCAGGTAATCCTAAATGAACTACCACATTTGTCAACAGGATAAGCTCTGGTACAGACTATGAATAAAACATTTGTAGGAGAACCCTTGTTGTGGCCATTATTGCCAGAGATTCCCTAGAAAAATTGCAAGAGAGGCTGCAGGAGAATCTGCATTTTATAATGGACGATCTGGTATTAGTGCATGATTTTCATCATAGCTCAAACTTACAGAAGGATGCAAATAAATTTTTCCCCCATTACAGGGGACCATTCAAAGTGTAAGACATACCAAATCCGACACAGGATAAAATAAAGGATTGTACAATATAGATACACTTAAAAGCTTAAAGTCCCCAGGAGACTTCACATCCTTTGGGATTTTGGTGGACAGATGACCATTGGCTGTCTGTTAAATTGTTTCCATATTTCTGTTTTTAGTTTTGCCTGAGACTCTCCTGTGATCTTTTAATGAAGTAATAATGTCTACTATCATTTCTTCCATAAAAATAACTACAAAGAAACAAAAGGGGACTGAGCTCGACTTGACAACAGTCAGGTAAGTCCCTACGTCTACAACAGCTGGACGCATAGTGCCTAGTACTTGTTTTGTGGCTATTGAACTGTTATGTTAAGATAATAGATGGTCAATTAGTCTGTGAGCTTCAGAGTACCATAGATTAAATTTATCATGAATGTGTGACAGTTAATATTTCCATGTCATTTATTTAATTGTGTGTTGCCAAACACATGCGGTACACAAAAAACTAAGAATGAGAATGATTTTACTTTTATTCACATACGATAGTGTTAAGAGTTGGAGGAATATATAGTACTATAAAATGTATAGAAAAGTGAAATACCAATGACAACATGCTTTCAATAAACTGTGAATATAGTAAAGAGGGTATGTAAGAATTACGAGTAAAATGTTATTGGTTTTATAGGGATAATGAGTTATCACATCTATAGAGTACTGACATATGAACAGGCCATCTTTAATGATTATAGTGACAGTCTGTTGATGACTGATGTGAAAATACCTCCCTTTATATTGCATTTCATAGTAGTTTGTTAGGGTCAATCTCTGGGTTTTCTGCAATGGTGAAACCATGCAAAGCCATCCTGTAGAAAATGCCAAACACCTTCTTTCTCTGGTCCCACGTAACTTAGCAGATAGGGTCCTTGGAGTGTGAGGTGGTAAGGGAATCTATCTACGGAGAGCTGTCTTCTTTTCTTCTTCGATTTTAACATACCTGTGTCTTTGTTTCCTTTCCCTACTTCTCTCTCAGGAGTACCAAATCTATCCTCCCTCTGTCCACATGTAAAGTTCCTATTGCAGGATCTCTTATCTTTACAATAAACATAATTGAAGTTACAACCTAAAATAGCATGATTGTATTGGAGGGTATTTCATGTATGATGATGACAATAGACTAACAGAATTTTACAGAGTGTCGATTACATGACATATGTTAGTCATACCACAAGTTGTAGGAGAGGAGAGCTCGTGGAGGATGAAGAAGACTAGGGAAATTGATGGCATGCTAACATGCATATCAGAACAAAAGATAGTGCACTAAAGGGCCAACAAGTTAACGAGGTGTGCTAACTTATTTTCAACAAGAAATATGTTATGCAGGATATTAGTTAGAATATCAATTATGTTCCTGATGAAGGATTTATTTAGAACAGGAGATGAGATGCTTATGTTCTCCTAGTATATTAAAAAGAAGTACATTGAATATACTCAAATAATCAAGTGTTGTTTAAATCTAGTATATGTAAGAGAGTGAAAGAAAAGAAAGTATGTGTCAATAAGTAGAAGCAGAATACTTAGGGGTCAGAAATATATATATGTGATGTTGTTATATGGATTATAAACAAGAGTACCAAGTAAAAAAGAAGAGTTAGAGAGTAATCAGGTAAAGTCGTGTAAAATTAGTATGGAGAAACTTCTCATTTAAAGTGAGTAAAGATCGTAGAAAAGGGCTTGTAGCTGTGTTTACTAATGATGTTAAAACTGGGTGTACCCAAAAAAAATTGCAAAATAAGTGTAGTAGACAAAAAGGATAGGTGGATCCTTAGGACAAATGGCTTGCGCTTTGATTAGGTGAATTCATGGAAGGAATGACCTGTACTGCTTTAGTCAGTAGGAGAGGCCCATGGAGGGGATGGTCTATACCTTGGTCACGTGAATCCATTGGGAGAATGATATGTACCATATTTTTTGTGCATGAAGGTAAAAAGAGGGATACCCCATCTGTAATGGTATAGAGCTTTGACACAATGTCTATCCTTAGAAAGAATGTACGTACAGTTACTACAGTAATACGAAGTTGTATATCTGAGTAAGTTTTCTCCTAATTAGCTATAAAAATGAAGAGACTTGTTTTACAGCTGAGATGAAGGATGGTGTTGAATAAACTTATCAGATAGCCAAGGTGAAGGATAGTTTGAAGCAGAGATGTTTCATGCAAGTGACAAGAACGTTTACTGAGGTTTGACTCTAGTGATTGTGTTGTACGCATATACCCAGCAGGCAACTCCTCAGATAACAACAACATAAGAAAGTGTTGAGAGTATATTTAAACTCACACAGACACATATGCATACACATACTGATTTTCAATAAAATAAGACTGTAATTTTCATGTAATGGATAAATGAAAAGAAATCTAAATGGTGTACTAGCAGTAGCCAATAGCATAAATACAGAAAACACAAGAAAGTTTTAACAATTCTTTTCTTAATTTAAATCTTGTCAAGAAGATTCATATACATATTAAAATGACATATCTATCTTTTTAGAAAGACTGGTTTGGTTTTGTTTAGCTTTCGGGCACATGAAACAACTGTGGTCATACACGCCCAAGTCAAAACTATAGAACATGAAACAGAGAGGAGTTAAACGACTGTACGTCAGTGCTAATGGACATAATAGGAGACAGCTAAAAACTGGCAGGTGGAAAAAGGGCTAAAAAAAAAAACACCATACAGAAATGGAGGTCCAAAACTAAAAATTAAATGGCCTTCACCATATTGCTTCGGTAGATAAAAAGTAAAACATGGTCAACAGCCCATGCGTCATTTGCTAAAACGGGTTATAAATCAGAAGACAAACCCAAGTTGGAACATAAATTGTTAAAAAAAGGGCATTCCAGCAGGAAGTGGTGGACAGTTAAAATTTGGGCACAATGTGTACAAAGTGGTGGGGTAGCGCAACTTAGCAAATGACTATGGCTAAAAAGGCAATGCCCAAAATGCAGCCGAGTCAAATTAATCTCCTCTCTGCAGGAGAGCCGAGAAGAGGTCATCCAACGTGCTGGGAGAGGCTTAATAAGCCGAAGCTTATTCCACCAAAGGGACATCACCTCCTGACAGATGGCAACACAGAGATCATCAGAGGGAATATAGGTACTCGCGGACTGAGGTATGAGAACAGAGGCCTTGGCAGCAGCCTCATTTCCTGGCAGACCGACGACCAGGGACCCACAGAAACATGACACTGGCTCCACAAAGAGTGAGCAAGTGACAGCTTTCCTTGACCTGCTGCACTAAGGGATGAGGAGTGTGCAGCACACATAGACGTTGAAGGGCACTGAGTGAGTGCGAGCAGAGGACACAATTGGAAAGGCTGTGTCGCCGGATGTACTCAGTAGCCCGATACAAGGCAAAGGGCTCAGATGTAGATACTCAGGAGTGTACCAGAAACTGATATCGAAAGACATGGGTGCCAATGACGAAGGCACACCCGACCCCACAGTCAGTCCGAGAGCCATCAGTTAGACAAAGGTACTATTGCGAAGTTACATGCGACAGTCATGAAACTGGAGGCGATAGACCGAGGCTGAAGTAGTGTCCTTAGGAAGTGAATGAAGGCGAAGGTTAACATGGGCCGCTTCACGAAGCCAAGATGGTGAAGGGTTCACACCCACCAGGAAAGTTGCATGTAGTGTGAAGTTAAGCCACCATAGTAAGTGGCGAAAGTGAACTCCAGGAGGTAACAGAGAAGAGGGACAAGCCCCATACTGACGATAATAGGAATCATCAAAGAAGGAGGCATAGGAGGGGTGGCCATGCTTGACAGACAAATGGCATGCATAACTGCTGAGGAGAAAGTCACAGTGGTAGGACAGTGGTAGTTCAGCAGTAGTGTTGAGACGGCATAAGAGGGTTGGGCATGCAGATGCATAAACAAATCACCCATAGTTGAGTTTCGAATGGGCAAGGGACTAGTACGAATGGAGGAAGGTGGTTCAATTGGCACCCCAGAAACTACCATTGAGGACACGTAGCAGATTGAGGGACTGTGTACAGCAGGCTGCCAGATAAGATACATGGGAGGACCAAGAGTGTTTCCTATAGGGCATGAGCCCCAGCAATTTCGTAGTTTCAATGAACGAAAGGCAACAGGCCCAAGATGTAGAGATAGAGGGGAAACCATTTGTGCCGCCAGAAATTCATACAGCTGGTTTTGTCAGGGGAAAAGCAAAAGCCATTGTCAATGCTCCAGGAGTGAAGACGATCAAGACAGTGCTGAAGATGCAGCTCAGTGAGAGAGGTACATGGAGAACTGCAATAGTTGACAAAATCGTCAACATAAAGAGAGCCGGAGACGCTCGGTGGGAGACAGGCCATTATAGAGTTAATGGCGATAGCAAAGAGGATGACGCTCAGGACAGAACCCTGAGGCACACCATTATCCTTGATAAAGGTATCCAACAAGGCAGAACCCACATGCCTACAGTATTCTGATGCACTATGCTACACTGTAAAGTTTCTTTCGGGGCATCTGTGTGGATTATTTGTGGTAACAGCATATTCTCATAAGAAATGGCTTCAGTATTTTAAGTTGCAATCATTGTAACTTTTTGTTGGTCAGAAATTGTGTAGTAACTGTATTCAAAATTCAGTAGTGATCAAATATTCAGTTTAAGTAACATGTTCCTGTGCACTTGAAAACTTTTTAATGCTCAAAATTACATCAGTGATCATAATCAGTATTTTTTACAGTAAAATAGCTATGAATTGCGGTGGCAGAATCCAGATTTGTGAATGGTGTAATCTGTTTTTGTAATGGATGTTTCAGAATTTCTGAAGTGGAAGTTGAAAAAAGAGAAGACAGCAAGAAGTAGCTTCTTGTGTGTTTCATGGTTTATAGGCCTACTGGGGAAACTCGCCATGTAAAAAAATGAGTAACGCATCAAGCTTGGTACCTCTAACGTGATGTGGAAATCTGAGCATTGTTAATAAAGAAATTAATTCAGTGTTTGTTTCTTTTGATTCCTTTATCATTTTGCCTATAGTTGACAAAATGTAATTGAAACACTGAGCTGTCTCTAATGCTGTCCTTCGGTATGCATGTTTACTAGTCAGTTGTGGCAAGAGAAATCAGTGACTCAAAGCATAATTTGCTTGGTAGACATAAATCGAAACTGTCTTTTTAGTTATAATTTTACATTTTTAGATTATAGTATGCTCTGAGAGTTTACCTTGCTACCTTTGTTGGTTTTAGTTTAGGCTATATTTAACAAATTTACCGACATGGTTAGTGATGGAAGCTTCACTGCCAAGTCAGGCATACAGCATTAAGCGTGCTACTCTGCTGTCGCTGGTGGCAGCAGTATGATAGTCAGGGTGTTAAGCAGGCACTTAGGAACCTTGAGCATGAAGTATTTGCATCTATAATACAGCTAGAATGCTAATTACTGTTTGAGCAATTATCCTTTATATAGTTTAATGTATTTTGTTAAATATGTATCTAAAACTGAATTCGTGAACAACTTCCTAGTCATTTAATCATTTGGTTTTTTTAAGACAATGAAATAAAGATACTGCAGACCCAAAAATTACCTGGAAATGGGAAGCAATATCAGATATAAATTTGTAAATATTTTTGCTCAGTAAGATTAAAGTGTGAAAATGCTGATATCTGGTTGTTACTATGAGACCACTGCTGGCCACAGCACAGCTATGTGCTGTAACCACCAGCACCTTCATGCCAGCCAACGGGTTAATACACAAAACATGGCAGTGCAAGACTTGGTCACTAGTTCTCTTTGGTTGAAGCAATTAAAATTAAATTTTTGA
The DNA here is from genome assembly GCF_023864275.1 of Schistocerca cancellata. NCBI lineage: Eukaryota > Metazoa > Arthropoda > Insecta > Orthoptera > Acrididae > Schistocerca > Schistocerca cancellata. The sequence continues at coordinate 322,349,611 of NC_064630.1, read as the reverse complement.
GGTATGCTGGAACTGTGTTATTGGTATATTCCCAAGCATGATTTAAAATGTTTGCATTGAAATTGACTGACAGTGCATAATATGTTTTGCAACTGAGAACAGATACTTAAAAATTAATATGGGAGTATATTTGAAGAGACACTCTAGAACCAAAGCTAACAATTGTATTGACTCACAAGTAAACCCATCTGAATGGCACATGGTTACACGAGCATTAGCTGTAGGTATAGAATAGGTAATTTACTCAGAAAACCTTCCATATAAATTTTATTGTAAAGCACACTAAAGTTACATGAAAGGTGCAGCACATATTAGATGAGATAAACTTGGGCAGGCATGAACTGGTTTTGCTCAGATGTATGGAAAATGAACTGCAGTGTTATATTGACATATTTGGTGCAGTTTCCTGTGATCCCAACACGTCTGAGGTGAAAATTTGAGGAGAGGAGAGATTGCATTGAACCTGTCGTGTATGGTACACTTTTTGTTGCAGTGCTGGGATCCAGATTTCAAAATTAGGGGCCTAGAAATAAAACTCTCATCAGTTTTCCTGAAAAAAGGAAGCTGAATTACAACTTTCAAATAAATTGCAAAAATTTTCTTGGGTTGCACATTCACTGTGGCTGAAACTTAAAAGCACAAGGGTTAGTGGCTCGTGTTGACATTTATAAGTGTTGGCCACAGCAAACATGTTGAAGATTTTAAAGTAACAAAGTAGTTGTTGACACTCTGATAATGGATAACAGTATGAACTACAGCAATGACATAATGTAAATTACTTAAACCAGGAATCAAAAAAATGTACATAGCTTTAAACACAGTCACTACACACATTTCTTAGTCACTGCATATTTGTGCGCTGTAACTAATACAGTAACCTTTTGTTTTCTCATCTTTCATCTGAGACACATGTCACATCTTACCTGTTTTGGTAGATCAACTCTAGGTTTACAAGATTCACATTTCAGAATTCTGGTAATTGGTGGTCCTACTTCCTGTGGAAAGTCTGAGTTCAGATATGGTCTCGTCAGCTACCATTTTAGGAACTTGATGCAAAAACATCTTAGGTCTTGCATTCTGTTTTCTTTACTGTAATATATAAGAGAAACACGTGCAAGACCTCACACATCAAAAAAACACGATACATAATGACAAATTAGAGAAAAAAATGCACTTGAAGATGGGAATTATTTCCCGAAACACATCGTGCAAAATATAAACAAAACAAATAAAAACGTGAGTGGTAGCAGTAATTTATTTATGAACAAAACTATAGATTATACAGTTGCAGGCTTTCACAAACCATCTATAAAAATTAAAAGGCTTGTTAATTTATATCTTTGACATCTGCCATAGCACGCTTCCAGGATTTGTCATAAAATATTTACAAAGTGTGTTCCTTATGGCACTGGCTGTCAGTCCTCCTCTTATGTTAGCATCTTGGGGCAAGTCTTCCAAACCAGTGATGGATGAGGTGTCTTCAATTGTAAATCCATCTCTCTGACGTACAAAATTGTGTAAAACAATGCAAGCTTTAACCATTTTTACTGCAAAATCTGGACGAACATTTAAAGGTCAGTGAAACACCCGCCATTTATTGGTGAGGATGCCAAAAGCACATTCCACATATCTCCTTGCTCTGCATAGACGATAATTAAATACACATTTCTCAACTGTCAAGTTGTTCCCCCAAAATGCCGGAGCAAATGTGTGTGTAGGCCAAATGCTGCGTCTCCCACGAAAAAGTAGGGTACTTTTGGACCTTCCATACCAGGCAGACATTTGACGTCTGGAAATTCCAGGGAATTGCTTTCTATTGACTTCCATAAACTGGATCGTCTGAACGCTGAAGAGTCACAGTCTTTGCCATAACTTCCTACGTTGACATAAATGAACCTGTAGTTGGAATCTGCTGCAGCCATCAGAACCACAGAAAAGTATTCTTTATAATTGAAGTACATTGATCCGCTATTAAATGAGGCAGTAAGACGGATATGTTTTCCATCCACCTAAGCAGTGGGGGAAATTAGCAGTATGTTCAAACCAGCCACTATTGATTCCCATACCTCTTTGGTCGGTCTTTGTATACATTCTTCCCACAGTGATGTCCAAAGTGCTGTGCATACATCATTAACCACTTTACTTGCTGTAGAAATCCCAATTCTGTACTGGAAATGTAAGTCAGTGAAAGAACAACTGCTTGCCAGATACCTGAACAAAAAAAAGTGACATTTAGTTTGCAGTGGACATTTTTTATTATAGTTTTGCTTTTTTCTGTACAAAATTAAAATGTTTTCATACAATTTTGTTTTCTTTTGATGTAGGTAAAGAAGTAATACGAAGGTGGACCAATCTACGAGACTCCTTTGTGAAGTCAAACATAAAAATTCAAGCTACGAAAAGAAGTGGCTCAGCAGCAAAGAAAGTGAAAAAGGATGTATATTCTAATCAGCTGCAGTTTCTAAAAACGTGTATGATGCTCGATAGACAGAGGACAGTTTTCAGTCAGAATGCACTTCCAGACTGGAAGGAGATACAGAAACACAGGGCTCCGTCGAAAATACTGAGAATGTTTCTGGGCCATTTGATACACTACCCACACAACAAACATCCAAAAGTGAGCACCATACAAACAGAAAACAAAGGAAACCTGACACAATCGAAATGAAAATATTAAGAGCTCTGGAAGAAGACAAACCTTGCAGCAAAATGTCATTTTTACTTAGTCTGAAGCCTCACCTGTAAAAATTTGATGAACAGGATTATCTTCAGTTTCAGATGGGAGTACTCAAAGTTATAGAAAATATATATGAAAGGAGAAAGATATTGACAGCTCAACCTCCTCCATTTACCCATCACACACCTTTCATGCCCAACAGTAATCGATTTCAAGCTTATTCTTTTTCACCTATGGAAAATGCTGCTCCAATATCCTCTTACCATGCGCATCGGATTCATCCTCCAGCTGCACCAAACCCGACGTCTTTTCTGGATCAACCATTACAGACTTCTCAAGGTCACAGTTCTTATCAACAAAGAAATAAAGTGCCATCACCACACCCTTCGCGTTCCACTAGTAGTCATGGAGGCCCACCATCAACAACACAGTTCTACAACCTTTTTGCAGAGAGCCCGTTGCCACAAAGTGACAGTACAGTCAGTCCTGCTACAAACTCTTTGGTTTCAACTCCTGATTATGATATTGACTTTTCTGCTTTAATCTGAACATAATCAAAATGTAAAACACAAATAAATAAGTAAATAAACAGAACTAGTTTTTTATGTATTAACTTACCTTAATGTGATAGCCAGCATTTCAACAGGTTGGATGCAATTGTGTGTTTTGTCATTGTAATACATCCTTAAGTTTTCTATGCAATTCGTCAAAAGACGTAATAGACATTCGGAAATAGTTAAGGAATTTATTTCTGTTGTTCCTCAAATCTTCAAAGAATGTATAAAATGAACCCACTTACTCTCTTCTCTGGTTAATGGGGTGTACCCACAAAAGGCGATGTTTTCTTTTGCGGCGATGAAACTAGACACCAACAACTGGTCATGTCAAAAAACCGTGTAATGTGAAAGCAACACAGTCACACCTAAAACTCGTATGGATTTTTCCTGCATGGTCTAAACCATATACTGTGAAAGTGGCCTCAGAATATATATTACTGGCGTTGGCGGTTACAGTGGAATTTCACCTATAACTCAAGTTTTAATTTTTTGGTGCTTGACCCCTTATTTACTTACATACCACAAATATCCTAATATTTTCATTGAAAATTTGTGGTGGGAAGATTATTGAAGTCTGCCCTTACTTTACTCGAGATCAGCCCCAACAAACAATGAGTGGAAACTCGTTTTATATTATGTAGGGTAATAACTATGTACAATAGAAAAATATTGACAAGAAATTATTTATTATAAGAAACAGAAAATACCATTTTTTAACTAATGAGTTTTAATACATGACAGACTTTATTTATATTTCCTGAAATTACATTCTTTCAACTGCATGCTGAAAACATATTGTGCATGTAGAGTGTTCAGATGTTTGCTTAAGTCACTTAAAAAGTGGCAGGTGTAAATTTAATTTGTGCAAATGTTTCCTCTGCAACACCTAATGAGTAATTGTGACTGCAATTTGCAAGCCATCACAAGGTGACCTAATCTTTGGGTTTGAAAGGGAGCTATAAATACTCATAAATGTATAAAAATTGTTTGAAGATGTCAAAACTCACTGCTGGTCCAGGATGTGTTAGTAAATATACATTTTTCGCTGTGTTTCTCTTCTTTTTCATTTTAAATTGTGCTTTGCAAGATATCACAAGATGAATGTATTTTCCAAGTTTGAAGAGGACATATAAATAAATACGGTATACTGTGATTTTTCCCAATTGCTCATCATGGTATTTTCTTGCACTGATCAACAGAAATGACAGACAACCCAAATCTGTCTATTATTGTTGTCACTATTCATCCTATTACTGTGTGTTGTTATTTTTATTTATTTATTTATTTATGCATTTATTTTACCTGGCAAGATTAGAGCCTTCAGGCCCTCTCTTACACCTAACCAGGCATACTCAGATTCAACAAATTTCAGTTTCTACAGAACATTAAGGACATATAACATGTTATACAGTATTAATGTTACAGAAAAGAATTAGAGATTATAAAAGTAGTACAATGATAATTATAACAATCAAAAAATAATTATAATAATCAAGAATAATAATAATAGTAATGACTATGTATAGGAAAGTAAACATATTTTTTCTTTTATGAATGCCGGTCCTATTGCTAGTTGGGAAATTTCTCGTTATATTCTTGCAGCTTGTGAGTTATTCTCATCAAGCAGAGACATAAGACGATAGAATGGGGTGAAAGAGATATAGAAGAGGTAGATAGGTTAGAGGAAGAGAAATAGAATGGTAAAATTCAAAGCTATGATGGAGAGGAGAAAGAAAAAGATGAGAGGGGCACGACAATGGTGGCTATACCGTCCCTAATATGTAAGTCTTGAGTTCCCTCTTGAATGTTAAGTGGTTCTGGATAAGACGAAGACCACAGGGGAGCGCGTTCCATAGTCGTATGGCTGAGATGGAGAATGACACAGAGAAAGATTTTGTGTTATGTAAAGGTACAGCCACGATGCTAGACGTATCCGATCTGGTATTGCGGTTGTGGAATGATGATAGGTGTTTAATGTGAGAAGATAAGTATTGGGGGCACCAGTGGCTAAGAAATCGATGAAGTAAGCACATCGTGTGGAGATCGCGTGCCTTATGTGGGCGTATCCAACCTAGCTGGGAGTATGAAGGACTGATATGATCATACAACCGTACATTGCATACGTATCTAACGCAAGCATTCATCACTAGCTCGAGGCATCTCGAATTTTCACTATTTGTGCCGTGTTGAACTACATCACAGTAGTAAAGATTAGGCAAGACTAGTGTTTGGACTAATTTTTGTTTAACATGGGTTGGAAATATTTTTCTAAATTTTTGAATTGCATGTAGGGAGGAGAGCGATTTCCGGCAAGCTGTGACTGTTTGTTCTTCCCAGTTTAGGTGTTCATCCAAGATTATTCCAAGGTCTTTTACTGGTTTTTGGTATGGTAGTTGGGTACCATTGAGGAGTATTTGAGGGACTGTTTCGCGAAAGTACCGACTGATTAACTTTGGATGAGATATAAGTATGACCTGGGATTTCTTGGGGTTTAGTTTCAGACCTAGGTTCTGTGCCCATCGAGAAACAGAGCAAAGATCTGCGTTCATACTCGCTACTGCGTCAGCAATGTTCTTGGGGCTTGCACTTATGTACAGTTGGATGTCGTTGGCATATAGATGGTAGTTGCAGGAGTGAATCACTGAAGAAATATCATTAATGTACAGTGAGAAGAGTAATGGACCAAGGACGGAGCCTTGGGGATCTCCAGAGCGCACGTTTTTCCATGATGACTTTTCCGACCCACAAATGACTTGTTGACTTCTGTTTTTGAGGTAGCTGTCGAACCAGTGTATAGCGCTGTTTGAGAAATTCAACTGTTTCATTTTAATTAGTAATATATCAAAGTCAACTGTATCAAAAGCCTTGCTAAAGTCAAGCAGTGTTAGGATGGTAGCTTCACATCTGTCCATAGCATGTTTAATGTCATCAGTTACTTTGATTAATGCAGTTGCTGTACTATGGTGCTTTCGAAAGCCTGACTGATATTTGTTGTGGATGTTATGAGTTTTGAGGTAATCCGTCAGCTGTTCATGGACGATGTATTCTAGGGCTTTAGATATTGCAGGTAGTATGCTGATCGGCCTGTAGTCACCTGGCGACTTAGGGTTGTCAGTCTTGGGTATAGGTTGAATTAAACTTTGCTTCCACTCAGTAGGATATGTACTACTGACAAGAGACAGGTTGAAGATGTCTGTGATAACTGGAGTAATAGTGTCTACGACGTTCTTAATCATGCCAATGCTCACTCCATCATTTCCTACTGCCTCGGAAGAGATTCTCGTAATTGCCTTGTGTACTGTGCCGGTAGTTACATGTTTTAGGAAAAACTTGTCTCTCGAGAGATTGATATCTTGGGGCTGGTAATTTGTCGCTGCGTGGCAGTTTACAGCTGTTGAGAAGAAATCGTTGAATTCTTCTGCAGACGCTTGATAAACAACGTCAGATCTTCGCTTCCCTATATCAAAACTGCGCAGCTTTTTCCACAGTGCAGCAGGTTTTGTTATACCGCATACGACAGAGTGGGCATGTCTCATTTTGGCATTCCTCACGCTTTGCTTGGTTCTATTTCGGAGTTTCCTATAAGCTTTGTACACCTCGGGAGTTGGGTTACGCTTGAAGGCCCTATGTGCAGCATTTCTTCTTATATATTTTATACAGCTCCATATTTTAAAGGTACACAGTTTGGTGACGTGGCCTTCCTTACAGAGGTGTCAATCATTGCATTTGTCTCCATTCTTGTAGGTGTACATAACATTAATGGATCTAGTAAGTAGCCGAGTGCTGAATGGAGTGCAGCTGATTGCTCCCACACCATTAACTGCTGACTATGCAGAAGTATCCAACCACCTGTCGAGTAAGTAGCCGAGTGCTGAATGGAGTGCAGCTAATGGCTCCCACACCATTAACTGCTGACTGTGCAGAAGTATCCAACCACCTGTCGAGTAAGTAGCCGAGTGCTGAATGGAGTGCAGCTAATGGCCCCCACACCATTAACTGCTGACTGTGCGAAAGTATCCAACCACCAGTCGAGTTATGTGGCGTGCACTCTACAAGGACATGAGGCATGACCCAAGTGCTGAAAGCGGGCGTGGAGTAGGGTTGGAGAAGAATAGTGCGTAGGTCTGGTGGTGGTAAAATACCACAGTGGGAAGGGTGGGAAGGATAGTGCCATTTCAAGGCTCAAAGAGAGGTAGTCAAAGCCCTGGTGGAGAATGTGATTCAGTTGCTCTAGTGCTGGGTGGTATTGAGTCACTAGGGATTGCGTCTTTGTGGCTGGGTTGTGGGAGGTGGTAGGTGAATTGGGGAGAGAAGGCACGGAAGATCTTTTTATGTACAAGGTTTGTGAGGGTCTCCATGAGAACCTTGTCACTACAGATGTAATACCCATTGGTGGCTCGGCTGTGTGGAAGGGATTTCTCTGTGTGGAATGCATGGCAGCTATCGAAATGGAGGTATTGCAGGTGATGGGTAAGTTTGATATGGACGGAGGTATTGATGTAAGTACATTTGAGGGGGGGGGGGGGGTCAACATCAAGGAAAGTGGCTTGTTGGGTTGAGAGGAGGATCAGGTGAAGTGAATAGGAGAGGTGTTGAGGTTATGGAGGAATGTGGATAGGATGTCCTCACCTTCGGTCCAGATCACTAAAATATCATCAATGAATGTGAACCAGCTGAGGGGTTTGGGATTCTGGGTGGTTAAAAGGATTTCTCTAGATGGCCCATGAATAGGCTGGCATAGGTTGGTGTGATGAAGGTGCCCATTGCTGTACCATGGATTTGTTTGTAAATGATGCTTTCAAAGGAGAAGTGTTTGAGGGTGACAATATAGTTGGTGGGGATCACCACGAAGGAGGTTGCCTGAATATGTGTCTGTGTATTTGTTTGTTTTCTACATTGGAAATGGCCTTTTGACCGAAAACTCACATGTATGCAGTCTTTTCGTTGTGCCTGTCTGCGACTCAACCTCTCCACTATATGATGACTAGCACTCTATCCTTCTCATGGTATTGTCATTATTCCATCTTGGATTTTCCATTGTTTGATTTTGCCTAATGGCTTTTCCTCCATCCTGCAACACAGGACTGTATTCCTTTGTTACTATTCTCTATTGCATTACTTTACTCTTTGTCCTCCTTTTTTTCTCTTCTTTCATGTGATTTATTTGTCGCCTTCCAAACCACACATGCCCTGACTTACGAGCCATGTTGTATCAACTATCTCATCCATGCACAACAGCATCTCATGTGTCACATTACTCCTACCAGTATTATTAATCCTCGACCTACAAATTGACCACTCTCCCTGCCTCACTCTTATGTATTTTGTTATGTTATTCTCCATGTTTTCTTGTGCTACATGAACTTGTTGAACCTTGGCCAACCAACCTCTCCCCACCTCTTTTCTCTCTCTTCACTTAATCAGTATGCTTATATTACCCTGACGAATTTAGACACATCTGTTGTCCCCCACCTTTATACACTTCTACCCACTGACCTGCAACCCAAATTTTCAGCATTTTATTTCTTCTCTTTCATCTCATTGTGTTTTCACTTTGATTTCAGTTCATTTTCACCTGACAGTATTGGTGCTACTGCCTTGTTTCCACCTCCCCCCCCTCTTTTGTCATATTCCATCCATTCTGTCATTATTGCGATTTTTCCCACTTATTTTTATGTATTTTTATGAGTCTTTTTGCATTTATACACGTTTTTATCCTGCACTATGGATCCTTGCTCCTTTCATCTGTGCCAATATGGGGGAATTTTCTTGTACATAGCCAGAACCCAGTCCCACGTACTATTCTTGCATTGTTGCTGGCTCATAGAATCCTGTCAAGTTGCCTCACCATGAAATTACTCATATCTGGCTGCAACCCCTTCTTCCACGGCAACAACTGTCATTCAAATTTGGCCAGCCCATAGCCCTCACCAACCTAGACCTGCAAAATCATGTTAATCAGGCCCAGACCTCCTTGTAATACTTTCTCTCCATCCTTAAAATTCTCCTGCTCTGCAGTTCCAAATTCCTGTATCCTATCTCTTACACTGAAACTCTTGCCCTCCAGGAACTGGAGCAATGTGTCCAACACCATCTCAAAAAATCTCCCCAACCTGTTTACCTCCTCCTCTTGCCTTGAACTACCACTATTCACCACCTCTGCATCAGTCTACAAATCTCCCCCACATCCCTCCATAGCCAACAAACCCTGCCTCGCAGCCCTGCTACATTCACCATGTCTTCAAACACTCTCCCCCACCATCATACAGAATCCAAAATGTAAAAAAAAGACTTGAAACACAGTCATTAATGTTTCCCCCAAAAGACTTAGTCTCTCAGAGGCATCAGTCCTTTCCAAAGGACTTACCTTTTGCCCCACACGCAAATTCAATCATGCTGGACTTGTCAAAGATCTTCCCTCCTTCTCCCCCGACTCTACAACAGAAACACTTTTTTACCATTAACCCTACCAATGAAACTGATCCCAATGCCAATGCTGAACCCTGCCTCATTCAATTCACTCCTCCATCTAACTGTGATCCATCCCACAGCCGCCCAAATCACCCCCATTTATTTTCCAGAATTTCTTAACCTCACGCCTTGCCTCACCATCATTCCCAAATCCCTCAGCATGGAAGCTAACCTTACATCTGCAGAAAGAACTGCAGTCCACTACCTAAAAACTGATCTGCCAATTGTGGACTGTGGTTTTGAATCATAGGAATTACCTCTATGCCAGCTGACAGATTCATCCACCTACAAAACCTACCACAGTGACCCCATTCCAAAAATACAACAGGATATCCAGTATCTCCTGAAATCCTTGGGCCCCATTGAAAATCTCTCCCCTAAGTCTATCTCTCTACTCACTCCTTCTATTTCTCGCAGTTGAAGCTTCTACATACTTCCTAAAGTCTATAAACCAAGCACCTAAGACACCCCCCTGTGGCCGGAGAGTGTGCCCCCACTGAGAGAATCTCTGCTCTCATTGATCAACACCATCAGCCTATCTCATAACCTATCCTCCTATTCCAAAGACACCAATCATTTCCTCCACTGACTCTCCACAGCTCCTGTTACTTTACCACACAATGCCCTGCTCATCACTATTAATTCCACCTCCCTCTACACCAACATCCTTGATGCCCGTGGCCTTGTTGGTACTGAACACTACCTATCCCAATACTGACTGATTCCTAGCCTACAGCCTCCTTCCTAGTTACCAAGACCAACTATATCCTCACTCACAATTTCTTCACCTTTGAAGGCATCATTTACAAACAAATTCATGGTACTGTCTTGGGCAGCAGCATAGCACCATCCTATGCCAACCCACTAATGGGCCATCTAGGGGAATCCTTCATAACCATCTAGAATCCCAAACTCTTCAGCTGGTTCACATTTGTTGATGATATTTTTGTGATGTGGACCGAGGGTAAGGACACCCTATCCACATTCCTTCAAGCCATTTTTCTTGATGTTGACCCCCACCTCAATGGCTACATCAGTACCTCTGTCCACATCAGTCCTACCAGTCATCAGCAATACCTCCATTTCGACAGCTGCCATCCATTCCATACTAAGAAGTCCCATCCATACAGCCTAGCCACATGTGGCCATAGCATCTGTGGTGACAAGCATTCCCCCTCTAAATATACCAAGGGTCTCCACAGACCGAAATTACCATCCCAACTTTGTACGGTAACAGATCTCCCATGCCTTGTCTCTCAAGTCACCTACCAGCTCCCACATTCCCACCATCCAGCCACAAAAGAGCACTCCCCTTGTGACTCAGTACCACCCAGGAGTGGAGCAACTGAATCACATTTTCTGCCAGAGTTTGGACAACCTTTCATTGTTCCCTAAAATGAGGAATATCCTACCCAATGTCCTTAACACCATACTGACAGTGGTATTCTGCCACCCACAGAAACTGTACAATATCTTTGACACTACTCCATCCCTGTCCAAACCCCTAGTTTCATGGCTCATATTCCTGTAATAGACCTAGTCACAAGACCTGTCCCCATATTCTCCCACAACCACCACCACCACTTGCTCCAGTCAGGTCACAAGCATCACCTATCCTATCAAGGGCAGGTATACCTCTGAAAGCAGTCAGTCATGCAATCTACAAACTAAGCTGCAACCACTGTGCTGCATTCTGTGTGTGCATGACATCAGCTTTTCTGAATTGCACATACAGGAACTCTCCCTGCAATATATCCTACATTCCCGTAAGCCCCCTGGCCTCAACCTTCACTAGTCCCTGTCCTTCACCCACCTATCCCCTTCCATGCTTCCACTGCAGCACTACACAGCCTTCTATTCCACCAAAACACTCTTTTGTCCCCCTCATCTACTTCTCTCCTTTTCCTCTGCCCCACCCCCCAACCCCATCCTACCCCTCTAACCTGCTGAACTTAGGTATAAGGCTGATACAATCCCACCAGTCCTAATAAAGAACATAAGTGCCTCACATTTCTAGGTTCTGGATGATCCTTGATTGCTCGTATTCATTCTACATCTGCTTTAATTCCTCAAATTCCTACTAGGTGTTCTAAGAATTTTAGTTCTTCCCTATCACAGTGTGATTTCAATAGACACCAAGTGAAGTGAAATGTGATCAAGGAAGTTTGATTTGTGGAAATTATGTTCTGTCACCCTTTTGACCTTAATGATGACGTGTACTAATAAAATTTCTTGCAGTCACATATATTTATGTTTTGCTGATTTGGACCTGTTGCAGTAGCAGTTTATGGACTTCATCTCCCATTGCATTGTTTGGGTGCTGAAAGAGGGACTGGATTTTCTTCCAAACTACCAAAATGAGCCAGAAGAATTCCATGTTAACATGTGTATTAATTCTTCTTAATACAATAACTTCCACTCACAATAATTTTCACAGTCTTCAAAATCTGTTGTTATGAGTGTGTGATCTTTACAGCATCTTAGTTCAGAGAAGATTCAACTGACTGCTCATTAGATTTTTGCTTGTCACACCATTTACATTGTTGTCATGAGAAACCTTTTCTCAGAGGCTGCAAAACATCTCCAAGCCTACATTGTTTGTCACACCTGCACATATTGCAAACCATTCTTCCCACAGTTTGACATCCAAAACTTAACTGCTAATAAAATTAACTTACTTCATATCTCACAAGCACCTTCCACCTTTATGAAAGCTTGAGAAATGTGATATATCTTTTTATCAAAATTGACACTTCACATCTCAGTGCTAAGTCAGAATGTACTATCCTCTCATGAAAGTTGTATGATTTATTTTATTTAATACTGCTTTGTAATTTCATTAACAGAGAAATTAATTGAGAGGGATAACCATTTTAATAGAGAACTCAGAACTCTGAACATATTGCAGTTTGACATCAGCTTCTAAATGCTTTGTTAAAATCATATGTAATATTTCAAAAGTTACAGTGCAGAAAGTGAAATCGTTATCCCTGATCGTGGTCTTGTTTAGATGACCTTTCTGATGATGAGTAAAAATATGAAAATTAACTGTCCCAGCCACATGCACAGTTTGAATTAAAATGAAAGTCAGACAAAATAACTAAAAGATGCAGGCTTGATTTCAGTACTTAATTGGTTTGCGGTAGGGCCACTATTGCTATAGATTTTAAACACCTCAGTGGACTGCAAATCATGTTTTAAGTTTGGGGCAGATGGTGAAAGGAGCCAACTACCATAGATAAAGCAGGCGAAGTTATGAACATTGAGTTATTATTAAAATTATGAAAAATAAAAATTACATGTTACCAAAGAAACTTACATGGTTACTCTATGACCTCTTCATGAGAAAAGACAATGTAAAGTCAGTATTGCAACTATTTAAAAGATATGATTACAAAGTGTAAGATACAATGGAGGGTCATGGATTATGTCTCTGATTAGATAATGTCTCTGATTAGATATATCTCAATTACCAATGTCGTTAATTGTTACACAGAATATTATCGATGCAGCTGTAAGTTATGCTACATGATCAGCTATATAAACAACTCAGATATATGGGTTGTTTTGGGGAAGGAGACCAGACAGGGAGGTCAATGGTCTCATCGAATTAAGGAAGGACGGGGAAGGAAGTCAGCTGTGCCTTTTGAAAGGAACCATCCCGGCATTTGTGTGGAGCGATTTAGGGAAATCACGGAAAACCTAAATCAGGACGGCCGGACTCGGGGTTGAACTGTCGTCCTCCTGAATGTAAGTCCAGTGTCTAACCACTGTGCCACCTCGCTCGGTCAACTCAGATACTATAAAACAATGTATTTAAATGAAATTGCCCCTAATAATGATTACGCAAAATGTAAAAAAATCTTTAAGGTTGAATTTATGTTGTGCTTATTCATTATTAGGGACAGTTATGTTTAAATAGGGTGATTCTAACATTGTTTTTCATTGTAGAGCACCACCATCCCAAGGATATTTCACCACTCACGGGAATAAAGAGCCAAAAACCAATGTAAACATCAAATAAATAAATAAATTTACATCTAGATGTGAACAGCCATCGGAAGATGAAGCTGTTGGTTCAAAACTGGTCATTGTGCTAATTGTGCACATAAGTAGCATTATCAATAGTGGCTAGTTGCTGTTTGCCTCTTTGTAAGAATCAACCGGTATGTTAGCACTTCAAAACAATTTTGTTACCACCTTACTCACAGCTACACATTTTGGGCCACATGAAACTTTCATGTTCTCTTAATGAAGTTTATTACACACTTCAGATATTTAAAAATATCGTTACTGCTGTAAAGTTGCAAAGAAAAGAAGAAGGAAACAAAGAAAATGCCTATTAGGTAACGATTAGGTTCAAAGTCATATAACTTCTTATGCTGATTTAGAATAAAATTATTCATTTGCTTCATACTTTCATTTTGGTTTCTACTTAACTTTGTATAACATGTATATATCCTGACCACCACCATAATTAATTGCACATAAACAGGTGATTTAGGCCCACGTCAGAAGACAAAAGTCCATGAATCATGACTAAATAGAATTGTAATATCACAAAAATTTATTGCATTTGTATAAACATCTTTATTATATCAGTCTTTGTGAATCACAATCAGCAACACCAAAATTAGACCTTGAAATGAAAGCAAAGAATAGAGGGATGGATGAACAGCTTAATATATTTGATGGGTACATTACTTTGTGGTAATTAAATCCCTCTGTAATCTTTAGTTGATTGTGTCACCTGGCATGAAACCAATTACACTACTCAATAAAAGTTTGGAATACTATTGTAAAATGTAGACTGTGGTAGTACAGATCTCAGTGACCTAGGCACTTCTTTCATTATCCAGTTATGGCCCATATACTGAATGTTGTGTACTACTGGCATGCTTTTTGGCCATTTCCCAGTCATGTAAACATACCTCTTCTGCAGCAGCATGACACGAGCAGTCCGCTGTCAACAACAACTTCATTCAGTTTGTGTTCCACACAGCAATAACATGCCATGTAGAGGTATACAACACTTTGACAGAGTCAGTGTAGTGGCTTTACTTTCAGCGGGTCATACACAGCAAGATGTTGCCAATCAGTTACGTATCACTCGAACTGGTATGTCTAAAGTGTGGAGAAAGTAGGGAGATGGGAAATTTGAACAACAGACTTCGCGGTGATAGTGTTCATATGACAACACCAATGCAGGGTCACAGGCCCTAACATCAACTGCCAGAAATGTTGGAAATGACTCCTCCTGGGCAAGTAGGGGTTTTTATCTCACACCAAACAGTACATGGAATATTGCATCAGTGTGGTCCTCATTCCAGAAGACCAATGAGAAGTTTTGCACTGAACCAATGGAACTGATGCAATCAGAGGACCTGTGCTCTTTTACATTGACATTGGACCATTGCAGACTGGAGTAATGTCATGTTTGCTGACAAGACCAGGATTGGTTTGCAACCAGACACTAGATGTGTTAGGGTTTGGAGAAGTACTAGAGGACACCAGGAATGCCAGTACGTTCAGCAAGTCCATCCATTTGCAGGTGGAAGTGTAATGTTCTGGGAAGCAATAATGATGGGACTGTGGATCTCTCTAATTCTCATTTATGACAATTTGACTGCCCCCCTATACCTTCAAGAGGCCCTACAAATGATTGTAAGGCCCTACAGATGTGAATTCAGTGACAACTTCATAGTCGATCATAACTTTCTATTCAATGACAATGCAAGGTCACATCATACTCTAGCAGTGTCTCGATATCTTCAAAGATGCAACATCAATCTGTGCATTGGCCAGCACAGTCCCCAGACATGTATGCAATTGAATGTGCAAGGGACCTGTTGAAGGCCACCATTACACAGTGACCAAATCCACCTAACATTCTTCAGGACCTCACTGAAGCCGCCACTGAGGGGTAGGACCTCGTACCTCAAGATTAACTTGATGGTCTCATCCAGTGCATGCCTCATAAAGTGTACAAACTTATCTGTGTGCGAGGAGGACATACTCACTACTAAAGACTGATAATCATCATCATGAGATAAAGATTTTCTGTTTTTGTTTTCAACATGTACCCTTAGGAGAGAGCCTAATTTGTTTTGTAATGATTTTTTTGTAACTGATGAAAATCATTCTTGTTTTCAGAAGCAATTATGTTTAGTTTGTTAATAAGGTATTCTACGCTTCTCAATGGGTGTACTATAATTAGTCATTGTAGTAAACTCTATGATATTCCAAACTTTTGTTGGAGTGTGTAGATAATGACAGAAGCACAAATTTTGGAATAGTTTATGATAAGGTTTAAGTGATGTTTGTCTGCTTACTTGATTTTCTAACAATTAATTACTTCCTCAGTTGTGTTAATTGATTAATATTGATGCTGAAAACTCATTACACTGACCATATCTATTCTTGTCCCCCAAGAGCACTCTGTCTGTATATTCCTCATTTTATTGGATAGCATATTTGTGAACTCACTTCTCAGATGTCATCCAGATATGTCTGATTACAAAGTAATTGAAGAATATTCAAAATGAGATCTATTTATATGTGCTACAAAAACTGGCTATTTGATAGTTTGCAGAAATAAAATTGTATTTAATTAGACAATACTATTAAAGGATGTATGAAATATACATATCTGGGAAGCTCTCATAAGAAAATTGAAAGAACAGAACAAGTGTACAAAATTCGCTAACACAAGGGAGGAACTTCCTTGAAACTCTCAACGCATGTCAAATGAAATAAGAATAAATATAAAACTCAACAAACACAGAACAGACATAGTAGCACACATTTCTTAACATAGCAGTGTGTTGACAACTGAATATCCATGAAGTGAGGGGAAAAAGAAAGCACTAGAAATGGATTACCTCAGGTGAGCTGCCTTTTGTGAGCAATTGCTCTACCGTCTGAGGTACCCAAACATGACTCATGACCCATCTGCACAGCTTTACTTCTGCTAGTACCTCATCTCATATCATCCTGACTTCACAGAAGCTCTCCTGCAAAACCTGCACAAGACTAACATTCTTGGAAGAAATGCTATTATGGAGACATGGGTTAGCAACATCCTGGAGGTATTTCCAGAATGAAATCTGTGCTCTGCATTGGCGTGTCTGCTGATATGAATCTTCCTGGTAGAATAAAATTGTGTGCCAGACAGAGACTCAAACTCAGGTCTCAAGTCTGTGAACTATCGGGAGTACCATTTCCCCTATTCCCACTGCACAATTTTCCAATGAGAAACAAAAATCCAAGAATACAAGACCTTTGACTGAGTCCAAAAGAAATATGATCACGTTCATTCTAAATGTGTGACAATAACATGGTCTACTGCTACAATGATGTCATCCTCTCTTGCAACTGTACCATTGCTCTCTGTGTCCTGCATCAGGCCCTCTGGGTTGCCTGGCTACACCTGTGACCCTGGTGGTTGGGGTCACTCTCCCTACAGTTTACTGCTTCTCTTTTGGGAGCATCAACTTCCTACCTGCTAGTCAGTCCCCAACCACCAGCTGGAGTAGCAATGCCTTCCTCTGGCATTCCTTACCAGGAAGGGTCCCTCGGTTGTCCCTTCGCAGGACTCTGCTAGCCTGCAACTGGATACCTACAAGTGACTGAAGGAGCCACAGGCTGGGGCTTGTAGAACTTCATATTCTTCCTTTGTACCAGAATCTGGGGCAGACAAGCCCTTACAGAAGTAAAAATCATCTAAGGAGAAGAAGGACAAGAAGAAGAAGTCCTCCAAGAAGGAGGAGATTCTGGTGGCCACTTGTCGCTGGACCCCACATGTTCCACCTGTGTATCAAAGATGGCATTCCTGGTGACCCCTGACTCCCCCCTGTACCCTGATATGAAGCAAATGTGTACTGATGCCATATCCTCACAAATGGTGGCAGGAGACGAACATGAGGCATGACCTGCCTAACTGGTCCCTTCATGCCCCCACAGGGTACTGATACCATGATCCTCCAGTGGAACTGAAGTGGTTTTTTCCACCACATGGCTGAGCTACTACATCTGCTGTGCATTTCCCCTGCTTTTTGCATTACCCTCTAGGAAACCTGTTTCCTAGCAATGTGGACCCCTACCCTCTGTGGGCTATTGGGGCTATCTTAAGAATTGAACTGACTTTGAAAGAGCATTGGGTGGTGTTTGCATGTACTTCCTGGACTCTGTCTACAGCAAACATGTGTCACTTGATATGAGTTTGGAGGCTGTGACTATTAATGTGAAGACATCTCTGGAATTTACCATCTTTAATGTGTACCTGTGAAACTACAGCCATCATTTTTTCCGAGGGCATGCAGTTTTACTGTATGGTTAAATGATGATGGCGTCCTCTTGGGTAAAATATTCTGGAAACGTGGATGATAAATAGTTTGGACTTGAAGAGAATAGAAGCTTTCAAAACGTGGAGCTACAGAAGAATGCTGAAGATTAGATGGGTAGATCACATAACTAATGAGGAGGTATTGAATAGAATTGGGGAGAAGAGAAATTTGTGGCACAACTTGACAAGAAGAAGGGATCAGTTGGTAGGACATATTCTGAGGCATCAAGGGATCATCAATTTAGTACTGGAGGGCAGTGTGGAGGGTAAAAATCGTAGAGGGAGACCAAGAGATGAATACACTAAACAGATTCAGAAGGATGTAGGTTGCAGTACGTACTGGGAGATGAAGAAGCTTGCACAGGACAGAGTACATGGAGAGCTGCATCAAACCAGCCTCTGGACTGAAGACCACAACAACAACGTGTATCTCCCTCCAAAGATGAAGTGATCCAGAACATATTGTCTGCACTGTTTTCTCAGCTTTCCCCACTCTTCTTAATATTCATTGACTTCAATGCCTACAACTTTTTTGGGATGGAACTACAATTACTGGCTGTAGTAAAGCTGTTGAACATTCACTCACAGAGCTTGATCTTTCCTTTTTGAATACTGGTGTTCCCACAACTTTCAGTGTGAAATATAGGTCTTATTCAGCCATTGATGTTTCCTTTTGCAATCCTGATCTTCTTCCCTCCATCTGTTGGAGAGTCCATAATCACCTATGTGATAGCGATCATTTTCCAATTGTTTTGACCTTCTCTCAGTGTCACTCACCCGGGTGTTCTCCCAGGTGGGCTTTCTACAAAGCTGACTGTGATGTTCCCACCACTTACTTTGCCCTTCACACACTGCTACACAGAGGTATCAATGTGTTTGTCCAGAGCACATTGCATCCATTCTTCAAGCAACTGACTTAGTGGTCCTCTCTTCCTTGTGACCCCTCATCAGAAGACAGAATCTTAGTGGACTCCTGAAATCACCGGGGCCATTTGAGATTGCAGACAGGCTCTCCAAGACCACAAGTAACATTCATTAATGGGGCACCTCATTCCCTTTAAATGGCTCCATGCACAGGTCTGCCACTTCATAAAAGACTGGAACAAGAATGCTGGGAATGGTATGTTACTACAGCTGTACCACGGTCTCTCCTTTGCGGATTCGGGCTAAGATTCTACTCCTCTATGAACACTAGCCCACTGTAGGTGTACCGATATCTCTATGACTAGTGTTGTCTACACTGTTGCTGAACATTTTGCTTTGCATTACGCTCGAGCCTCTGCATCTGTCAGTTATCAGCCTGCATTTTGTTTTCTCAAACAGCGGTTGGAGCGACTTCACGTGGAGCCCTACAATGCTCCATTCTGAGCGAGAATTCCTCAGTGCCTTAACCCTTTGCCCTAACAAATGTTCAGGGCCAGACCACATCCATAGCCAAATGCTCAAACACTTATCAGTGGATTGCCAATATCATGTCTTTGCCACGTTCAACCACATCTGGAGTGAGGGTGGGTCACCATCCATTGGCAAGAAAGCATGGTCGTCACAATGCTGAAACCGGGTAGACACTCCCCTGAGATAGAAAATTATAGCCCAATTAATCTCACTAATGTTCTCTGCAAGTTGCTTGAACACACGGTGAGCAGGTCGCTGTGCTGATACTTCGAATCTTGGGGTTTTTTGGGTCCATCCCAAGGTGGTTTTTGTCAAGGCCATTCTGCTGCTGAGAATTTGGTCCACCTAGAGCCTGCTATCTGGTCGGCTCTTGCCCAGTGTCAACATCTTATTGCTGTCTTCTTCACCTTGCGAATAGCTTACGACACTACATGGCATCACTACATCCTCGTTACCCTATACGAGTGGGGTCTCCAGGGCTCACTCTCAATTTTTGTCCAGAACTTCTTGTCCCACTAGAGATTCGAGGTTCAAGTTGGTGCTTCTCCGCAGTACCTGCCATCCACAAGGGAACAATATCCCACATAGCTCTGTGGAGTGTGTTCTCCTTTTTATAGTGGCCTTCAGTGTTCTCGCTGCAGTTGTGGGGTCTACAATGTCACTCTCCCTGTAGGCTGATGTCTTTTGCATCTACTATTGCTCCTCAATTGTAGGCGTTTCTGAACATTGACTGCAAGATGCCATACGAAAGGCACAGTGCACTCACGTCCATGGCTTCCAGTTTTCCACTGCCAAGACGTGTCATGCACTTCGGTCACCATTTTACTGTTCATCCCCAACCAGAACTCTACCTTGATGATGAAGTGCTCAATGCCTTATTGTTTTCTGGGTTTGGTCTTTGATGCCCAGTTGATGTAACTTCCCCACCTTCGACAACTTAAGCAAACATGGTGGTGACATCTTAATATACTTCTCTGTCTCAGAAACACCAGATGGGATGCAGACTGCTCTACACTTTTTGTGTCTCTACAAAGCTATGATGATGTCCTGGATTGGTTATGGGAACCTAGCATGTGGCTTGGCATTGCCTTCAGCATTGTGGATGCTGGACCTGATATGCCCTTGAGGCGTCCATCTAGCGGTAGGTGTCTTTCAGACTTGCCCTGTGCATGGCCTACTTGCAGAGGTGGAGCCCCTCCCTTTCAGACCAGGCACCTACAACTGCTGGTCAACAATGTGGTACATGTTTTCTGCTGCCCAGAGCATCCATTTACCATGTTATTTTTGCTGGTAGGGGGGTTTGGCTCCCACAGCAGAGGCTAAGGGCTGGAGTCATGATTGCAGTTTGCCTACAGAGTCTCTGCTCTCAACTCCAGAATCCCCCACAGCTGCTTCTCGTCAGGGAGAAATCGTGTGCACCCCCTTGGTGTATACTACACTCCTGGAAATTGAAATAAGAACACCATGAATTCATTGTCCCAGGAAGGGGAAACTTTATTGACACATTCCTGGGGTCAGATACATCACATGATCACACTGACAGAACCACAGGCACATAGGCACAGGCAACTGAGCATGCACAATGTCGGCACTAGTACAGTGTATATCCACCTTTCGCAGCAATGCAGGCTGCTATTCTCCCATGGAGACGATCGTAGAGATGCTGGATATAGTCCTGTGGAATGGCTTGCCATGCCATTTCCACCTGGCGCCTCAGTTGGACCAGCGTTCGTGCTGGACGTGCAGACCGCGTGAGACGACGCTTCATCCAGTCCCAAACATGCTCAATGGGGGACAGATCCGGAGATCTTGCTGGCCAGGGTAGTTGACTTACACCTTCTAGAGCACGTTGGGTGGCACGGGATACATGCGGACGTGCATTGTCCTGTTGGAACAGCAAGTTCCCTTGCCGGTCTAGGAATGGTTGAACGATGGGTTCGATGACGGTTTGGATGTACCGTGCACTATTCAGTGTCCCCTCGACGATCACCAGTGGTGTACGGCCAGTGTAGGAGATTGCTCCCCACACCATGATGCCGGGTGTTGGCCCTGTGTGCCTCGGTCGTATGCAGTCCTGATTGTGGCGCTCACCTGCACGGCGCCAAACACGCATACGACCATCATTGGCACCAAGGCAGAAGCAACTCTCATCGCTGAAGACGACACGTCTCCATTCGTCCCTCTATTCACGCCTGTCGCGACACCACTGGAGGCGGGCTGCACGATGTTGGGGCGTGAGCGGAAGACGGCCTAACGGTGTGCGGGATCGTAGCCCAGCTTCATGGAGACGGTTGCGAATGGTCCTCGCCGATACCCCAGGAGCAACAGTGTCCCTAATTTGCTGGGAAGTGGCGGTGCGGTCCCCTACGTCACTGCGTAGGATCCTACGGTCTTGGCGTGCATCCATGCGTCGCTGCGGTCCGGTCCCAGGTCGACGGGCACGTGCACCTTCCGCCGACCACTGGCGACAATGTTGATGTACTGTGGAGACCTCACGCCCCACGTGTTGAGCAATTCGGCGGTACGTCCACCCGGCCTCCCGCATGCCCACTATATGCCCTCGCTCAAAGTCCGTCAACTGCACATACGGTTCACGTCCTCGCTGTCGCGGCATGCTACCAGTGTTAAAGACTGCGATGGAGCTCCGTATGCCACGGCAAACTGGCTGACACTGACGGCGGCGGTGCACAAATGCTGCGCAGCTAGCGCCATTCGACGGCCAACACCGCGGTTCCTGGTGTGTCCGCTGTGCCGTGCGTGTGATCATTGCTTGTACAGCCCTCTCGCAGTGTCCGGAGCAAGTATGGTGGGTCTGACACACCGGTGTCAATGTGTTCTTTTTTCCATTTCCAGGAGTGTATTTCCTTTGATCTGTTCGACGTACCCTTTGGACCAAAAGACTCTGTAGACCCCATGGGTTTTCACTGCCTATTGCTGGGCATTCTTGACACATTTCTGCACTGGTAGCATTATAATTTGATGGCCAAACTCGTTAAACTTACCCACTTGCAAGGTGCAATTAATTATACTCCCTGCCGAATGGACGTAATGTATTCACTGGAGAATTAGTGCCCTTTGCTTGAGCCTCAGCCACTTTTGCTCTTGTTCCAATGAGACATTCTTAATTTGTAGTGACTCCCCGAATAGTCTTCAGGCTATCAACCACTGCTACCCTTGACAACCAATGGTTGTGACTACCCAGGATCTCCTGCATGGCCTCCATCAAGCTGGATGGCTGATCGTTTTTCTATGAACTCTTGGTCACATTGGGATCCCAGGGACTGGTTGGCCAAATTGGCTATCAGGATGCCGACTTCGGAGTTGGCAGTATTGGAATTGGAGGCTTGGAATTTGGATTGATGTGTTCTGGTTTCTCCAAATAAACTGCAAACCATAAACCTCTCCCATGGCAGTCCCCTCGCAGAGATCCCAATGTGGGATATTCCAGAATCTTTCGCCAGTGGAGAGATCATCATGACACCTTTTTCAATTACAGGCTACATGTCCTATGGATACACATTATGTGTCTTTAATGCAGCAGTTTCCATTGGCTTCTGCATCCTCATGGCATTGATCATTTTACTGATTCTTCCACCTTTAAGGAGAGTTTACCACCCCAAGGGCAAGAGAGTGCCCTGAACCTCTGTCCACACCTCCACCCTCTTTTTAAGATGAAAGTCTTTGGCCACCAATGCTGATTATTATTTAAAATTTAAGCAGTGGCAGAGTTTGTACCCAGGACTGAGGACATTTTGATTACTAACAAAGAACACTACCCCTAGACCATGGGTGCAAGTCACATTGGTGTGTAGAATGTATGAGTCTGGCGATGTACCATCTGACTTCCAGAAAAATATAATCCACATAATTCTGAAGGCTGCAAGACCTGACAAGTGTGAGATTTATCACACAATCAGCTTAACTGCTGATGCATCCAAGTTGCCAACAAGAATAATATACAGAAGAATGGAAAAGAAAATTGAGGATGTGTTAGATGATGATAAGTTTGGCATTAGGAAAATTAAAAGCACCACAGAGGCAACCCTGACACTATGGCTGATAATGGAAGCAAGACTAAAAAAAATCAAGACACATTCATGCGATTTGTTGACCTGGAAAAAAATCATTTGAAAATAGGGGTAAGCTATAGGGTCAAGCGTGGAAGATCAAGAATGAAGTGCTCGGATTAAAAAGGGTGTAAGGCAGGGATGTAGTATCACTCCTACGAAAGAAGCAATGATGGAAGTAAAAGAAAGGTTCAAGAGTGGAATTAAAATACATTGTGAAAGGATTTCAATGATATGATGACGTTGCTATCCTTGGTGAAAGTGAAGAAGTTTTGATGATCTGCTGAATAGAATGACCAATCTGATGACTACAGGATGTGGATTGAGAGTACATAAAAAAAAGAATGAAAGCAATGAGAAGCAGCAGAAATGAGAACTGTGAGAAACTTACTATCAGATTGATGGTCACAAAATAGATGAAGTTAAGGAACTCAGCTACCTAGGTAGGATGGAGCAAGTAGGACATCAAAAGCAGACTAGCACTGGCAAAAAGGGCATTCCTGGGCAAGAGGAGTCTACTAGTATCAAACATAGGCCTTAATTTGAGGAAGAAATTTCTGAGAATGTACGTTTAGCACATCATTATATGTTAGTGAAACATGAAACATGGACCGTGTGAAAATCAGAACAGAAGAGAACTGAAGCATTTGAGATGTGGTGCTATGGACAAATATTGAAAATTGGGTGGACTGATAAGGTAAGGAATGAGGAAATGAGGAAGTTCAGTGCAGAATTGGAGACCAAAGGAATATGTGGAAAACACTGACAAGAAGAAGAAACAGGATGATAAGATATCTGTTAAAGCATTAGGTAATAACTTCCATGGTATGAGAAGGGGGTGTAGAGGGTAAAAATTGTAGAGGAGGACAGGGACTGGAATACATCCAGCAAATGATTAAGAATGTAAGTTGCAACTACTACTCTGAGATGAAGAGGGTGGCACATGAGAGGAACTCATGGGGCAGGCCACATCAAACCAGTCAGAAAACTGATGGCTGCTAATAATAATAATAATAATAATAATAATAATAATAATCAATGGGTACTGGTTTAGAGACAGGGAATGCAGCGACAATGAAATGAGAAATGAAAGGGAAAGAATAGAGTGGCCGGCACAAAAGTACAGTCCTCAAGGTCACGGCTGCTGCCTGCCACCAGCAGGGTGATTCGCCCGCCTCTCAGCTTTGTTGCCATGTAGGTACCGTTAGTGGTGTGGCAGGTCAGAGTAGCTCAAAGCTCAATGTTACCTTGCTATATCGAGTGTTCACTTCTGAGCTCAGTGTCTTACTGTCTTTATAAAGGTGCTTTGACGTGTGTTCGGTGGCGAAGAACAATGCAAGAGCAATGGCCTACTTGTAGTACTCCTCTGGTCGGTGTGTGTAAATGGCGGAAAGACATTCATAAACAATCGAAAACTATCATATCAAATATACTCAATTTTTTTACTGATCTAGCCGACAATGAAAAAATGAGGAATAACTTAAATTTTTCACATATTCATAAATTTATTGCTAAAGCGTGTGGTGTCTCCAAGTCAACTGTAGGCCATATTAGCAAATCTGTATCATTGGCAGAATCTCCAGATATGAATGAGCATTTAAATTCTCCAATAAAGGAATATGAACGTGAACGGAAATCAACCAACTTTGACAATTTTAACAAAGAGCTCGTGCGTAGAACTGTACTTTGATATTACGACAGAGGAGAGTATCCAATGGCTAAAAAAATACAGGCTGACCACCATGAAACAATTAATTACTCGGGCTCAGAGACCTCCGTTCTTCGTCTTCTCCGCTCCCTTGGTTTACAATTCAGGAACTGTAATGACAGACGGAAATTCATAATGGAACGCAGAGATATTGCAGCAGCAAGAGCAATGCTTTTGTGTACAATGCACTTCTTGCATGCGGAAGACAGCAGGCCTGTAGTGTACTGGGAAGAAATTTAGGTTTCACAGAACCACACCAATAAGTATATATAGCACGTCTCCAAAGGAAAAATTTGAAAATGACTGCTGGTAGAGGTGGTCGATTAATCATTGCCCATGCTGGTTCATTAACCACAGGCTTCACACCAGAGGCCAAACTTGTTTTTTGTGGTGGGAAAAGTTCTTGCCAATCCAATTACCATTCAGAAGTGAATGGAGAAGTTTTTAAGAATTGGTTTATTCGACTGTTGTCTGCACTGGAAGAAGGCTCAGTTATCACGATGGATAACGCCAGCCACCACTCCATTCAGATAGAAAAGCTGCCAGGTTCAAATTGGTGTGTGGCAGATATTATTATTATTATTATTATTATTATTATTATTGTGGAGTGGTTAAAGAGAAAGAATGTTTCATTTTCTGTCAGTGCAACGAAGGCTGAATTCCTGTCTAAGGAAGAAATCGTAGGTGCCAAAAAGATTTATGAATTAGATCAACTGGCAAATGAAATGGAACACCAAGTGGTATGGCTACCACCGTATCACTGCCACTATAATCCCATTGAATTGATATGGGTCCAAGTAAAGCGATAAGTAGCGAAAAGACATACTACTTTCAAACTTGCTGATGTCAAGAAACTAACACATGAAGCTCTTGACAACGTTACTTAGCATGACTGGGAGAGGTGCGTAAAACACGCAGAAGCATTGCAAGAAACTGATTTATTGAATCAGGGTTTGAGAGAGACCATAGTGGAATCTGTGATAATACACCTGGCTGAAACAAGCAACAGTGAATCTGAAGACATGGAGCCAGAAGATCCTTCAGTTTAAGTAAGTGCCATCTATGTAAAAAGCTGACTTGATTTAAATGTTTGTCTATTCATTTCAGTTATAGAGGACATTCTGCGAATGTTTTTCCCTCACAGTAGACGTCTGGTAAATTTATCACAAGCGGTGGCGATTAGTTTACTTGGCAGTAACATAAATTAAAATAATATTGTCAATTCTGCATTAATTAACAACAGTTTTCCTAAAAACATGTATCAAATGTCTTTACATTCAGACATAATCTTACTGCATTCAGTATACTTGTACATTCGAAGTTTAACTCCCATTTTTCATAGAAGGATTTACTGGCTGTTTCGTAGTAAGGGTAATGCAGTTTATAAAATGACAAAACACTGTGGTGCTTCTGTATTGACTGTATAAATAATCAGTGCAGTAACATCAGAACAGTCCCAGCACCTATTCTGATTCTCCAGGAAGAGCATAGAGCTCTATGATATTTGACGAATTTACAAAAATCTAGAATGTAGAATTGTGTTAGTTTAGTATGACAGAGGATAGTATCTATATATCTAAAAAGAAAGATGATTAGACTTACCAAACAAAAGCGCTGGCAGGTTGATAGACACACAAACAAACACAAACATACACACAAAATTCAAGCTTTCGCAACAAACGGTTGCTTCGTCAGGAAAGAGGGAAGGAGAGGGAAAGACGAAAGGATGTGGGTTTTAAGGGAGAGGGTAAGGAGTCATCCCAATCCTGGGAGTGGAAAGACTTACCTTAGGGGGAAAAAAAGGACAGGTATACACTCGCACACACACACATATCCATCCGCATATACACAGACACAAGCAGACATTTGTAAAGGCAAAGAGATTGGGCAGAGATGTCAGTCGAGGCGGAAGTACAGAGGCAAAGATGTTGTTGAAAGACAGGTGAGGTATGAGCGGCGGCAAATTGAAATTAGAAATTAGCGGAGATTGAGGCATGGCGGATAGTGAGAAGAGAGGATATGCTGAAGGGCAAGTTCCCATCTCCGGAGTTCTGACAGGTTGGTGTTAGTTGGAAGTATCCAGATAACCCGGACGGTGTAACACTGTGCCAAGATGTGCTGGCTGTGCACCAAGGCATGTTTAGCCACAGGGTGATCCTCATTACCAACAAACACTGTCTGCCTGTGTCCATTCATGCGAATGGACAGTTTGTTGCTGGTCATTCCCACATAGAAGGCTTCACAGTGTAGGCAGGTCAGTTGGTAAATCACGTGGGTGCTTTCACACGTGGCTCTGCCTTTGATCGTGTACACCTTCCAGGTTACAGGACTGGAGTAGGTGGTGATGGGAGGGTGCATGGGACAGGTTTTACACCGGGGGCGGTTACAAGGGTAGGAGCCAGAGGGTAGGGAAGGTGGTTTGGGGATTTCATAGGGATGAACTAAGAGGTTACGAAGGTTAGGTGGACGGCGGAAAGACACTCTAGGTGGAGTGGGGAGGATTTCATGAAGGATGGATCTCATTTCAGGGCAGGATTTGAGGAAGTCATATCCCTGCTGGAGAGCCACATTCAGAATCTGATCCAGTCCCGGAAAGTATCCTGTCACAAGTGGGGCACTTTTGGTGTTCTTCTGTGGGAGGTTCCGGGTTTGAGGAGATGAGGAAGTGGCTCTGGTTATTTGCTTCTGTACCAGGTCGGGAGGGTAGTTATGGGATGCGAAAGCTGTTTTCAGGTGGTTGGTGTAATGGTTCAAGGATTCCGGACTGGAGCAGATTCGTTTGCCACGAAGACCTAGGCTGTAGGGAAGGGACCATTTGATGTGGAATGGGTGGCAGCTGTCATAATGGAGGTACTGTTGCTTGTTGGTGGGATAGTATCTGATGGATAGAGAAATACAGCATAATGTCCATGATAAAATTGATTATTTTGGCCAGTCACTTCAGTGCACTGCCTTCTCTGCCCACTTGGTTTTTAATTCAGAAATTGTAATGATGGACGATATTTGTAACACAAGACAGGGACATTGCAGTAGGAAGATCAAAGTTTTTGTGTACCAAGCACTACTGCATGCTGAGAATGATAGGCTTACAGCAAATTTAGAAAAAACTTGGGTTTCACAAAACCTTTCGAACAAATATTTTGCTCAACCTCAGTGAATGACGAAGGATATGTACTAGCAGCCAGTAAAATATTTTCGGGAAGTAGGGAATATCCTCAGTCATATTAAAGTGAGCTGTCCGAAGAAAACTCTTGGTGATGGCCTATGACGACTTGGGCGCTGTTGCGCACGGGATATCGCAGAAGTAATTTGCCTCTGTACATGGTATGATACAATAATGATGTCTGAAATGTTAGTAGTTGTCTTAACAACTTTCTCTCAGGAAGTTTCACTCAGTCTTACAGAACGAAAATTCATCATCGACTACATTTTCCACTATGCTGTAGGCACAGTTTCACTTGTAATATTTTATTTTTTATCTCAGAATACTTTTTATGTTTCCAAAATAAAAGACACAGCATATCCAACTGTAAACTTTGAGGATGTTCATACATTTTTGTTTTCAGTCCAATTACATTAGTGATTCTGTTACTACCATAGGTTGAAGTAAGAAATTATTTTCCTTCAAAATTTCATGTAATGTTAGTTTTAATTTTTTTTCATAGCAGTATTCCATCATATTCTAGACTGAAAATAGAACTGCCCAATGTTCTTTTAAATTTTTACGAACATTTGAAATTATCTCTATGAAAAAAAAAAACTGGCGATTCTGTAAGACGGCGAGATGACCTTGAAGCCCTATTTCTGTGCCAGCCACTATAGCTGTTGTGGTTGTGGAGAAACGAGTGTTTGAAGTGGTTGCCACCACATTATGGTGATCACCAGGCCATATTATAAAAGAAATGAACATGAAATGGATTAATGTGTCATAGAAGAGACACAAATGTTGATGGTGTTTCGCTAGAAGGACCAGGTACAGCTTCTTCTTCTCTTTTTTTGTGGTAATATTACCATCGCTATGCACAACACTGCATGCTACATCGCACAATACTGTTACGTAGCTAAACTGGCAGAGGGTAAAAATTCCAGCGGTGCACAAAGCCACTACATTTTAGCTGATCAGAGAGGGGCCAAGTTAAACTGTGCAGTCTGGGGTACTTCCAGTAAAATGAATCATCTTCAAACAGGTCAGATAAGTTTTGTAATAGAATACTAATTGAAGTGGCACAGTGATTAAAATACTGGACCCATATTCTAGAGGAGGAGGGCATTATCCTCATATAGCTTCCCTGATGTAGGTTTTTTTGTTTTCTGAACCACTTGAGGTTGTTCAACTCTTTGAGCACTGTGACTGCCACAAGGGGTGTTCAAATACAGAATTCAGTTGTATATGCAGGCAAGCTACGTGGTACATGGAACTTGTTTCATGAACAGATGCACACAATGTGACAAAATGAAGGGGCCTTCTATATCTAGGCTGAACATTGAATTTGGATATAAATACAGATCTATTTGGTTGTTATTCTTAATTTATGAGTGATATTAAGTTATTAGTTTGATTATGAAGTAAAGAATTTTTATAACTATAACTTTCATCAGAGCTTGAGGACAACTTAGGAGTAACCCATCTTCCATTCCCATATTTAATACAGTCAAGGTTCTCTTTACTGTAAAAGAACTTGAGATCAGAGGGGTCCTCACTACCACCTTTTAACAATTTATAGTTAAGTGTGTCAGCCCATCTGTTAATTATAGAAAATTAAACTTATAAGTTAACTAACTGGAAAGGACCCACTTTGCTTGGTCATTTTTTCAATGTACTTTCTGAATTGCAAAAAATTTGCAGTTAATGATTTCATTTATGCAGCATCTCACTTATTTAAAGTATGTTTTTTGTAAACTGCTTTTCATGTTTTGTTTTTGGATGTGAAGGTGAACATGCTATGTATAGTTATATGTGAAAGAGACACTGTTCCTTTAAATTCAGTATGTGGAACTGGAAATTTTGCCGTAGTGCTCTACTGACAGTCACTCTGTTCATTGATTTTGTTGGACTGTGGAGCCTTTCAAAGCTGAATGGTAAATTAGTTGAAATGAATGAAGTTCATGGTATGAATACTGATTTGTCTTCTTCTATTCCTGTTAATATTTCTGCACCTATGATGTTGTTTACAAGCTTTCTTTGGGAGGGTATGCTGGGGACATTGAGCAAATTTATGAATTCTATTGGGAAGTTTACACTTTTCTCTTAGTTCATCATTGTATCGATGGATACAATGATGAGAGTACCCTATGGCATTGGCCCCTTACATAGCTTGCATTTATTGTAAATCTCTAGCACAGAACAAAGTCCCAAATGAATGGAAAAAAGTGCAGGTGACTCCTGTTTACAAGTAGGGCAAAAGAATAGACTCACAAAATTATAGACCAATATCCTTAACATCAGTTTGCTGCAGAATTCTTGAACATATTCTCATTTTGTATATAATACATTTCGTGGATGTGGAAAAGCTTCTCTCAACAAATCATCAGGGATTTAGAAAGCATTACTTATGCGAAACTCAGCCTGCTCTTTTCTCACAGGATACTGTGTGAAACATACAGGAAGGATGAGAGGCAGATTTCATATTCCCAGGTTTCTGGAAAGTGCTCGACACAGTGCCCACTGCAGACTTTTAAGGAAGTTATGAGCATACGGAATAGGTTCCCAGATAAAAGAGTGGCTCAAAGACTTCATAAGTAATAAAACACAGTATGTTTCCTTGACATCAAGTGTTCATCAAACACGAGGGTGTTGTCAGAAATGCCCCAGGGAATGTGATAGGACTAGTCTTATTCGCTACATACATAAATGACCTGACAGACAGGATGAACAGCAGTCTGCAGCTGTTTGCTTTGGTGTACGGGAAGGTGTCATCATTGAGTGACTGTAGGAGGATATGAAAAGACTTAGACAGAATTTCTATCTGGTGTTATAAATGGCAGGATGCTTTTAATGTGTAAAAATGTAAGTTAATGCACACAAGTAGGAAAAACAATCCTGTAATATTTGAATACAGCATTAGTAGTGTACTACTTGACACAGTCATTTAAATATCTGGGTGTTATACTACAGTGATAAAATGGAATAAACACATAAGGACAGAAGTAGGGAAGAGAAGAGGAATCATCAACTTCAGTTTATTGGGAGAATTTTAGTAAAGTGTAGCTCAACTGTAAAGGAGACTGTAAACAGAACACTAGAGTGACCCATTCTTGGATACTGCTCAAGTCTTTGGGATCCCCGTCAGATTGGATTAAACAAAGACAATGAAGTAATTCAGAGCCATGCTGCTAGTTTTGTTACCAGTAGGTTCTATCAACCTGTGACTATTACGGAGGTGACTTGTGAACTCAAACAGGAGTCATTGGAGAGAAGGCAACATTATTTTCACAAAACACTATTAAAATGTAGAGAGAACCGGCATTTGAAGCTGACTGAAAAACAGTTCTACTGCCACCAACATACATTTCACTTAAGGACCATGAAGACAAGATAACAGAAATTAGGATACACATGGAAACATGAAGACAGTTGTTTTTCCTGTGCTCTATTCGGGAATTGAACAGGAAAGGAAATGACTTGGAAGTGGTACAAGGTACCCTTTGCCACGCACCATATTGTGCTGGCGGAGTATTTATGTAGATGCAGAAGTAGATTTAAATATATTTCCTCCCTGGATATCATGTTCTTGATTCGCCGATCTGTTTGTCGAACTACCTCATTTTTCGTTGCTAAAATTGTTTGCCCACATAACCATTTTTTGTTTACGTAGTTTCTCTCTATAAGCAGATACTCTCTGTCTTTTTGAGTTTCTCCTGTATTATTGTGATGCAAAATTCTTTGGTTAAGATGATTTTTACAAAGTTTGATGTCTACCCACTTTCATACAGTCTTTCCTTTTCAGTATAAAGTTGGGAAAGTCCTATTTCACCATTTTAAGCAGTAGAGTCCCTCAAGGAGTGTTCTAAGTGTTGTGTCATTTGCTATTGCGATGAACAGTACTATGTCCACAGTATCACATCCTCTACTGTGTTACTTGTTTGTGGACAACTTCTCCATTTTCTGTGTGTCCTTTAATCCTGCAATGGCTACTCGGCAATTGCATTTGATGGTCAGCTAGTTGAATGAATAGTCAAACAACACAGGTTTTAATTCTCATTGGACGAAACTGTTTGGGTTGACTTTTTTTTCCTCTCCCACTCTCTTTTAATTTACTGATTTTAAGTGGGTAGACCAGGGTTACACTTGATTTTGGAACTGATATGTGTTGTTTTCATTACAATAACAAACAAAATAACAGAACTGACTTTAGACCTTTATTGTAATCCTTAAGATTGTATTATGTATTTTAAAGAGAAAAATGTGCACCCAGAGGATATTACACAACACCAATGAAAGGCCTTCACAGAGTGTGAAGGCACTTGGTTGGAACTTTGAATGCCCAATTGTCAACCTACAACAAAAGTTCAAAAACTGCTTTGAAGTTGGTGATATTATGTAATGTAGTATGTAAGGATATTAAAAAAATTTAAAAAATGGCAGCACTCTGAAATAAAAATAATTTTTTTTGACCAAAAATCATAAAAACATGCACCAAAAATCGAAATCATAGTATATAGCAAAAATAGTAGATTTTTGTTGTTGTTATCTTCAGTCCAAAGACTGTTTTGACCCAGTTCTCTATGCTACTCTATCTTGTGCAGGCCTCTTCATCCCTGAATAACTACTGCAACCTAAGTCTTTATGAATCTGCTTATTGTATTCATCTCTTGGTCTCCCTCTACAATTTTTACAACCCACACTTCCATCCACTACTGAATTGGTGATCTGTTGATCTCATAATGTGTCCCATTAACCGATCCCTTCTTTTGGTCAAGTTGGACCACAAATTCATTGTCTCCCCAATCTGTTCAGTACCTCCTCTTTAGTTTCATGATTAACCCATCTAATCTTCAGCATTCTTCTGTAGCAAACACATTTCAAAATCTTCTGTCCTCTCTTTCATACATAGCTACAATCCAGACAAATATCTTCAGAAAAGATTTCCTAACACTTAAATATATCTTTGATGTTAACAAATTTCTTATTCAGAAATGCTTTTCTTGCCATTGCCAGTCTACTTTTTATATTGTGTCTACTTCGGCCATCATCAATTATTTTGCAGCCCAAATAGCAAAACCCCCCCACTACCTTAAGTATTTCGTTTCCTAATCTAATTCCATAGCATCACCTAATTTAATTCAACTACATTCCATTATCCTTGTTTTGCTATTATTGATTTTCATCTTGTATACTCCTTTCAAGACACTGTTCATTCCGTTCAACTGCTCTTCCAAGTCCTTTGCTGTCTCTGACAGAATTACGTCATTGGCAAACCTCAAAGTCTTTTATTTCTTCTCCCTGAAATTTAATCCCTACTCCAAATTTTTCTTTTGTTCCTTTACTGCTTCTTCAAATCCTATGTACTACAGTAGAAAAAACTCCAACTCATACGTTACAAAAAGATATAATGTAGCTGCATTTATATTTCATGAGTTATAGCTCCCGCCATCTTGAAAAATGGCATTTTGAAAATATAAGCATCTAAAGTTTCAACTTGCATTTTTAATATTGAAACTCCAGACCTTTAATTGGCAATGCCAGCACTGGGATTACTTTTCACACCTTTTTCTCTATGTATAAATATGTTAGTTTGTCATTTTCAAGCACTTGTGATTTACTTGATGTAAAAAACAAGTGAAACGACAAGTTAAGCAGATGCGAGACAAGCACATACTTTCAGACTGTTTACCACAAACGGATCATGTTACAATGAGAAATCTTGTTGGGAATGGTATTTTAGTTGATACTAATGCAATCTGTGATACTATCCAAGACTAACAGGACCTCGGTTCTATTGGTAACTATTATAGTATTGTATCAATTGCTTTCTAGCATTCGGATGCACCAGACTCCCCTGCAGTAAGTCGAAGTTTTAACATATTTTAACATTTATGGCACGCACTGTATGAATGAGTCTTAAAAATAGTGATTCTAAGGAATATTTTAAGACAATAAAAAATCAGGCTAAAAAACATTACCCTTGTCTACCCCCATAAGACTTGGGGATACTGTTCTCACTTTTAAGGTAAAGGTGGAATATCTGGGCTTCACTTTTGGTGAGAAGGTAACATGGCTGCCACATCTTAAAGAACTAAAACTGAGATGTCCCAAGGGGCCTTTGTGTGACCCCAACCTTAATACAGTTGCCAGGTTTACAGATCAGCTAGGCCTTCGAACCTCAAAGTTCACTATGAGCGTGTCAAGCTGTAATCGGGGGGCTTATTGTAAGAGTGAAATTGCTAGCCTGGGTGAAGAGGCCGGTGAGACTCTGCTGTCTATTAGACATCATCTCCTCATGGTACACCAAGCATACAAGACTTTGTCCATTCAAAAATCGTTAGCATCCATCTCCGTTGCACAGCTGTCATTGGAACAGCTGTTTCATCACTGTCCATAAACAACGAGACCATGTGGGATCCGTGCATGGGAGAACCTTGAGTTAATACAGGTGGGGGCGTTTAAGGCCCAAAGCCAGGGGTGGAGTAGGGGATTCCCCTGACTACTAAAGACACGCAGCTTAGTTTTTGAACTGCTTATAGTAATAACTGTACACCGGACAATTTTTTCAAAATTAAATTTAACAATATTTTACATTGACACTTGGATTTTAATACTGTTTACACTGATGAGTCTAAGCAGCTGGATTTTATCAGCTGATCTATCATGTTCCCCAACAATGTCCTCAGGGTGGGGCTCCTAGAGCCATTTTCTGTTTATTGCATGAAATTCCTTGCTATTCTGAGGGCACTGAGGCAGATGGGACAGCAACATGGCAAGAAATTCTTCATCTGTTCAGATTCTCACAGTGCCCTTCTTGCTATTGGTCAGATGCAGCCAGCAGATTGGATGGTGGAAGAAGTGCAGGATGCTCTACTTCTCTTGCAAGGGCAGGTTAAGGAAATAATTTTATGATGGGTCCCATGGCACATAGGGATCTGGGGGAATGAATTTGCTGATCCAGCTGCCAAGGAAGCTCGATCCCTTCTATCTCCTGCTCCCTGCTCAGTCCCGCAGCACGCTGTCATGTCCTTTGTGACCAAGAAGACCATGTGTTGGTGGGGAGCTCAGTCGTTGGAAGTGAGGAAAAGTAAGCTACATACCTTAAAAACTTCAGTGTGACAATGGCTTAGATCCTTCTGACAATGATAAGCTGAAAAAGTAGCTGTTACATGGCTTACAGTGGGACGTTGTCCATTGACACATGGCTTTCTCTTGCGTAGTGAGGAGCCATCAGTGTGTCACACATGAGGTACACAGCTGTTGATATGACATATTTCATTTGAGTGCATTTTATATGACAGCCTGAGGTCTAATCTGGGTCTCCACAGGATCTGCCCTCTATTTTAACTGGTAATGGAGTGAATGTGGTTTGTGTTCCAAGAATTTGTGTGATGTCCAGGATTTTTCCCAAAATGTTGGATGTGAGATATTAATGTGTCATAGTGTGACTCAGTCATCAATTTTTTCTAGGTAATCATCTAGCCACAGTCATCTGACCCCTTTTTAACTGTGTCTGTACTGGTATTTTATCCTTGATTTTATCTAGTTATTCTGCCATGTTTTGTCTGAATTTTATTGAGGGCATTTCGGATTAATATTTGGTAGCCTCATCCACAAACAATAATAATAATACGAAGTGTAGACATATGCAATACTTGCTGTTTCAGAGTTTTTTTTTCTAGAACACTTGATAATATTGCAGAACATTCAAGAATATATGTAAAACCTTTAGAACATTATAGATCACCCTTAATTTTTTTCCATTTAAAAATATGGAAGAGAGAAATCCTGGTGACCACCATAACGTGGTGATGACCACTTGAAACACTCATTTCTCCTCAACCACAACAGCTAGACTTTCCATTCACTCTTCCTCCTCCCAACATTCCCTGTTTCTAAACAAGTACCTAAAGTTATTTTTTATATTTTCAATTAATTTTCCCCTCTATAAATTGCAACAATATGAGTATGTGGGTGAGTTACTCACCCACATAGGCCTGGTATTGAGGAGAGATGCATTTGTTGCACAGCTAAACATTAGCAGGTCCAAGGCCAAAGGCACAGGGTGCGCTGCAGCCAACTTGGCTAGTTGACCATTTCCGCCTCAAGTGAGCATGTCATCAGAAACAGGTAAATCCCAGATCTGGGAGGTAGGAGACAATGTACTGAAGGAACTAAGGCTGTAAGTACAGGTCGGGACTTGTACTCAGGTAGCTCAGTTGGTAGAACACTTGCCCGTGGATGGCAAGTTTCCAGATTCAAGTTTCAGTCAGGCACACAGTTTTGATCTGCCAGGAATTTTCAAATGTCATTTTGTTAGTGTGTGTGTGTCATTAGTCATTCTGTTTCCCCTAAAAATTTTGAAAATTGTATGACTGGTATTCCAAGTTGAGTAAGTAATCAATTAAAAATAATATATAAATCATCTCATACATAAAAATATATTCTATAAACATGTTTCGTCAACGGAGTGCAACCAGTTTTCATACAACTCCTAGAAATCTGTAACTTCAACCACCCTGCCAAAATGGAGTGCCTCAATTGCACCAAAACTAGATCCTTTTTATCTGATATAATAAAAGGCAGTTATAAGATTAAAACCAGTTCTACAGGGTGATGGACAGCATCCCATATTGTCTTTAGTCCGTGTCTCCTCCACAATTAGTGACCATGCATTGCCATGGGGCAGCATTCAGGTATATGGCAACCTCCCTTTAGATCTGATGAAGCCTAACTCCCAAACATTTCTTTTGTGTAAGATATGCACAAACATCTTCTGGACCATACTTAAAAAAATTCATGCATGATTTGTTCATGCTGGCCACTTTTGTCCAAGAACCACTTGTATGCCACTCAGCACCTCACCTTTATTGTCCTGACATGTAATTAAAAAAAAGGTTTGTTATCGGTTACCGTTTGGCCAAAAAGATTTGGATTTGTCTCCAAAAATTTCAATTTCTATGATGCGGTATGACGTCTGGTACTTGGCAAAAAACTTCTTTGTCTTTCCCTTCTGCATATAAGAAGTTGATAGCACCACCAACCAACCTTGTACTGTGGCGTTCTTGCCATGTGGCTCACTGCTTCTTCCTGTTTCTCCAGTGCTTGTGCATTTTCTCTCTGTACTCTATTCCAAATTTCCCTAATCACTGTGGCAAATTCCTTAACACCCTCTCCAATCTTCCCTTTTTTGCTTTCAATATGTCGAACAGCAATGGCATTTTATGACCATATGGCTATAATCCTGTATTTATATGCTGTCTAGACGGAGACGACGTACTTCAAATAGACATCCCCCTTGGTGTGACAGGATGCAACGTAGTATCCAAGCATCTTCCCAATTGTCCTGTGCACCCTTTCAGTTCTTCCATTGGCTTGTGGATGAAAGGACTTGTTCTTAACTTCTTCACATTCAATAACACGTACACAATTCCTTGAATAGATCTGACATGGAATTCATTCCCTGGTCTGTTACTACTATTAGAGGCACTCTAAACTTCAGTATCCAGTTATTAACAGGTCCATGTCCCACTGTTGCTGCCTGCTGGTTTGGCATTGTGATCATTTCTACATATTGTGAAAAATGTTCTATGATTGTGAGTACGTACTTATTTCCTGCAGGTGTTTCATTTGAATGGACCTAAAACATCAATCCCCAGAATTTAGAATGGTGTTAATTATTCAGGTGACCTCTGCAACGGAACTCTTGTTCAAAACAAATCTGCTCTCTCTAAGCAATGCCGCACACACTGGTTTACATCTGTCTGTGTATTTCTCCACCCATACCTTCTGCTACCTTTTGTTGTTAGATCTGTAACCTACATCATCCACTAATACATGACGTGAGCTTCTTGTAGCAGTCTATTCCTTAGCTTTGCTGGTACCACTACCCATGATCCCAGCTTGGTTTCCCTGCATAGCAACCCATCCTGCATACAATACTGCTCACAATTGTCATCCATTGTCTGTGCAGTTTGTCATTCCTTATGCTTGTTACCCCCAATACATAAAACATCTATTTTTCTACTTAAGCCATCCACATTTCCATGCTTCTTCCCAGGTTTATGTGTGTCTTTGAAATTAAATTCAATTAGTGTTACTGCCCATCGCATCAACCTACCAAAAGAATCCTTTAATCCCAACAACCACTTTAATGTCACGTGATCTGCTATTAATCTTCAACTTTTTACCAAAAAGATAACCTTTCATATATGTAATTCCATAAATAAGGCTTTGCATAATTTGTCTTGTTGGGCAAGCTACTGGATGTCCTGTGCCTTCTATCTCTTGGACAACACCCAGCCAAGTGCATGGTTTGATGCATCACACGATAAAAACAAATTCTCTATTACAATCCGGAAATACGAATATCAGACTCCATGTTAAAGCTTCTTTTAGCTCCTCAAAAGCATGCTGGCACTCTTCTAATACCCTTTTTTTAACAATTGTGTCCATGGTCTGGTAATATCCGCAAATCCTTTTATGAACTGATGGTAATAGTTATGTCTTCCATGAACATACGCACAGCCTATGTAACCATCAGACATAGTCGTCTGTGTAAACCACTTCATGGCCCCGGTACGTGTCGAGAATCGAGAGGAAGTGATAGTGGAGAGCTGCAGGGTTAATGGAGTCCTTAGGGCCATGTAAAAGGTCCAGAAGAATCTGCGGCCTAGGTATACACCATGGAGGTGCACAAGAATGGACCTCGAGGAGAGGTGGTAACGGGAAGGACTGCAGTTCAGACAGAAGGGACCAGATGCGAACCCCAACCTTAAGCCCTAACCTGGACCACTGATGTGGGAGATGAACAGCCATGGTTGGGAAAAGGAGATGGTAATTTGGATGCGCAGGAGAATTATGAACATGCGCAACATAACTGGTGGGCGATTGTGCATGCCTAACCTTCAATGGAGGGACTACGGCCTCCACCAGGACACCGGTCACCGGACTCGCTCTAAAAGCTCCCGTCGCTAGGCGAATGCCACAGTGGTGCACTGGGTCGAGTAAACGCAACGCTGAGGGCACCGCTGAACCATAAACCAGACAACCATAGTCAAAGTGGGATTGAACAAGGGCTCTGTAGAGCTGCAGCAGAGCAGAGTGATCTGCACCCCAATTGGTGTTGCTCAGGCAGTGGAGGGCATTGAGCTACTACCAGCACTTCTGCTTAAGCTGATGAAGGTGAGATAGCCAAGTCAACTGAGTGTCAAAAATCAGTCTTAACAAGGGAACCTCCCCATCGCACCCCCCTCAGATTTAGTTATAAGTTGGCACAGTGGATTGGCCTTGAAAAACTGAACATAGATCAATCGAGAAAACAGGAAGAAGTTGTGTGGAACTATGAAAATAATAAGCAAAATATACAAAGTGAGTAGTCCATGCGCAAGATATGTAACATCAAGCATAATCTCAGTTCAGGAGCACCGTGGTCCCGTGATTAGAGTGAGCACCTGCGGAACGAGAGGTCCTTGGTTCAAATCTTCCTTCGAGTGAAAAATTTTAATTTTTTATTTTCAGACAATTATTATCAGTCCGTCCGTCCCTCCGATGCGAGGTAACTGCGCCGTAGTATGGGGACGCTACACTTTAACAAACATCGAAACACTCGACGTCAGTCAACTACAGCGCACGAAAGAGACAGTATTCTTCCTAACGAGGCTCCCTGGATGGCAGTTGACTGTTCGCTACTTTGGACGAGAGTGCATTAAATACGTGAGATGTATTTCGTGGGTAATATGTTTTCGGTTCCCATTGGAGAGGCACGTCCTTTCATCTACTAATCACACGGTTTTGCGGTGCGGTCGCAAAACACACACACTAAACTTATTACAGTGAACAGAGACATCAATGAACGAACGGAAAAATCATAACTTTGCGAAAATAAAAAAAGTAAACTTTTCTTCACACGAGGGAAGACTTGAACCAAGGACCTCTTGCTCAGCAGCTGCTCACGCTAACCACGGCGCTCCTGAACTCAGATTATGCTTGATGTTACATATCTTGCGTATGGACTACTCAGTTTGTATATTTTACTTATTTTTTTCATATTTCCACACAACTTCTTCCTGTTTTCTCGATTGATCTGTGTTCAGTTTTTCAAGGCCTATCCACCGTGCCAACTTATAACTAAATCTGAGGGGGGTGCGATGGGGAGGTTCCCTTGTAAGAATCAATATGTCTCCACTACAGTGAGTGGATCATCATTAAGGTAAAGTTCTGGTTCTGGATGAACGGTGCGACGCCGACAGAAATGCATGAAAGACAACTTCACAGCTGAAAACTGAAAGTCATGGGCTAGAGCCCATGACTGTTCCTCATGAATGGCTCCCTGTAGGTGCTACTCAGCAACACCAGTACTGGAGCAGCGGTATGAAATGCAGAAGTCATTTGCATACAAAGAAGGTGAGACACGCGGGTCTACAGCTGCTGCTAAACCGTTAATAGCCACTAAAAACAGAGACACTCAATACGGGCCCTGCGGAATGCCATTCTTCTGAATACGGGGGGACTATGGGAGGCACCAACTTGGACACGGTAAGTATGGAGCGACAGGAAGTTTTGGATAAAAATCAGGAGCGGGCCCGAGAGACCCCACTCATACAATCTGGAAAGGATATGATGTCGCCAGGTTGTGTCGTATGCTTTATGTAAGTCAAAAAAGATGGCAACCAGATGTTGAGTCTGGAAAAGGCTGTTCAGATGGCAGACTCGAGGGGGACAAGTGGTAGAGCAACCCTCGCGGAAGCCACCCTGACATGGAGCCAGGAGGCCACATGATTCCAGGAGCCAACTGCTGACACACGATATGTTCCAGCAGCTTGCAAAGAAAGTTGGTGAGGCTGATGGGCCAGTAGCTATCCACATGGATGATGGAGCACTCCCACCATTGCAGAAGCTGCG
Source organism: Schistocerca cancellata (assembly GCF_023864275.1). NCBI lineage: Eukaryota > Metazoa > Arthropoda > Insecta > Orthoptera > Acrididae > Schistocerca > Schistocerca cancellata. Next base: position 322,308,344 of record NC_064630.1, on the reverse strand, counting down.
TCGGGGCAATGTGCAAGGGCACTGAGGAGCTCCCACTCTGTAAATGGGGCGTTATAGGATTCACTGAGGTGTGCAGTGAACAAGAGGACTTTCCTTGCCATCTGCCGTTTGAGGGTGTGAAAGGCTGAGGGGTAGTTCTTACGACGCAGAGGCTCGAGCACACTGCTCAGCAAAATGCTCGGCAATCGTCTTTGTGTCTGCAGATAACACACCATTGATGTTACTGCCAGGGACACATGTTGGGGTCTGGTACCCAAAAAGATGTCTGATCTACATCCAGACATGGGAAGGTGACGTATGGTACCCAATGATCGACACGTACCTCTCACAACACTCCTGTTTCCATTGTTTTATAAGCTGGCGGATACGGGCACGGAGCCACTTAATAGCTATTAGGTGCTCTAAGGAAGGGCGCTGCTTATGTCGCTGTAGAGCTCACCGACCCTCTTTAATTGCCTCGGCAACTTCCGGTGACCACCAGGGGACTGTCTTTCGGCAGGGGCACCCTAAAGAATGAGAGATTGCGTTTTCCACCGCAGAAACAATCGTTGTAGTGACCTGCTCAACGACAACACTGATGGCACCATGTGGGGGAGATTTAACGGTGACAGCAGAGGTGAAGGCTTCCCAGTCTGCCTTGTTTAAAGCCCATCTGGGTAGGCGTCCGTGGCTATGATGCCAGGGGAGTGACAGGAATATGTGGAAGTGGTCCTTACCACACAGGTCATCATGAGCTCTCCATTTGGGAACGATTTGGGGCCATGTTTCTTAGCATTGAAGTTACATCTTGATCGCTTGGAGACTGCTGGTGTTTGACCACCAGCAAGAGATGACATACTACACTTCGGGGCGCATCATCCGCCCTGAAGCCACCCACTCCTCCCACGGGCGCCACCTAGCTGCAGCAAAGGCCACCTGGCAGGATAGCCATTGCCAGCAGACCCGATGCCCCAGGGTGACGGGCATCTACTCCTTGGCATATGTGGGTAGTTAACAGCGCAGGCATCAGCAGAGCGATCCGTGTGGTCAGGGGTCTACAACCAACGGGGTACATGGCGGCCCCATCACAACGGACTGGCTACCGTGCTGGACATCAGGTACAAACGAGCTAAGAAGTCCACTATCGTCGACAGCGCAGAAAGTGATACTGCACAGAGGATGAGGAAAACGCACCCAGGAGGGTGACCTCTCACAACAGCTGGAGAATGAGTGGAATTGCAGATCCATGTTGACGAAGGATGGGAGAGGTCTCAGCAGCGCATGATGGACACTATGCGCCATGTAAGGCACCCTTCCCCAGTTGGCTCGCTCTTCGGGAAAATTTTGAAAAATGGAGGTAAAACCCTACAGGGGACCATCACATAAATGCTAAAACGTGAGAGACTCCTTTTAGTTGCCTCTTACGACAGGCAGATATACCTCAGGCCTATTCTAATCCCTGGACCTGCAGGGGGATCGGGCACCTTGTCTGTACACATCTCATTTCCGCATGCAACCCTCTTAAAAAGAGTGTCAAGCACCCTTTGCGCAGTTTCTTGCAAAATAATTTCATTGACTGCAGCATCCTGTCCTAATTTGTAGGTACATCCATTAATTTGCCTGTCTTATCTGCAAATTGTTCACAGTTTCTGTATTTGTCTTAGTTATTACCCCTAACTGTTCCTTATAGCGTCTGGGACTATTTTGTTTCGTATGTCTCTGAATTAAACCTTTTTTAAATTGTTCAAATGATGTTGCTCTCTTAGAGCTTCTGTATACCCTTCATGATTTTGCTTCCCCTGTTAGTCTCAATTTTGCCACACTCAATAATTCCTTATCAGATCAATCTTCCAACTGAGCGTTTTCCAAGGTCTCCCACAAAGGCCTGCACATCCTTTGTTTCCAACTTGTGACTGACAAATTTATACCCCATTGTGATGGTTGCAATTCTACCAAGCCATGCAGTTCTGTTATGTGCTGTTAATAATGCTACTTTTCCTAACAGTAGGGTGGACTACTTCCAGTTCTGACACACCTTGTGTTTCTGGTTCTGTCGAAGCTTTGTCCTTGACAACACTCAGTTTCAAAACTAACACTTGCAAGACAAGGACATAAAATACATTAACTTAATTTTAATGTCTAACCATGAGCCATCTCAACTCCTGGCACTGCCTAGCCATATGCCCCCAACAGTTACATGTATAACATTTTACTGAAACTTATTTTGTAGATGGTGCTGAATGACCCCTCAAAGTTACACTCTGCACATGTAACAGGCACTAACAATCATGTCTTCCATTACCTCTAAAACTAAACAAATCCACTGGTTCTGTACTCGCAATAAAACCTACTTTACAAAATGCACAATTGTCAAACTGCTCCTCCATGATCAAAATACAATAAAAAAAACTTTTTTGACTTGTCGTACCATAGGCTGAGGGCTCAGATGGTGCTCTATGGTGATGTCAGTATTCTGACAGTGTTGAATGATGCTTGGATTGTCACCCGTGGAGAGTGAAATGAATCAGTACAACAACAGATTTGTTCAATTAATTTCGTTGGCCCCTAGTTCATCAGAAACAGCAGGGGGGAGGTGTCCAGTTGCCTCTCTTGTGAAACAATATATCTCCAGCTTTGCTGAAAGCACAAAGAGCAGGGCCAAGTGTGGCGTCACTCGAATGCCGCTGTCAGTGACATCTCTGGCTGCATCCATGATGACAGTGCAGCAGCGCAGCCGATGATGGCTGTGAACTTCCTCCAGCGATCAGGCGGCTACCTTGTGACTCAGGGCAGGCTGACCTGCCTTTGTGGTCGAACAGCGGACCCTGTATTGTATTCCAGTTGTCGTTCTGGGTGTCACAGTCTTGTGGTGTAGGCTGTCATAATGAGAAGAGAATCATTTAGTACACAATGGTTGAGTACTTATATGCTCCAGACTATGTTCATTTAGGGCTTAAGTCACATACTCTTAACACTTGTGGTGATAAGTGAGGAAAAGTTTCCATCCCTCCACTAGCATATTGTATGCCAGTCACCAATGTTTTGCTTCGCAGTGCATAGCCCCTCACCTCCCTGTGGCTGGCTCTGTTGCAATTCATTTCCGTTCAGGCATACTTTTTGACTGAATATGGTTGATATGTTACAATATATTTAAGAAGACATTTTCATGTTTTTGATTTGCAAAAGAATTTCAGAAAACATGATTCTGCTTTCTTACATTCTCTCTCTCTCTCTCTTTTTTTTTTCTTCACAGTACTTTAATATTATTTGGCTTGCATTCTTGAAATTTTAGTTTCATTTCTCTTCCATACAGAAAAGTCATTATACTCAAACATAATACGTGTTCCACAATTCTACAACTGATCGACATTAGAGATATAGGTCTATAGTTCTGCACATCTGTTCAACATCCCTTCTTGAAAACGGGGATGACCTGTGCCCTTTTCCAATCCTTTGGAACATTACGCTCTTCTAGAGCCCTATGGTACACTGCTGCAAGAAGGGGGCAAGTTCCTTCGCGTACTCAGTTCGATTTTACACAGAGTCGATCAGTTGTAGAATTTTGGAACACGTAGTATGTTCGAGTATAATGATTTTTCTGGAGACAAGAAATCTACTCTGTAGGAATCAGCATGGGTTTCAAAAAAGACGATCGTGTGAAACCCAGCTTGTGCTATTCGTCCACGAGACTCAGAGAGCCATAGACAGGGGTTCCCAGGTAGATGCAGTGTTTCCTGACTTCCGCAAGGCGTTCGATACAGTTCCCCACAGTCGTTTAAAGAACAAAGTAAGAGCATATGGACTATCAGACCAATTGTGTGATTGGATTGAAGAGTTCCTAGATAACAGAACGCAGCATGTCATTCTCAACGGAGAGCAGTCTTCCGAAGTAAGAGTGATTTCAGGTGTGCCGCAGGGGAGTGTCGTAGGACCGTTGCTATTCACAATATACATAAATGACCTTGTGGATGACATCGGAAGTTCACTGAGGCTTTTTGCGGATGATGCTGTGATATATTGAGAGGTTATAACAATGAAAAATTGTACTGAAATGCAGGAGGTTCTGCAGCGAACTAACGGATGGTGCAGGGAATGGCAATTGAATCTCAATGTAGACAAGTGTAATGTGCTGTGAATACACAGAAAGAAAGATCCCTTATCATTTAACTACAATATAGCAGATCAGCAACTGGAAGCAGTTAATTCCATAAATTACCTGGGAGTACGCATTAGGAGTGATTTAAAATGGAATGATCATATAAAGTTGATCGTCGGTAAAGCAGATGCCAGACAGATTCATTGGAAGAATCCGAAGGAAATGCAATCCGAAAACAAAGGAAGTAGGTTACAGTACGCTTGTTCGCCCACTGCTTGAATACTGCTCAGCAGTGTGGGATCCATACGAGATAGGATTGATAGAAGAGAGAGATAAGATCCAACGGAGAGCAGCGCGCTTCCTTACAGGATCATTTAGTAATCGCGAAAGCGTTACGGAGCTGATAGATAAACTCCAGTGGAAGACTCTGCAGGAGAGACGCTCAGTAGCTTGGTACGAGCTTTTGAGGAAGTTTCGAGAACATACATTCACTGAGGAATCAAGCAGTATATTGCTCCCTCCTACTTATATCTCGCGAAGAGACCATGAGTACAAAATCAGAGAGATTAGAGCCCACACAGAGGCATACCGACAATCCTTCTTTCCACGAACAATACGAGACTGGAATAGAAGGGAGAACCGATAGAGGTACTCAAGGTACCCTCTGCCACACACTGGCAGGTGGCTTGGGGAGTATGGATGTAGATGTAGATGTAGATGTAGATCTGCTTTATCTTTCTTGGCATTCTTTCTCGTAATTTCATTCTTATCTCCTGGCTTCACAAAATTACTCGGGATGTTTATTTGTTCCGTTTGCCTTTTCCTTTGGTTCCAATTATCTACCACTACTTCGTTTTCTACAGCTGCAATTGACTGTAAATTATTTTTTTCTGATTTGTTACGTATTATTCTTCCACACTTTGTGACCAACCTTCTTCCTCATTTTAGTGCTGGCTTCAGATCATCTACCACCAAGTCTTCTGACTCCTCAACTGTTGTAGGCTCCTGATTTGTACCCAATCTATAAAATTATTGCTTTCAGAGTTAGTTAAATTTATGTTATTACATGATGAGGGTGCATTTTGTGGTGAGAATGATGCTGGTGATGCATTTGAAACTTTTAAGCAAAAAATGTCATAATTATAGGACTATCTCCAATATTCTACTTCCCCTTGATCTAATAATTATTTACTTAGTGTCAGGTTTCCTGCAATATCAAGGAGGGTGGAAAAATAGCAGAAAATTTGCCGATCGGATGTAAAATTTATATACTGTGTATTTGTGGACTACTCTGTATGCTTATTATAGGCCCATAGCACGATATTACTATCTACATACACATAGAAGGATATGCAAAATGGAGATTACCCTTTGGTACAATAAAATACACTAAAAAGGGGAAAGAATTGCATTATTCAGATCTAAGCTAACATTTTTTTTTATGGTGAGTATGTTTAATAGGCCTACACTTTTCTTCCTGAAAACAGCACACGACATTATTATGCACTTGCCATTTTTGGTTAGTCTGTTCACTCTACTGCATACATCAACTAATCATTGAACCATTAATAACTCATTGCACGTTAATCACTACACAATAACATTGCTAAACAAAGTTATTCATATCACCAACATACTAATTACTGCAATGACATAACAATGAAAGCAATATATTAAATTTCCAGACAGAAATATTCTTCTGAGGTTCAATGTTCCATACCTAAGAACTGAATGTTACAGAATACGATGTTTTTATACTTTGCTATGGAAGAGCTGAGCATATCTGTATTGAGGTAAAGGATTTTTCATCTGACTTAATATGTAGAGCCATGTAAAACTGACAATTTTTTAGTTACTTGCGTTTGCTGTCTGAATAATTACATTAAAAAAGTTTTTGTTTTAAATACTACACCATCTACTTGATGTTTACGAAGCCTCACATTTATTCTTCACGAAAGGTAATCATTTGTTCCCTTGTTTTAATGTATTGTGTTTGCACTGGAAATAAATCTAAGGTGTTGTCAAAACTGTCTGAAATAACATTTGTGTCAGACAGCATGCAGGCTTTATCACACAATCCCAATGCATTGGATACATATGTGCATTTTTGCTTTTAGTGCAGAATCCCAATAAGCAAACAGCTGTCAGTATTATGTAAGTGGAGAACATCAGAGTTCTAGACTTTGCAAGTGCACGAGTTCACCTACTCATCTCTTCATATTGGCCAGGAAAAAGAATCCATCACAATATTTACTGGACACTTAGTACTAGGCGCATTTTACAATGCAACTTGTTTTCAAGTCATCAGGGGGCTTCATCATCTCTCTTTCCATCACTTTTGGATACCCATCACCCATGGACTAGCTATAATTGTTATTCTTGAAGGCATTTGCCAAGCATCACTGTGTGGCCTACATGATGGAACAAGGCAGTTTGCCTTGCAGCACATGGTAGTTGATGGGACGCAGACCTCAAATTTATTGCAGTGGCTCTATGAAGGCTGCCTTCTGCATATGGAATTTCAGAAATGCACCCAAGAAGGTATTCCTTAATGCAATATAACTTCATGAATATATGTCAATATGCAGTGTTCACCTGATTTGCCTTTCACATGACCTGCTTCCATGGACAGAGGTTGCTTTAGCATCTACATGTGCGGCACAATACAGGGAAGTACTTGTTGACAGATTGGGTGACCGCATTACGGTATTGATGATTTTTCACAAAAAAGCACATTTTAGACAGATTATGGTTCCAATGTGATAACGCCTTCCAGGTAGAAGGAACACAGAAGTGTATTCACGGATCATTTTTCTGGGAAATGGATAAATGTGACGTGGAGGCCTAGTTTCATGGTCTCTGTATGTCCATCCTACCCTTCATAATGTTTTCATTTCCTATTCAACCCCCCCCCCCCCCCCCCAAGTGCTTGTGTACCTTCTTCACTCGTGTCCATTGCAGATAGCACTCTTAGTTTAAATTTACCTGTCTGTGATTTGTTCCTGAACAGTACATAAATTTTTTCCACTGTTTATGTCATAGTAATTTCCCATCTTGATGGCCCTAATCCTGTGCCAGGTTAAATAAATCAGATAATAATAAATACGCTGTATTTCTTCCTGTGAGGGAAAGTATTCTTCTCTGCCTCTAAATGTGGAAGGCATGGTAGTGTGCATTCATGTAGGTCTAACTATTGTTCAGCATATAGTTCAGTGATAAAGATCTCAAGTAGTCTAACTGTTTTGAGAGACAGGAAAATCACTTTGAACATTTGCTGTGAAGGCAACATATTTTTTGTGACAAATAAGCTGTCATTAGTAGGTGGGGACAGGGAAAAGTTGTTTTATTTTTTGTTTTTTTTTAGCAAATTTGGTGTTATTTTTTGATTTTTTAAACAGATTTGCTCTTATTTCTGCAAATCTCATTGTTACTTTTGTGCTACATTTTGTGTTATTTTTTTCCACACTTCTAACTAGATTTTGCTAAAGGTTGTGCTGTTTGTCATATCAGTTTTATTTTCCCAAAATCTGATTTTGTTTTTATAAAATTCATTTTTTTGCCAAATTAGTTTTTTTAACACATTGATTGTATTTCTTTTAGTTTAAGTAGATGCTGTCTTTTTGCCAAAGTCAGAATTTTTTCCAAATTATATTTGTCTGCTAAATTTGGTGATGTTTATTCATCATTTCATTTTTTTTTTTTTTTTTTTTTTTTTTTTTTTTTTTTTTTTTTTTTTTTTTTTTGCCATTCACTGTAATTTCATCATGTGGGTTACATGGGAAATGAACTGATATTTTAAGATTGTACACCAACATCAGTCTTGAGAGAATTTGAAAGCTGCAGTTTTAACATTTAATACCTATTAATCATCCTCTTTCTAAAATTGAGTGGTTTGAATACTAAATCTTGTTCAACATTTACACATTGAAAAACTTAATAGTTATTCTTGTTTTATAACAATGTTTGTTCAAGTGACTTATCCTTAACTGAACAGTTAATCATGTATGTTCACCATCGACACTAGTGTTCTACTTATTTGTATATGTTTAGTTAAGGAAACAGGACGTACTATACTACTATAGGGAAGACAAAAGTTAGCACATACAACCGAATCTACCTAGAAGCAATCCTTCCAGCTACTGTGTAGCACTGTTGCACTGTACTGCTTAAAGATTCTTAAGAATACTATCACAAAATTGACATTTTATGTCAACCTAATCATCAAAGCAGTAACAGTTGTTAAAAACTAATAGGAAAAGTAATTGTAGGTGTTGCTATCTTCATTTCAATAAAATATTACATTTATTTTCATATTAGCATGGTATGATGGCATGTTTTAAAAGATAACAACGATAGACAAGTCTTATTCAGCAATTCAAACCACATTCTGGAAAACAGTTCTACTGACAATTTTCACTTTTCGATTTGACTTTAGTACATTTTCACTCAGTAAACAGATACAATAGGGTGAAAAAATTATGCATTTTACAATAAAGGAAAAAGGAACCCTGAGCACAATAAACTATATGGAATATTTTGTCAACAACTTTATTTACCATCTGTTTAAACACATCCCCAAAATCCACCAGAGTATTTAGCCATCATAATCTGCAACTCAATAAGGTAGATAACGTAAACCTCAACATCTGTTGCCATTCATTCTATAAAAAACAAACAAAAAAACTCTAAAAAAACTGTCAGTCATTGTCTGAGACATTCCCTGCCGATTTTACATGTTTACTGTCTACTCAATGAAATAGTTCTTAATACTAAGCAAATATGTTGCTACTGTGAATCAATAGGTCTCATTATACATGAAATGGCACATCACAAGACTGAGTCCAGTGTTGATAGTTTTTAATCAGATGAATATCTCGTATTCAGCACATTCTGTACTTATGGCTGTCTCTCTCTCTCTCTCTCTCTCTCTCTCTCTCACACACACACACACACACACACACACACACACACACTTTTTTAAAAAATTTTACAAAAATGCTAGACAGTCACTTATCGCAGTAACTATTACTGTGTCATTTAAATTTCATCATTCCAAAGAAAGCATAGACATGTGAACTCTCTTGCAATATGCAAAATTGAATCAGGTACACTAAATGTAATTGTTAATGATTTTTAAAAATTATATGTATTATTCTGAGTTCTTAAATTTACTATCACTTTTAAATCTGAGTTCTTGTGAAATGCACTGACAGTGTTTTATGCCATAGTGTACCAGTGTCTACTTTCAGTGCTCTAGATGGAAATAATAGTTTCTCATACAGAAAAGGAAAAAGTCCTGTCTGTAACCTTACAATAAATTTAAAAATTTTATTTATATTAACAAATACACTGCTAATTTTCCAACAGTGTTGCAAACTATGTGGAGGAAATAACTCCACCCCTGAATGCAATAATAAAATATGAAAGCTTTCAAACCTACAGCTGGCAGGACAGTGAATCCAGTAAACAAAGAAACTTTCAGGAAATAGACTAAAGACTTTAACATAAGGCTTTATATTTTCAGGAACATCCTCAGTTGATTTAATATTGTACCATCCATTTTTTCTGTCGAATGTATTTCCTTCCATTACATGGACTTTCCATGAAGTGTACGGATATAAGCAAAATTGGAGTACAAGTAATTACAAAACTTTATATTCTTTTTTTTCATCACAGCTATAAAAACTTATTCCTTCCTTCAATTAAACATTCATAATATGCTCTACATTGATAATCTCTCAATATTACAGTAACCAAAACTTAAGTGAATGTAAAGTGTTTTACTAAATGAGTACAAAAATCTATACTCTAGTACACAAACAAAATTTCTCACATTTAAAATTCTAGTATTCCTGCAAGGGCAAGCTAAATTAATATACATAATCTTAAAAGTCACATGATGCATCACAGCTCATGCAGTAAAATATTTTATATAATCTGGCAACACTGGTTATCTGAAACAATCATAATACACAATCAAGGACATGCCATTTCTCACTTGACCTAAAAAGTAATCAACTGCTTCAATAATTCAATGGGTGTAATAAATACTGTGATGATCAATAAGAACTGTCATGAATACATTTCCCATTTACTCATTAAAATCAATAAATACAATGAATTTTTGTTTGCTCTTTCTCGTGGTTTACGTGTTTACCATTCCTGATAAGAATTCATGTTATTTCTGTTTTCCTCCCTGTTGCAGGCACCACTGTTTCTGCATTCAAAGCCATATTCATTTAACGACCCAAACCAAATTCTTTAGCATCATCATCTCTAATGTCACCATATTCCCACACATTGAGGTGATTCTTCTTTGCCACTTCTTCTGCAGCTTTGTATTCTTCAACCTTAAAAAGCAAATATTTGAAAACATTAATAACATCAACAAGATACTCGATATTAGATATTATCCATAGTACTTATGCAACTATTTGAGTACAACAGTATAATAATAAAAACAATATCCTCCCCCCCCCCCTTCCACACACACTCTGTCTGTCTGTGGAGAAGGAATTAGTCTAAACAATTAGTATATTTTTCCTTTCTGTATGTGTATTGTCTAGTTTCATTTCATTGAGGCACTAACTACACTGATATACTAAATTAAATTCAATTTTGGAATATTTATTAATTTCTTTGCTATTAAGTTATGGCAGACATCTTCAGTGTTACCTATCATTACCACTTACAGCATTACAATCAGGTGTCTTGCTGTTGTCACCAAAGTAATTCTCATTGATGCTGTACTTTGGTCCTGAGCTAGCAAATTTATTTAATTAACTATTTTTTAAGTTTTTAATTAAACCTGGCTTGCCACACAGTATTTTTGTATTGAATTATGTGTTATTCCAAAAAGTTATATTAATAGCCTTGATCAGATTAGACCGTACATAAATGTGCCGGTAAACATTATTGTGTTGTGGCACAATTTGCATTATTACAGGTGTGTTGTTCGTGTCACAATAACTACACTACAAATTTTTGTATTAGTCTTTCTTAAACATTTGGCCGGAAGTATGTTTCTTTTAATCAGAGAATTTGAACTGAAAAGGGTAATTTTCACTTTGCATTTGCATCACATTTATGTAATAGAAAATGGCCACATATTGTTGCAACAGTAGTTTTGGCCAGGCATTTGCAATCAACCAAAGGTAATTGGACGAGCCATTACGACAATTCTGCAGCTAGGCACTCCAATAGTACTGGCACATCATCCTGCAGCACCTCTCTCTGCTGTCAGTGGCGAACAGGACTGCTACATGCTGTAGAACAGTGCAGCATATCCACAGCCACCTACTTGACGGGAACCTCATTCCTAAACACTGTCGGGGCAAGTATAAATTCTTCCCGCTCAGCTGGTAGCAGAATTCCTTCACAAGCATGCATTCCAGTCATCAGCTGAATGCGTGACTAAGCTATCAGAGCCTCATCGAGAGTGTCACCAAAAAGGCCAAGCTACTGAGCTACAAGCTGTCAGCTAGCATTGACGATTCCAGGCTGTTAACTGGAATCATTTAAATGAGGCCACCTTATGGGTGACAATGCTCGACACTAAAGCCACACTCTGAAGATTGTGGGTTGAACTAGGAATGTTGTCACATTCCTGCCACCTGCCTCGTGTAGCTTACACTAGCCAAGCCAACTAACTCTGCTGTGCCGCGGAGCTGACGCCTGGTTGGGTCGGCAAAGGCAATGTCAACATCAGTTGGTGTCCCAGCAGGCTTTACAGGCTGCTATGGTGATGATAATGATGATGATGATGATCGGTTTGTGGGGTGCTCAACTGCGCAGTGCCTGTACAAATTCCCAACCTTTGCAACACTCAGTCATCTCGAGGCAGGTGCTATGAGCCAGTAGGGTCAGCATGTGTTGCCGTCATCACTGTATGAAAACAACTAATAATAAAAATGTTCTTGTTAGAAAGCACTCTTATCTCTGAGCTCGCCTCTGTATTGGAGGTCCCATCCCTCATCTTCCCAAACACAGCTCGTCTGAGGCAGATGTTATAGTCCTTCAACACTGGTGTTAGCCAATTGTAGCAGTATGAATGAATTACGAGAGCCTCTTTTGGAATAACTTGCTAGTTATGCAGTGGACTAACAACCATATTGTACTACAATTATTTTGGTCTTTTATACTTAAGCAACTAGTGAGCACTTCTAGTGATTCAGACTCAAAGCAATTTACACTGCAGTCACGAAAACTGCCACAAAGTTTCATTTAAAGTTCAACAGTAAATGTACACTTCTTCCCAATTCCTTCAGTTGTGCTTCTAATTCCAGTACCACATATTAATTTCTTCTCATTTAAATAGCATGATGAGCACTGGAAGATTTGACTGCTCAAATGAATCCATATGCGCTGTAATCAGTTTAATCTTTTCATCATGGTTTCCATGGGAGCGGTGATTAGAGGGCCTGAAATATATTCCAAGTTCTTCACTTGATACAAACAATAGAAATTCCTAAATGGAATAATACCTGAAACTGGTTGCTGAAACACAGTTCCAGAGCTAACTGGTATACATCCTCAAACATTTCATGACACCCTTATTTGCAAACATTCGAAATTCTTGTTAGTCCTATTTGGTATGAGGAACATACAATTGAGCAATATTTTATTATTGGATGCACAAACATTCACCTTGTGGACTGTCTGCATTTTCCCAGTATTCAGACAATGATGATGCCTGCCACCTACCTCAACTGAGACTGAACCTACATGATAATTCTATTTTATATACATGCAGACTGTTACATCTAGTTATGTGTATGGCTTGACTGACACCAGTTGTGAATTACTGATTTTTGGCTCAGGGTGTAGTTAGTGCCGACTTGACATCAAAAATAATATGCTGCATTCTTCCTACCAAGCAATCAACAGAATTACAAATTTTATATCTAAAAAGAAAGATGATGAGACTTACCAAACAAAAGTGCTGGCAGGTTGATAGACACACAAACAAACACACAAAATTCTAGCTTTCGCAACCAACGGTTGCCTCGTCAGGAAAGAGGGAAGGAGAGGGAAAGACGAAAGGATTTGGGTTTTAAGGGAGAGGATAAGGAGTCATTCCAATCCCGGGAGCGGAAAGACTTACCTTAGGGGGAAAAAAGGACAGGTATACACTCGCACACACACACATATCCATCCGCATATACACAGACACAAGCAGACATTTGTAAAGGCAAAGAGTTTGGGCAGAGATGTCAGTCGACGCGGAAGTACAGAGGCAAAGATTATGTTGAAAGACAGGTGAGGTATGAGCGGCGGCAAATTGAAATTAGGTGCATGGGACAGGTTTTACACCGGGGGCGGTTACAAGGGTAGGAGCCAGAGGGTAGGGAAGGTGGTTTGGGGATTTCATAGGGATGAACTAAGAGGTTACGAAGGTTAGGTGGACGGCGGAAATACACTCTAGGTGGAGTGGGGAGGATTTCATGAAGGATGGATCTCATTTCAGGGCAGGATTTGAGGAAGTCGTATCCCTGCTGGAGAGTCACATTCAGAATCTGATCGTAACCTCTTAGTTCATCCCTATGAAATCCCCAAACCACCTTCCCTACCCTCTGGTTCCTACCCTTGTGGCACCCGGTGTAAAACCTGTCCCATGCACCCTCCCACCACCACCTACTCCAGTCCTGTAACCCGGACGGTGTACACAATCAAAGGCAGAGCCACGTGTGAAAGCACCCACGTGATTTACCAACTGACCTGCCTACACTGTGAAGCCTTCTATGTGGGAATGACCAGCAACAAACTGTCCATTCACATGAATGGACACGGGCAGACAGTGTTTGTTGGTAATGAGGATCACCCTGTGGCTAAACATGCCTTGGTGCACGGCCAGCACATCTTGGCACAGTGTTACACCGTCCGGGTTATCTGGATACTTCCAACTAACACCAACCTGTCAGAACTTCGGAGATGGGAACTTGCCCTTCAGCATATCCTCTCTTCTCGCTATCCGCCATGCCTCAATCTCTGCTAATTTCTAATTTCAATTTGCCGCCGCTCATACCTCACCTGTCTTTCAACAACATCTTTGCCTCTGTACTTCCGCCTCGACTGACATCTCTGCCCAAACTCTTTGCCTTTACAAATGTCTGCTTGTGTCTGTGTATATGCGGATGGATGTGTGTGTGTGTGCAAGTGTATACCTGTACTTTTTTCCCCCTAAGGTAAGTCTTTCCGCTCCCGGGGTTGGAATGACTCCTTACCCTCTCCCTTAAAACCCAAATCCTTTCGTCTTTCCCTCTCCTTCCCTCTTTCCTGACGAGGCAACCGTTGGTTGCGAAAGCTAGAATTTTGTGTGTTTGTTTGTGTGTCTATTGACCTGCCAGCACTTTTGTTTGGTAAGTCTCATCATCTTTCTTTTTAGATATATTTTTTCCACGTGGAATGTTTCCCCTCTATTATATTCATATCATTAATTTGAATTACACATTTTGGTTGACATCCCCATATGGTTGCACTTTCATTAAGAAGTGTTGAGTGTCATGCTGAGTCAAATACTTTCTAGAGCTCAAAAAACACTACATCTATCCGAATGCCTCGATTCAGGATGTCATGTGAGGAAAGAGCAATTAGAGTTATGCATCATCACGTTTTTGGAATCCATGCGTATTGGTATTCAGAAGGTCATTCTGTCTAAGATACATGATTAGTTCTGAGTTTAGAACACATTCTAATATTCTACAACAGACAATGACACTAATAACAGACAGTAGTTTTGTTTAAAACTTCTGTTAGCCTTCCTGTAGATATATAGAGGGGCCTGTGGGGTTCCTTGCAACTACTGACCATAATGTTTTTTTATTTGAGGGATCTATGGTTTACAGGTGTAGCTTTACAAACTTTTACAAATGACCACTAGAGGACACTACTGAGATGAGACACTACTACTGTTTCAAATTATTTCATCTGTTGTGGTAAAATATTGAATATTCAATCCTAAATGAATATTTATCTGTGAAGATAATTGTTTCTGATCGCTTTCGCGTTATATTATCAAAGCTCTAAACCGAGATCATCTCAACTGCCACAAGGAAATGCCAAAGCCACACACAAGACTGTAACAGGAGGTGAAACTTTAATATATTTGTATGAACCTGAAACTAAGCAGCAATCAACATGTTTGTGTATGCTAAGAAGGGCCAAAACCAACAAAAGTGGTTCATTTGCTTGCTTCTGTGGTTATACCAGACACATCATGACCACTGATTGCAAGGAGTGAAGAAATGTTAATACTGTATGGTATACCATTTGTTTACCGTAAGTCACTGATGAAATTAGGAAAAGCAATGGAAAACATTGTTTTTATCATATCAATGCCAGCTTTCACAGCATGTCAACCATTTGACTATTAATAGAGAAAATGATAATACTGCAATAAATGATTTGGGGGGAAAAAGGGAGAGAGAAAGAATGGAAAAGAAGGGCCAACTCACATCCAAATTCTGTATAGAATCTGATAGGCACTATCGGGCAAGGAGTTTTGCACAATTTTAGTGATTATAGTTGTTGTTCAAGACCACTGGCATAAATATTGATGTTATCCACCTTTGCTGTGGTTTGATAATTAAACTGGGGTAGTACTCCTGTATCATCCTTTTTAAAGGGACATTACTAAAACTTAGTTCAGCATTTTTACTTTTACTTCGTACCTTTAATGGAGGTTGTGTGTCAGCCATGACTTTCTGGACTCACAACTTTTGTACCACTAACAGATTTTACAACCTCTAGTAGTTTTGTGGATTACTGAGACGGTTACAACCAAATACCATTTCAATCAGATCAGTCACTAATTTAGTTTTGTTCAACTGAGCTCTCAAGTTGATGTTTACATTAATTACTAATCATTTCTGATGTTTATGCATGTCATCACATATGCTCAATGTCTTGGATTGATGTATGGGGTCACCTAACTTTCCTTTTAAATTGGGATGGAGGGACGGAAAAGGTGTCCTATTCTTAATGGATATCTATTTCCAACAACCTCATTCTTACAAGTAGGTTCCTCTCAGCCTAGTTCGAGTGATCTGCCCTTTATAATGTTCCCCATTTTATCCCTCCATTTCCTTGATGAGGAAGACACTACTAGTTCCAAAACAATGATAGTGTAAACACATTCCTGTGTGTATCAGCAATACTGACATTTCTTACATGCTGGACAGTAATTGTCTTTTTTCTAATAAAAACATAATACGGTTAAGAACACATGGAGCATTAAGTGAGAATACTTACTAGTTTTTGGAGTCTTTTTTCTCTTCTACTGTCAACCAAAAGGAGACCATCTTTAATAAGATTTTTAACGATATCTTCTTCATGGTCATTAACTTCAACCAATGTTACATGGGACAGGTTGCCTATCCTGTATTCTACGTTAAGTAAAACAGGACGATTTTCCACATCACTGATGAAAGCTTTGACTGCTTCTTCTCTGTAGTCATTCTGCAATGAGAAAAGATTAAAAATATTTTTAAATGAAGGGATAACAGCAAGTAGGCAATTGCATGAAGGCCAGCAATGGGTTTTTCTCACTTTGTGTAATCATAAGCAATGGAAGATCAGATAATTCATGTAAGCTCTTCGCAGCGGTACATTTCTGTATGGCACCCCTCTATGGGCGGCTCATCACTGCCATAAATGAAATGCGTGAAATTTGTGGAAACTTCATGCACTCTTTTTTATTTAGATAGCAAGTGTTCCATGTAAGTCTACTGTTCCAAACACTAACTCAAAGAATATGCCAGATTGTGTGTTACAGATAACAATGGAAACCCCCATGGCAATATTATGAAAAAGATAGATTTCTACTCACCACACAGTGGAGTTGCCGAGTCACAGATAGGCACAACAAAAAGACTGTCTAACAAGTAAGCTTTCAGCAAAAAGGCCTAGACAATACACTAGATGACACACGTGTAGGCAACTCACACACATGACCACAGTCACTGCCTGCCGAGGCCAGACTGTGAGCAGCAGTACGTGATGGGAGAAGCAATCCTTGTTGTGAGGGTCAGGAGGAGGCTGGGGCAGGAAGGAGGATATCAGGGTAGGGATGGGGGACACTAAAGTGATGCTTGTAGCAGCATACAGTGTGTGTGTGTGTGTGTGTGTGTGTGTGTGTGTGGGGAGGGGGGGGGGCGTGCATGCACATGTACATGTCTCTCCACTGTATGGTGAGTAGTAATCTATCCTTTTCATAATGCTGTCATTATTCCATACTGGATTTTCCACTGCTTGAATTCCTCAGTGAGTAAGACAATCATCACAGTCTAACAAACACAGCTTTCAGAGTGTAACTGGCTTATGTACAATACTAACAAAATTCTTCTATTGTGAGCATATACAGTGTCATACGCATGTACTGCACAATTTTCATGAAGTTATATGAAAGAATTTTTAAATAAAAAGAGCAAAATAACTAATTCACAGGAATGACCTAGACAACACTAACCCACATCTTAACACTGCTAGTTCATGTGTCTTTCAGAGAACTTGGGGAGGGAGGGGGGGGGGACGGGACGGCAATCAGGTGTAGCAACACCTGTCGACAACAATGGAAAAGTAGTCACTGCTACCAAAAAATTTACCACTTAAAAATACTCTGTGTCCATCAGCAGCAACATCTAGACAATAGCTAAATTTGTTATAAACTTTCCAGAATGTATCCACTTTTACAGAAGTTACGGTGGCTGTTACTCTGTTTTTCATTTCTTCTATGTCATGAGGTTAAGTGGAGATGAACACAGTTTAGTAACTGTCAAATTTTTCATCACTGAATTGATGTTTCATACTAAGTTAAGTCAGTACTATGACTGGACACTATATTCTTTTTAGTTTTTGGAATCAAATGAAAACAGGAAATAATTTTCCCCCATGCACGCATGCGCACGCGCGTGCGCGCGCGCCCCCACAGTTATCTCTTGCTTTCTTTGTAAGTCAGTATAATTTTTTTAGTTAAATCAAATTTCTAGTTTGGAAACTGTAAGCCGATGCTGAAGTAATTCATACTTTGTGATTGAACTAGGATTTATTAAAGGTAACAGGAAAGTGATGACAACATGTCATACTATCATTCCAAAATTATAGTAGAGGAAATTGCTGAAAAGTGATTTTGGGTTAAATGCATCACCAAATCAGCAGCTATTTGTGCCACCCAATATAAAAGTAACAAGAGTGTAGGACTGTCAAACTCAAATTCGTAACTATTTTTTAGATATCATCAGTTTACTTTTTCTGTGGGACGTTTAATGAAAGTATCTTTCTATGGCAGTGTGGCGAAATTTGGCATTAATGAGTTATGGCAGCAGATGAACGCCAGCGGGTGCGGCCGCAAGGCAGTGTAGTTCAGCACCCCGTACATGACGGTGTCACTAGTGTCTGCGTAGGAGCAAGATAGAGAGCTGTGGAGCGAGTGAGACTGCACAGCACTGCTCTGCGCTGGACTGCCCCGCTGTCAGATCCAACATAAACAAAACAACAGAGGAAGTGCAGCTCTGTAAAAGTGGTCGATGGGCGGTAAAACAAGCAAACCATTTCAGGTTTAGTTGACAATTAGTGTTCATGTCGCGAGTTACTACGCGAAGCTTTAGAAAACATTATCCAAAACAAGAATGGAAGGATTCTACTAGTACTGCACATGCAAACTCGTCATATGTACGGTAGGCATCTTCTAAAAGAAGATCAATTTCTTAAATGAACTAGTGTCATAAATATCCTATTTTAGAAATAATTTGATGTAAGGGATATAGAGTCTCATTGTTACTGTTAGTAGTTACAAGTAAATGCTTTTGTTGTACTTCTTTTTTGTATCCCTTTTCAGAGCTTAGACATCAGATCCTTAGTTTGCTGTTTTGTACGCAATAATTTTAACTGACCAAGTTTGAAAACTTATTAAGTAAATAGAATTAAGGTTATAAAGAGCTTTAATCCTTACACTCAACATTGTTAAAGAAGACAATTAACTCTTTTTCGCGGAAATGATTTTGTTTAGGTTTGGCACAATATTCCGGGAGACTGATAACCTCAAAGATTTAGTCAAATTTTTATTGTGAAATAGTGAACGGTTCTTAGTCTTAGCAAGCTTTAAAACCAAAAAATGCACTCACAAATACACATGGAACCAAACATTGAGAGAACTTTGGCCACGTGCTTCTGTAATAGAGGATACTTCTTTCATGGAAAACAACTGTAAAAATCATCAAAAGTTTGACAAATAAGAATGCAGTCCTTCAGGCAGATATCGCACTACAGGTCGATCAGTTCTAGTTGAAACACTTGTGAGATGTCCTCCGCCCGAAGGGAAAACGGGTGAACAAATATATCTAAGGCTGGTTGAAGCTCACTTATCTCCAAAAATCTGTTTCCAAACACTTCTTCTAATTCGCAATTGATTTGAACATAATCTGATATACCCACACCATCTTTAATGCTGTCTAATGCAGGGAAGTGTTGACAATTCTCCTTACGCAACTGTTTTTCCCCACAATTAAGTTCTTTTTTTAAATGTTTGAATCGTCTGCACTAAATCAACAACAGAGTGATTTTCGCCTTGTTCAAAGTATTTAAATGACCAGTTGGGTCACTCTCAAAAGTCAAATTTGCCACCCACTTAGTATCAGGAGTAATTCTTCTGGACATCCTTCCATTTCCAAAAATGTATTGATTACATCCATCAAGCAGAAAACCCGATGAAGCACCTTCCCATCTTACTTCGGCATGGTAGGACATGTCTGGGTATTCCGCTTTGATATCAGCCAGAAATTCTTGAAATTGGCGACGTGGGAGTCCATGTGAGCGAAGATAATCAACCGTTTGAACAACTGTGTCCATTAAATCTTTTAGTTTGACAATCTTTGCACAAAGTGTCACCTGGTGTATCAGACAATGGACTGCGGCGAATAAGGAACAGCTGACTTCAGCTACTTTTGACATGACGTAACCCAATAATTCAGTGTGTATCCCTCTTAGCGCAGAGTCTCTGTCTGTTGTTACACTGGTTAGGCATTACCATTTTAAACCCACTGACCTGAACACGTTTTTCACAGCTAGAAAAATATCCAAACCCATGGTTGTGTCTTTTAATGGTATAAGGTCGAGAAATTCTTCGGTGACACGCAGACTGTCGTTGACAGCCCGAATGAATATGACGAGGTGAGATATGTCTGCAACATCCATGGACTCGGCAGGAGCAACAGAAAATGAAACGGAGTTTGCCGCTATCTCCAGTAATTGCTGATCCATATCTGAGGCGAAAGAGATATTTTTTTCAAATTTTTCCACGAGATCTGCTGGACAAATACAAGTCACCAAGTCGACCAGGCAATCCTTGATGAGATTCCCAGCTGCAAAGGATTTCCCTGCTTTCGCAATTCTCAGCGAGCATTTGTAACTTGAGCGCAAACTTTGCCCTCCTGTTTCCTGCTCTAACCAAATGGAAAAAACCTTACAATTAATTTTGTATGATCCTGCTTTTAAAACACTTTTTATCATTTTAACAATTAATTGTTTCATTCATTGAAACCCAAATAAAAAAGTATCAAAAAGATTGGTTTCCGATTCATTCACCCCCCCCCCCCCCAATTCCTCTCAGAAGTGGCCATAGACACTAGCAAGGACAGTGAAATGTGGTTGCAAATTAAATTTTTATCTGTTGGAATATTTGCATTTTAATTAATTGAAAACATAGATCAAACTACAATATATGTTTTCCCATCCATCAAAACACAAATACACAAAAACAAAGAATGACTCTTAATGACACTTTACTGCCCGAGAGAGCATTTGTCACGGCTTTTCAGAAAGTACCAAAACATAACGCATCTGAAACTTTTGTCTGTGCGACGCAATTTAATGCAACCTAAATATAAGAATTAACCGAAAATAAATGTTCCTTAATGCTCAGGAAGTTTCATATCAGCGCACACTCCACTGCAGAGTGGAAACTTCATTCTGGAAACATCAACCAGACTGGCAAAGCCACGTCTCCACAATATCCTTTCTTCCAGGAGTCCTAGTTCTGCAAGTTTCACAGGAGAGCTTCTATGAAGTTTGGAAGGTAGGAGATGAGGTACTGGCGGAAGTATAGCTATGAGGACACGGTGTGAGTCTTGCTTGGGTAGCTCAGACAGTAGAGCACTTGCCCGCAAAAGGCAAAGGCCCGAGTTCGAGCCTTGCTCTGGCACACAGTTTTAATCTGCTTGTACGTTTCATATCAGCGCACACTCTGCTGAAGAATGAAAACTTCATTCTGGAATCTGATATTCGTTAACTGGCACACTGCTAAGTGACATATCAGATTATGAAATATAATTTTATTTATTTCCCACTGGGTTTAAATAGTGCGGATGCGCCGCTGCTCCTTTTTTGTCTGCCGCTGTTGACTATCTTGATCCACTGTAGCCTTACGTCTGTTGACTAACGGTTTTGTGTCGTATCAATGCTTTTGACCGCTGCTGTCACGGTGGTCTGTCTTCCGTACGAAGCACACGAACAGCGGCATGGCGAGACGCGGCAGGTGGATCGCACGGGCATCCAAGCAACACGGCTCAGCTACTGCAGCAACATACGAATTCGCCGGGGGCCAGTGCCCTAAATATAAAAATTAACCGAAAATAAACGTTCCTTGTTGCTGACAATCTGCCAGGAAGTTTCATATCAGCTAGCGCCCCAAGGGCACAGTTTGGATGAGCCTGCCTTAGATGACAGGGAAACCGTGGCCTGGTCAGATGAGTCCCGAATTCAGTTGGTAACCGCTGATTGTAGGTTTCGAGTGTGGTGCAGACCCCAAGAAGCCATGGACCAAGTTGTCAGCAAGGTACTGTGCAAGCTAGTAAAGGCTCAATAATGGTGTGGGTCGTGTTTACATATGTATTGGTTCCTCTGTTCTGTTCAGCTATTTGGAGACCATTTGCAGCCATTATGGACTTCAGTTCCCAAACAAAGATGGAATTTGTGTGGATGCCAATGCGCCATGTCGCCAAGACACATTGTTAGCGATTTGTTTGCAGAAAATTCTGGACAATCTGACCAAATGATTTGGCTACTCGATCACCTGACATGAAGCCCACTGAACATTTTTGGGACATAATTGAGAGGTCTGTTCGGGCACAAAATTCTGCACGGGGACCACTTTTGCAATTAAGGATGGCTACTGAAACAGCATGGCTCAATATTTCTGCAAGGGGACCTCCAACAACTTTTTGAATCCATGCCACTTCGAGTTACTGCACTACGTATGGCAAAAGAAGTTTCAACACGATATTGCAAGATATTTCATGACTTTTGTCACCTCAGTGTGTATCCATTCACTTTGACACATGTGATTCTTTAGTATGTCACATTTTTCTCTTAGTAAGTGCAAATCTTGGTTACCAAAAATCAAATTTTCTACTGGTACAACGTTGTAGTTTTCCTTTACTTTATTTCTGCCTCTTGTAGAATCTTATTATTTCTTGGCTACAAGTCTTAGTTTGGGCAGCATCCTTTTCTTCTTACATTCCTCTCATATCATTGTAGTCTTTTTTCCATTACATCCTACATTTTGAATGTATGAAGAATGTGCGTTTTCAACATCGAGTACAATTTTCTCAGCTAAGACACACTGCTTCCAAAGAAGAGTCTTCCTTTACAAGGGTGGACTGAAAGATAATTCCTCTGAGTTTTAACATAAAAACTGGTAAGGCTTTTTAAATAAAGCAAATGTTATTAACATTCTACATCTTTATTCTTCATGTCTACGTACGTGCAGCCTTCTGCTACTAGAGGGCTCCAAACTGTAGTGCGTAACATGGTGGTGTGTAATATAACTGTCAGTGCCTGAGAAACAGCGTGCAGTAATTGAATTTTGAGACTGAAGAGTTCGTACACACATGGAGCACCCTCTTTTTCACAACAACAATGCTAGAACTCATATGCACGGCAACATCTGCAACAATCCAATGGCCTGTGTTCACTATCATTGATCATCCTCCATACAATCCTTTCTGATTTGCCCCCATTCAATTTTCAGCTGCTTCAAAAATTTAAAGAACACCTTTGAGGACTTCACTTTAATAGTGATGAAGTGGTGCAAGCAGAAGTGAGGTTGTGGCTAAGTCAACGAAGTCCAATGTTCTACAGTAATGGTATCAACAAACTGGTCTCCTGTTGGGGGAAAAATACGTTCCTTCCCAGGATGACTATGTTGAGGTATAAATATGTACACATGAAGAATAAAGGTGTGAAATGTTGATAATGTTTGTTTTATTCACAAAGCTTTATGAGTTTCCACATAAAAAATTCAGAGGCATTACTGTTTAGAATGCCCCTTTCTTACATTCCTACTACTGCTGGCCAGAGAGGCATTTCACAAAACCCAAGTTTTATTAGCAGCTAGAAAACCCATGTGCAATAAGGAAGAGTCCTGAGGACGTTGCAGTCCAAGAGAGTATAGACTGTTATTAAATACAAATTAGGTGCTACTCTTTGCAGCAAGAATTTTCTAATATGATGTTACAGGGAAAAACTATTGTAAATGCTCCCAGTCAGTCCCACGATTTTTCCAAAAAATCGCATCTAACCATGGTTGACGGTATTGGTTACCTAAACAACATGAAATTTCTTAAGAATCTGGAGGAAAAGGGACTTATAACTGTGTGTAAGCAAACTGTGAGAAAAAAAATACAGAATGAGTAATTTAATACTATGGAATGGGATACCATAAATTCAAAGAGGAAGTCGAATGAGAAAGACAGGTGAACAAGGTAAGTAAACTTTTTCTTACTGCAAAATTGCCTTAACTGTTAATATATTTATCCCACTGTGAGAGAAGACAGTCAAATGCCTTTATGCAAAAATATTTGACGTTGCCTGTGGAACCATGACTGTACCCAGCTGTGCGTCTCAGTCCAAAGTCAACTGACAGTCAGGAATGTCTTTCCTCAGAACTCCAGAAATATGGAAATCCACAGGAAGAGATTGGAACATTTTGGAAGGTGTACGGGCTTCCCAGGCGAATTTTACAGCTTAGGCAAAACTACCTACAAACAAAATAAGACACATGTTGCCGAGGTTGTTTCGACTGTGCGGAAGTTTTGCTGGGAAGTGCTTGCACATTCTCCAAGCAGCCCCGATCTCCTCCCATGTGATTTCCATATTTTTGGGGCCCTGAAGAAAGACACTTGTGGCCATCTATTTGCTATGGACAAATGGCTTGGGGGGAGTCACTGACTTTCTTGTCACACAGTGGAAGAAATTTATTAACAGTTATGGTGATTGCTTTTGAAATAATAAACCATTTACTTTTTTTCCCCATGTGGTTCGTCTTCATTTGATTGCCCCCTTATGAAAAAGGCAATTTATAAAGAAATGACATATTCACATTTGTACTAATAAATCAGGTCATTAAATGAAGGAAACATCTAAATTTCACAACAGATAATGCTACTATGCAAGAAAAGCCTGAAAGAGGATATGTCCAATTTCCCTTCCTTTGATAAGAAAGGTTAATAAGAAAGTTCAATATAATTTGGTCCTCAAATATACAAAACAACTATGCAAGCCATAAACGAATTTGGAGAGAACATAAGCTGCTTAAAACAAAAAAGGTTGTTATAATTTTCTGTGGACTTCCAACAGTATCTGATAGCATGAACCTGTCTTCCTGGTAAACTAGAAAGGTGTGGGTTTAGGGGAAATGTTTTGCAGGGGATTGATCATGTTATACCTGTCAAACAAAAAACTAAGACTGGTTATAACCTCAAATAAAAAAATAATCTGTAGTAATGGAAAACTGTTTTATAAGGTTTAATTCTAGATCCAAATCTTTTCATGTTTTACATAAATTATTTACCTGTTGACATAAATTCTATTTAGTACTATTAACAGGTAATACCTCAGAGGTGACTAAAACCAATAGCTTTGAGAAAATTCCACAATTTTTCTCTATTTCAAAAATAATGCAGCTACCTGGTTTTGATTAGATAGCTTACTATCAAGGTTCTGAGTAAACCTTAATTATGTAATTTAAAATTATACAATCAAGAAGAAGAACTCCAAGTCATTCACAAAACCCAGAAACTATAGGAAGCAGGTAACAGCAAATTCTGAAGACTATTTTTGAACAAAAATCTGTTCTGGCCCATAATCTATTCAGCAAACAAATTGAAGAGTTCAGTGCTTGTAATGTCTGATCTGTCAAGACAACGAACAGGAATGTGAAAAGGTTATGGACAAGCCTTTTTTTAATTAGTTATAAGATACAAAATTATTACTTTTATTATTATTATTTGGAAACGCAAATGTTGAGCCAAAAATATTTGTCACCAGAAAGAAAAATTAGAAATATGTAAAATACAAAACCTACAGATTCATGGTGTTATTTCGGTATCTGAAGATAACAACTATTCTGTCTGAACAATTTTTATCTGCTTTGCTTCATGCAGCACAAATCCTCAAATTTATTTGAGTTAATACATTTCCAACATAATTATTGTAATGTAACAGGACATTTGACTGAATACTTTGGTCCAATATTGATATTCATACCAGCTAAAGATGATTGTGGTAGTGGCTATTTGTTAAGCAGTGTATAAGAAAGGAGCAGGTATTGTGCATCCCAGTCTGCATTTGTAAGGTGGGTGCATGCACTCTAATAACATGGGCAGTGGCGAGCAGCCGTGAAATGCAAACGGTTCATTTGCCTTACGAGGCTGTGTGTATGCTTTGGTAATCCAAGCTGGCGGTGTCATGGATGGCTTGGAGCAAGAGGGCCGCTGACAATGTAAATGGGGACCCCAAAACAGATTAATTACTTTTATGTTAAAGAGAACTTTGATGAATGGCACAAGGATCTGACATATTGGGTCTGCAAATGCTAATGTTTTATATTTGGTTATAGTACTTTAAGTTCTAATTATTAAGATCTGTCATTGTGAGACTATGACTTTAAATACCTCTAAGTAGTAGTCGTGATCTAGCACCGCAGTATCACCAAGCAAGGATCAAAGTCCAGAACAAAAGACAGTTTATAAACAGTGGTGGGACAGAGTAGCTGGACCACCAGAACAATTTCTAAAAGTGACCATTCATCAGCAAGATTAATAACAGGTAACTGGCAGCACATCCGACATGGTGAAAATGTATCAAGCGCAGACAGCAGCTAAATTACATGAGTAAGAAGAAAACAACATCAATCTCTCATTGCATTATGAAACCAGGAATAACAGAAGTTTCATGTTTTCAAAAGATTTAAGATGTACACTCAAGTTCTACAGTAAATGTTTATGAAAATGTACAAAAACTTAAAAACTAGGAATATACAATTAATGTAATTCAGCATTTAAAACTGACCTGAGTACACCATAAACATCCATTTCTGAGCATCTAATACAGTAACAATTCAATGCACTGCTTTAACTTCCTCATATAACATCTAATTTTACTACAAAGCAGAATCTCAAAGGAATAAATAAACTGCCTCAATATATCTATTTTAATCAACAGATCTTGAAATCTCCACAAGTCTTCCAGAGTTCTCTGATTTCTTTTACAGTTCCCCAAGATTTTTTCCACAGTAAAATCCACCTCCCTGAAAATGTCATGATATCCTGACAAAATCACCCTGTGTCAACAGTATCCATGTTGGAACCTAAATTTAATCATCATCAGACTACAGCAACTGATGACTTGTGCTATTTTATTAGGAATCTATAATTTGCTATGCAACCTAAGAAATGTACCTTTCTCATACTGTGCCTCACACTGGCCTGTGCCTCTACTACTGCTGCCCATAATCCCAGCTCTTAATTACTGCAGTTCCTTATAGGAACTCTTAACAACCCAAAGAGCTTACTATCTCTTCCAAGAGATTTTCATTATGCTCCCACATGGTGGCTACTCAAATTTATAGGAGGAAAAAAAAGAAACCCTGAGGATTCCAGATGTGAGGGGGCAAATGGCATCAAGAAGCTCCTGATAAATTAATCGTGTGGGAGGGTGGCAGCATACCAGAATAATGACTTTTCTTTCCTCTCAGCTGAGAGATATACCAGGCATATGCAGTGTTTAACCACAGTTTTTAAACATACATAATTTATATGGAATAACATTCATATAATTAACGCACTTTGAGATATTAAGTATTTTAAAATTTGTGAGTCATAAAACTCAATAAAATTCAATTTCAATGCTAGATTAAAAACAAAAAATTCCCCGAGATTTTATGAAATTCCTGAAATTCCCTGATTTTTTTCAGGTAAAATTTAATTCCCTGAGAATTCCGGGTTTTCCAAGTGAATTGCCACCCTGTCCCAACATAACCACCACCTCTGCACAAAATTTCCTCAAACCTGTAACCTAGCTTCTGCGGCCTACTGTCTAAAAGCTGTATTTCTACATTAGTCAGCCTGCACCAGTATTATTTCCATTCCACATACTGATAATTACTACAAGGTCACCTTAACCTATGACAATGGGCATGGTGGGATGTTGGCAGAATATTTATACCAACCAGTACCCACATGAATGCAATATTAAAGAATCCTTTCCTCACACCTTCATTTCATACATAAATGTCTATTTCATCTTTGGTGGGTGAAGTGAAAAATGATGAGATCAATAAATGGCTGTGGAATCAAAGGTGGCATACCTACCGTACATTTTTCATAGATTTCTTGAGTGGGCTTTTTCTTAACTTTAGTGAACAAATCCAAAGAAATGGTAATATTGCACATCATGTCCATAATTAACATTTAACTGATTTTTTCCTTAGTGATGATTAACTCAGAATCAATCCCTATTTCAAGAACATGCAGCCCACTAACAATAGTTGTTTGCCTTTCTATGTGAAACACACACTTGCAACCCTGGCAAGACACTCCTTGCTACACAAGCACACTGCCTCACCCTTGTCTTCATTCCCTCCACTTGCATGAATATCCTAGTCTATAAACTTTGTTATGTCACCTAGCCCAATAAGAAAAAATTTGACTTTGCAATATTTTGACACAAATTACTGTATTGGCATAGAATGCATCAATCAATTTCTCCACCTGAGTTGTTATTTCCAGAAGCCATGAAATGAAACAAGGCTCTCACTACCTATTACTTTCCTCACACCACACAGTGTACCCATTACATTTCAACCTCTGAAATTTCTATCTCAAATTCTATACTCCTTCTCCAGCTCATTTTCTTGCCTTATGCATTGTTGGCATACCATACCACAATATAATTCCCGCACATACTACTATTATTCCTGCACTTACATACACTAACAGTGTATGCACAACTGTTCAACTTTATATGACGACACACATTTGTCAAAAAGAAAGAATTAGCACAGTCTATTCCGTCTGCCAAAGGACAAAATAACCGTTAATCCAACAACAATGTGTCTGGATGTCACCAGTCAGTATTGTTTTACAACAGGTGCTCTGGTTCTCAATACCCAACTGTGCTCAAATTAAATTAACTAACACTATCATGGTCTGCTTCCTTTCTCCTCTTCCTCCTCACAACATTTTTCCTATATCTCTTTCCAATTTAGTTTTCCATTTTGTATCTCCTACACCTTTCTAGTTTGCTCTCTCACAGCTGCCTCTAGTGCCATTTGCTTCCTCCCGCCTCCACGCCTACAGTGTTACCTATTGCTGCCCATTTTTGCTGCATTTACACTTTTTATGTTCAGGCAATCCATCTCTTACATCCCTCTGGTTTCTTCACAACTCTATAACTTTCCGTATTTTCTAATATCTGTGGTTAGCATGGATTACTTAATTAATCCCTTATTAGCCTTATTCCTTCCAACCTCCTCCTCTCATTTGTTGGATAAAAAATAATAATAAAAAAAAAACACCAGTGATTAAAGTAATGAAGTCTGCTAGACTACGTTTGAGCAGCATTAGTGTGCATACGGGTTTCAGGAGTAAATGCAAATAAAACGTTGCATCCTAACTGCATACAAGGAATATGCTGCATTTCATTCTTACATTGTCCTGGTGCTGCATCTCAATTGGAGTGTGGATTGTGTAGGGTGGGGTGGGTGAGAGTAGAAAAAAGTTGGGAAGGGGAAGAAGGGTAAAGGGACACCAAAGATATGGAGGCAGGAATTTGTCCCTCCCAGAGGACCTGCGTGTGGCACTTGGAATGGATTGGGGAAAAAAGAACACAAGGAGACTACAGAAAGAAAAGTCGGGTTGAAGTGAGTGGGATAAGAACTAGAAGAGATTGAAGCCAGAAAGATTGCAGGATGTGTTGTAAGGACAGGTTTATTCTATGTAATTGGGAGAAACTGGTAATTGGGAGGGGTGGTTGGGGGTGGGGGGTAGGGAGAGAGGAGGAGGATCTGGATCTGGATCTGAACGGGATGGGTTGTGAAATGGCCAATGAAGTTAAACAGAAAACTAACAAAATGCATACATGGTAATAGTTCTGCTGCATTGAAACATTGATTGGAAACCCGAAAATATCAATATATTACTGTGTAACACATGACTTAGTCAATAGTTTCTAATACAGTTAATTAACACGTTTAAAAGCCTGTATGCAACTGCTTTAGAAGAAAGACTAACAATTAACTACTTACGTCATTCCTTGGTAGCTGAACACAAGCCAGTGCATATTCCTGAGCAAAATATTTCTCAGAAGAATATTCAGCTGGCAGTTTTGCACAATCTGAAACATTAATTGTTTCCCTGTTGCCATAGTCCACATAAAAAACAGACACATTGGAGCCAGAAATCTTCTCTACTTTTGCTCTGTACCACTCACGATCCAAACTAAACCTGGCAGCACAAAGTTCACCTTTCTTAGGTGTGTGAGCACCAGGTAACGGAGGATTAGTTGTGAATTCTTGTCTTATTTTTGCCATCAGCTGTTCTAAGTTTGGAACTTGGTCAACCATCTGAGCATAGAAATGCAGATCCGGAGTAGCTTCAATAATGAGTACTTTCTGGTAGTCTATTTTTCTTTCCACTACCCTCTCTTCTTCAATTTTTTTCTCTTCTTCATTTTCTTCAACATAGTCCTTCCATATCTAGGTACCACAGAAATACAATGTTAATATAAAAAATTAATTAAAACACTTAATAATAGTAGACTAATTTTGTAATAAACAGGTTAAATCTCCATGTTTCACACAAAGATCTACAATTTCAATGTATCTAAAAAATAACAAAGGAAACTAGAGGTGAAGGAACATTGTGTAATAGTTTTCACTTGGAGTAACTGAATTTTTGATGTATTGCCTGTTGGCTTTCACCTCGGGATTTTTGGCCAAGATTAAATTAATGATTCATCCGACATTTCTCCAACATGAGTGGGTGCCTCTGTCCAAGATTCACTAGCAACGAAGCTTGATTCAGTCACTTGTACTGATAAAACATGAAACAAATGTCCATCAAAGATCCCCAGATCAAAGCCAACAGGCAAAATGTCAACATGGGACCACAAAAACCTCAACAGTTTTGCATTTTGTTTTGTCTAGTCATCACATTTGTTAACTATGCACAATGATTACATTGATGCAAACTGAAAAAATTGTCTAAAAGCTCTTTTCAGTAATGTAGATTTCCGATAGTTAACATAGCACTATGAAGATGACTGGCAGTGACCAATAAAACACACACACACACACACACACACACACACACACACACACACACACACACACACACACACATTTTATTGAATTTATTTATAGTACGATACTATCACAATGTGCTTATTATATTACAGTTTTGAAGTGTCCTACTGAACAACTAAAGCAACAGACATACATTTTGGTACAACAATTCTACTACCCCCCCCCCCCCATGCTAAACGCATTATTTCTTCTGAAAGCTATAATGGACATACATACTTTTAACTTCTTCGCCTTTGCTGTGTCTTCTGCTGTTTTCAAAGAACGATAATGTTCTGATCGCTCAGCTGTTGGGTGAACAGATGCCAGTCCCGTTTCCACTAGTGCAACTGATAAGTTAACACCCTCAATCCATAGCCATCCTATGAAATTTCCTGCTTTGTCCATTGACTCCACATGAATTTCTACCTCACGTTGCAAACATTTGTCTTTTGTGAAGGCCAAGGCTTCTTCACCATAAGGTTCACCTTCCACAGTTCCAGTATTTCCTGGTCCTGGTCTTGAGCCTCTTGGGCAGTTAATACCTGTGACACAAAATTTTTACTATCTAAGTAATAGTATACATTGAAAAATTAAGATTTTTAACACAGAAGCTTTGATCATCATGATCAACTGCACATACAAACATATGTAGCCACCACACTAATGTGTAGAATACATGAAAAACCTTGACAAGAAGATTGACACTGTTCCTAAATGTTGTTCTCTGGAAGCCAACTTTTATAAGTTCATAAATGTAGTAATTGAACGCTTTTTGAAAATTGATAAGGATTAAGTAGCTTTTCACACATCACAGCAATGTACCTGCCCGAAACTTATCTGTAAAGGACACTGAAAATGGCTGCTGCGACAGCTCATGTGACAGTGATTTCAGTGAAATTATTCAACCAGCCTTACAAATAAAGTTACTAGTTGTGTACGGTATGTGTAAAGTAGAGACTTTAAAGTGCCTTTGCATAAAATTCCTGTATTCACAACTCACAAAGTTTGGGATATCCTATAGCACTGTTTAGTTCCTGTATTTCCTACTTCAGGTTGCTGTTACCCAGCCACTCCTTCATGGAGCTATGTTGTTGGATGAAATTTTGAATGTTGTTAGTAGACACACTTATTAGGTTTCATTTCTTTGTTACTGAATACTATGGAATTACCTCTGTCAACACTATTTTAAATTACTATTCACCATATAGCGGAGATGCTGAGTCACAGATAGGCACAACAATAAGTTTTATTTGTGACAGTCTTTTTGTTGTGCCTATCTGTGATACAGCATCTCCCTTATATGGTGACAATTTCCCTTTCATAATATTGTTACTTTCCATCATGGATTTTCCGTTGTTTGATTTGTTTTAAATTATTGATTTTTAATTTTCTATTACTTTTTCCTTATTACTGAAACTTTTTTTTTCTATTTTTTATTTTTTTTTATTACGAGTTTGCACCTTTTACTTTTTCTTTACTATCATCCTTGTCAAACTGACATTCACTGCACCATTCTTATATTGTTCCTCTGTGTTATCATATTTTCAGTTTTTCTAATGAGATTCTTTGTGTACTGAAACCTTTGCTCATGAAATATTTCCTTCCTGACGCTGTTCTGAGTGAGACAGATTAAACAGGGATGAAATGAATATCAGAACACTATTAGCTCTCAGCAATATGTCTCAATTTACATAAGTCTTGTCTTAAGACTTGTGTCAACTTGTGTTTCATTCACTCTCCATGAATTTTGAGTGATCAGTTGTGAGCTTTTGTGCATGTGAAGAAAAAAGAATATCTGTAAAGTGCCCAGGGTGTATAACCAAAAACATCTGTATGACAGCTATTTTTTACAGTAACTAAAACAAGTACGAATACCGAAGTACTTATGTATGGATACCAATTATAAGTAATATTTTCAACATAATCACAGTGGTCATTACAACTTTTATTGTAATGGCGCTCCAGCCTTCCTAAAATGTGTGGCACGAAGGTAACTCTCGTGACTTGCTGTTTGGAGTACGGCATTCTAGTTGAAACCAGTTAAGACCCTTGTGTGAGAGATGGCTTTATTTTGACACAATGAGATTCATTCTTAACAATTTATTTTACTTTTAAACATAAAGCATGCAGCTTTACTGTATGGTTAAATGATGATGGCGTCTTCTTGGGTAAAATATTCCGGAGGTAAAATTGTCCCCCATTCGGATCTCTGGGCAGGGACTACTCAGGAGGAAATCGTTATCAGGAGAAAGAAAACTGGCGTTGTTCTGATCGGAGCGTGGAATGTCAGATCACTTAATTGGGCAGGTAGGTTAGAAAATTTAAAATGGGAAATGGATGGGTTAAAGTTAGATATAGTGGGAATTAGTGAAGTTCGGTGGCAGGAGGAACCAGACTTCTGGTCAGGTGAATACAGGGTTATGAATACAAAATCAAATAGGAGTAATGCAGGAGTAGGTTTAATAATGAATAAAAAATAGGAATGCAGGTAAGCTACTACAAACAGAATAGTGAACGCATTATTGTGGCCAAGATAGATACGAAGCCCATGCCTACTACGTAGTACAAGTTTATATGCCAACTAGCTCTGCAAATGATGAAGACATTGATGAAATGTATGATGAGGTAAAAGAGGTTATTCAGATAGTGAAAGAAGACAAAAATTTAATAGTCATGGGTGACTGGAATTCGACAGTAGGAAAAGAAAGAGAAGGAAACGTAGCAGGTGAATATGGATCGGGGCTAAGAAATAAAAGAGGAAGCCGCCTGGTAGAATTTTGCACAGAGCATAACTTAATCATAGCTAAACCTTGGTTCAAGAATCATAAAAGAAGGTTGTATACATGAAAGAGGCCTGGAGATACTCGAAGGTTTCAGACAGATTATATAATGGTAAGAGATAGATTTATGAACCAGGTTTTAAATTGTACGACATTTCCAGGGGCAGATGTGGGCTCTGACCACAATCTATTAGTTCTGAACTGTAGATTAAAACTGAAGAAACTGCAAAAAGATGGGAATTTAAGGAGATGGGACCTGGATAAACTGACAGAACCAGAGGTTGTAGAGAGCCTCAGGGAGAGCATTAGGGAGTGATTGAAAGGAATGGGGGAAAGAAATACAGTAGAAGAAGAATGGGTAGCTTTGAGGGATGGTATAGTGATGGCAGCAGAGGATCAAGTAGGTAAAAAGACGAGGGCTGGTAGAAATCCGTGGATAACAGAAGATATATTGAATTTAATTGATGAAAGGGGAAAATATAAAAATGCAGTACATGAAGCAGGCAAAAAGGAATACAAACGTCTCAAAAATGATATCAACAGGAAGTGCAAAATGGCTAAGCAGGGATGGCTAGAGGACAAATGTACGGATGTAGAGGCATATCTCACCAGGGGCAAGATAGATACTGCCTACAGGAAAATTGAAGAGACTTTTGGAGAAAAGAGAACCACTTGTATGAATATCAAGAGCACAGATGGAAACCCAGTTCTAAGCAAAGAAGAGAAAGCAGAAAGGTGGAAGGAGTATATAGAGGGTCTGTACAAGGGTGATGTACTTCAGGACAATATTATGGAAATGGAAGAGGATGTAGATGAAGATGAAATGGGAGATATGATACTGCATGAAGAATTTGACAGAGCAATGAAAGACCTAAGTCGAAAAAGGGCCCTGGGAGTAGACAACATTCCATTAGAAGTACTGATAGCCTCTGGAGAGCCAGCGCCGACAAAAGTCTACCATCTGGTGAGCAAGATGTGTGACAGGTGAAATACCCTCAGACTTCAAGAAGGATATAATAATTCCAATCCCAAAAAAAGTAGGTGATGACAGATGTGACAATTACTGAACTAATAACCCACGGCTGCAAAATACTTACACGAATTCTTTACAGACGAATGGCAAAACTGGATAGAAGCCGACCTTGGCGAATACAACTTTGGATTCAGTAGAAACTTCGGAACACGTGAGGCAATACTGACCCTATGACTTATCTTAGAAGATAGATTAAGGGAAGGTAAACCTACATTTCTAGCATTTGTAGACTTAGAGAAAGCTTTTGACAATGTTGACTGAAAAAAAAAAAAAAAAAAAAAAAAAAAAAAAAAAAAAAAAAAAAAAAAAAAAAACACACACACACACACACACACACACACGTTTTGAAAGATCTTTGATGTGCAGCAACATGTACGCTACATATTTTCGTATCATGAAAGTCTAAATTTAAATTCTACCAAACGCCGCATGGTACTTTCCGAAGCATTGAAATCAAGATTGCAGTGATATTTGTAGCCAGTCATAGCTCATGTCACATGATCTCGCCAGCCGATGACAGAGGATATTCGAGCATAGGACACGTGATGTAGTCAGCCAAAAGTGTTATCACTGTTAAGTAGGGCGTGCACACAAATAGGAAACATTAATGGTTTAAATTATAATATATATACTGTTACTACAAGAAAAGCAGAGCTTTCACATATTATCTTGGTCTCGAAGATTAATAAGGGGCGTGTTACACTTTGAGATACATCCCACAAATGTGCCAGTAAAATTTTTAATAAAGACATAAATGTCTTGATCTTCTGGGTTCGAACTTTTTATAAACATTTGTACTCAGACTTGATTTTAAAATGACAGTCAAACGCTCTGTGATCTAAGAAATTCATCGTACATTCTCGCACACAGTTCATCCCATATAAAAGGAAATTTACTTTGAAAATAACACTTTTCAAATAACCATTCGCAATATTTTCCCGCGACCTGTTAGAAATAGGTTCGTTTCAGTAGTTGCCAGAGCGCGCCAGGTAACAGGCGTCACCGTGCTTGCGCATCTACCAGGATGCTGGAAGTGCGTATGTTCGTAGGTGTAAGGCATTAAAAGATCTTACATTATGTCATAAAAGAAAAAACACATCAGAGGATACTCCAAGAGCATCGGAATTTCGTGCACCATACTAAAACGCGTAATTTGGCTTAAAGTGCACATTCGTATGTAAATTCTTTTGGAGTACCAGTGCTGTATTATCTAATGTTTGGTTCTTCATTATGGCATAATGTCATGTGATAGAAGATGAAAACATGCACTTTTGAAATGCAGCGAACAGTTGAAACTAGCCAATAGTGTGGAATGAAACACTTTGTTTTAAATAAACTTATTGACTCATCGGAAATGATTAAAAAGCCAAATTGCTTTAGCAAATTGACAAAAATAACTTCATTGTTCTGCAAGGCAATTAATACTTGATTGTCAGAAAGGTGGAAACAAAATCTGAAAGTAGTAACATATTCTAGCCTTCCGTACTCATGTGAGTGTATTTTAATTCACTTGATAGCTCCTGGCCACAGAAATCCATTTTGTTTTCACTTGACGTGACAGCAATAAACGAAGAGGAAATAGGAAAATCACTAAATGTAAATACCGGTCATGTGGACATGGTTCAAATGGCTTAGAACTAATTAAACCTAACTAACCCAAGGAATTCACACACATCCATGCCCGAGGCAGGATTCGAACCTGCAACCGGAGCGGTCGCTCGGCTCCAGACTGTAGCGCCTAGAACCGCACGGCCACTCCGGCCGGCGAATAGTCTTCCTAAGGCCTTCAACACATTTTGCTGTTCGCAGACGCTTGTATGAGCACTGTATTTAGTTGTTGTACATGGCGCATTTCCTTTGCAACTTACGTTTTATTTTAGTTTTTTTTTTCTCTCGTTCATGTTTTATTGCTGCATATTATTCTGCAGTAGTGGGATACATAATATCCTTAGAGTATTGTTTCTTACCAGCCAAAATTACAAAAATTTATCTGAAAGCTAAAACAAAAAAAATTCCCAGGTTTATCCCGGTTGAAAAAATTCCCGGGTTTTTCCCGGATCTCCCGGTTGTCCCGGGTCGTAGACACCCTGATTTGTACAGAAACCAGATAGCAGTTATAAGAATCAAGGAACATGAAAGGGAAGCAGTGGTTGGGAAGGGAGTGAGACAGGGTTGTAACCTCTCCCCGATGTTATTCAATCTGTATATTGAGCAAGCAGTAAAGGAAAGAAAAGAAAAATTCAGAGTAGGAATTAAAATCCACGGAGGAGAAATAAAAACTTTGAAGTTCGCTGATGACATTGTGATTCAGTCAGAGACAGCAAAGGACCTGGAAGAGCAGCTGAACGGAATGGACAGTGTCTTGAAATGAGGATATAAGATGATCAATAACAAAAGCAAAACAAGGATAATGGAATGTAGTCGAATTAAATCTGGTGATGCTGCGGGAATTAGATTAGGAAATGAGATGCTTAAAGTAGTAAATGAGTTTTGCTATTTGGGGAGCAAAATAACTGATGATGGTCGAAGTAGAGAGGATATAAAATGTAGGCTGGCAATGGCAAGTAAAGCATTTCTGAAGAAGAGAAATTTGTTAACATTGAGTATAGATTTAAATGTCAGAAAGTCGTTTCTGAAAGTATATGTATGGAGTGTGGCCATGTATGGAAGTGAAATGTGGATGATAAATAGTTTGGACAGGAAGAGAATAGAAGCCTTCGAAATGTGATGCTACAGAAGAATGCTGAAGATTAGATGGGTAGATCACATAACTAATGAGTAGGTATTGAATAGATTTAGGGAGAAGAGAAATTTGTGGCACACCTTCATTAGAACACGGGATCAGTTAGTAGGACATGTTCTGAGGCATCAAGGGATCACCAATTTCGTATTGGAAGGCAGCATGAAGGGTAAAAATCATAGAGGGAGACCGAGAGATGAATACACTGAACAAATTCAGAAGGATGTAGGTTGCAGTAGGTAAGGGGAGATGATGAAGCTTGCACAGGATGAGTAGCATGGAGAGCTGCACCAAACCAGTCTCTAGACTAAAGACGACCACAACACCAAATGTATTCTCTTAAAGGTAGTGTGTTTTTGGTAGCTATATATTGGTGGACAGTTTGCAATCTTCACAGCGTTACTGGAAGTCCTCGTATGTATCCACTCTCAGGTATTAAGTTCCAATGCTTATTGATAGCACAAAGGCAATGTCCTGACTAGGGCTTTTTTTTAAAACTATGATAACATCAAAATCTTAAGAACCGAGTTGTGTCTAGGAAACCATTGTCCTTGTGGAGCATTCCAGTGCCCCCAACGTTTGACTTATGAAACAGACCTTCTCCCCACATCCCTTCTTTATGAAAACTTGTTCGACAGTTTTCCAGAAACACAAATTCCCTGCAGTTAAGAAAGAATATTTGTTCATTTGTCCTTTCTTCTGTCAAAGAGATTGGCTTGTGTAAAACTTTTCATTTTGATATTTAGTTCTGGGATCGTATTCTAAATTCCTCATTTTTTCCCCTTTCAAGAAAGTCAAGCATACATTCTTAGTATCAACCTTTTGTTAAAGTGTGAGAACCATCTAATCATAGGCCTTTATCAAGCCTAAATCTTCATCTGGTGAAAGGCTGAAGATTTAAATTTAGTTCACTACCTAACTGGCCTACAAGTCTTTCTCCTCATCACTCTTCATCAGTTTTTCTTATTGAAGACCTGTCTGAGAAATCTGTCTTCAAATTTA
Source organism: Schistocerca cancellata (assembly GCF_023864275.1). Taxonomy (NCBI): domain Eukaryota; kingdom Metazoa; phylum Arthropoda; class Insecta; order Orthoptera; family Acrididae; genus Schistocerca; species Schistocerca cancellata. Next base: position 322,270,100 of record NC_064630.1, on the reverse strand, counting down.
CTACTTGGATCTCCAAGAATGTTCCCACAGGCTTCCTGCAACATTTTAAAACTGGGCGATTCCTCCTCAAAGATTTTAATGGGCACATACTACCTCTGAATTTCACTGTTCCATTTTCTGTAATGAATACAGTAACTTAATTTATCATACACTGTACAATTACATATTTCACTGACAAAGTCAACACCTTTACTTTGCATTAAGAAGTTTCTGAACACACAAGTGAGGGGAAAAAAGTCTGCAGTATTAGCAGATCATTATTAGTGATAAAAGTCTAATTTTCGGCCACATTTAATATTTACTCTGCAAATAAACTTACTGTTAAGCCAATTCATCAAAGTGCACAACATATCCTAATTTGAATCAAAATGACCTGCCTGTCAACATCTGTGGAGCTATGTACAGCTTCACAAAGTCTCAAATGAATATTGACTGCCTAGCACAACACAAAGCTTTGTTGCTTCTGCAATTTGCAAGCTACTGGGTACCATGATGACTTTGCTCAACAAACAGCCTGTGGATTATATTTCTATTTGCAATATAAATTGGAGAACTGGTAAATCACAACAAATCATTGTGGTGATTAGTTCAAAAACAGCCAATACATTTATGTACTATCTGTAGACAAAAACCATTTTCATATGTAAGTTTGTTTTGTTTTTGGACCAGACACAGTGAAGCCCATCCAGTAACACATTTTTAAGTGAACGTAGGTATGACTTGGACTAATCAGAATGCTTTCTTAATAAAAGGCAAATGCCTTGGTGCACAATTTGGTGTTTTCACTCACTGCACAAAAGACCAATATTATGAAAATATTTTTAAATACAAGTCAAGCTCAATATAAGAAACAGTTTCCTTGGTTATGTAATGCTGATTGAAGTTTGTTCTCTCTCTTTTATAACATTCTCAGCAAAGAAATAGTTTTACACAAAATCACAGAAAATACTTCATGTATATCCAAATGAAGCATAATATTTACTCTTATAAAGTATGTTTTATGTAGTGTTATTTTCACTTTTCAGTTCTTGGATGTTAACATTGTTGTGTTCTGCAATACGAAGACAGGATTGATGCAGCTCTCAACACAAGCCTATGCAAAACTGTTGCATCCTATAACCAGTTGAACTTGCCAAACCTTTATCTCCATCTACAATCTTACTCCTCATGGTTCCCTCTCTCACAAAATGAACTGTTCCTCGATGCTTCGAGGGGGTGTGATCAACCTATCCCTTCTTTTAGTCAAGTCTTTTTCCTCCCATTTGAAGCAGCACTTCATCATCAGTTAATTGATCTATTTCTTTAATAGAAAGTGTAATAAAAAAGCACTTTTTGAATAAACAGCTCCGTTAACAAGATCTTGCAGCCTAGAGGTAGCAAAATTCTGAGGCTCATATTTTTTTCAACCACTTTCATAGATATTTAAAGACTACACAGAGAAAAACAGAAGTTGCATTTTGTAGGCTACTGTTGCTAGCAAGACTTTGGAATATATTTGTTTATAATCCACTATTATTTCCTGATTTTTTCAACAGCTTGTTTTTTATCTGGCCAGAGTAAAGAACTATATTTACTTCTCTTCCAGCTTTTTTACACCTTTTTAAGAAACTCCAAAAGTTAAGAATAAACTTCACGCTTAAAGCTAAGAGTGTCACTCTGTAGCAGCTACTCCTGTACCAGAGGCCTGCAAGCAGACTATCATAAATGCTGTTAGTACGCTTATTTACTTCCACTTTGGAAAGATTTAAAACTACTCCTTTTTAATGAAGCTATGTGATGTGAAACAATTGGTTACTACTAGTTTTAATTACTGTTTCTGAAATCAAATTGTTTTAAATTACTGTACGGTAACTCTAAATACAAATAAAATTGTTCATACAGAAATCTGCAAGTCATTTAATTAAGCCCAGAAAACTAACACTGTAAGACAACACATATTTAGTAGTGCTGGAAAGCAATAAAAGGAAAAATACTGGGAACAGGGTTTTTGTTTGCAGATGACTCAGTAGTTCTCTCTGGCACAAAGCAATATAGAGCTCTACGAGCAAGTGAATTAAAATGTAGAACTATTTGTCATTCTGGAGACGTGACTCTGTAAAATGAAACAAATTATATGAAATGTTGCAAATAATGGTTACAAATGCTTTTTCAGTCTTCTTCACAAATTATTATGTTAACAGTAAGGAATAAAGATCAGCACACTAAATGAAAACGAAGCAGCCTTAAGATTACATTAGCATATTAACTCAGACAGTACAACATTCTGAGTAGTGCACAAGAAAAATGGAAAGAAGATTACAGTTTCAAATTTCACTGATAATGACACTTTTAGGTATGGCAAACAGGATCGGGAGGGGAAAGAGGTGTCCTCTTTTTCAAAGAAATCTCACCCATTCACCTTACTGAATTTGGATGCGTATTTGAATCCCATTCCTCTAATACGAGAGCTAACTGCCTTAACCACTATGTCCCCATGTTCAGAGAGAGAAACAGATGATGTTGGAAAATAAGTTAAATTGGAAACCCAACAAAAATCACAACTGATAGCTTCCATTGCCTTTCCAAGAAAATGTATCAAGAGAAAAATTTAAAGAACGTAAATGGAGAGATAGATAGAGATAGAGGTGATAGATAGATAGATAGATAGATAGATAGATAGAGAGAGAGAGAGAGAGAGAGAGAGAGAGAACATACGGCCAACTGATGTCATGTACTGAAGTAAGATACAGAAAGCTGATTGAAGTCTGTGCAAAAGAAAGACTGGAATAAGTGGAGAATACTTCATGTTTGTTCGAGTGACTTCTCTAATATGATTATTTCTGTTAGTGTTTTCCAAAACTTTTTCTGTACTTAGTTTTGTACTTGTGTAAAGTAGTTACGTTATTATTCTTATGCTCTAGAGACCTATTACATTTTTCTACCCAATAGGGTGAGAGGAATGTGATGGAGGTGTACAATGAAAAAATTAATTCAATGATGCAACTGTAATTTGTAACAGTCATTCAATCTTTTTGTTATTTTCATCAGCTGCATTTGCTGTATCACTAGTAGCACCTTAGAATTTCAATCAGATAGAGAGCAGAAAGACTTATAAATTATCTTACCTCCAAGTAGGAATGTAACAAGACACGTCTCCTTTGGGATATATAGTCTTAGGCGCGAACCACTGGCAACGAATTCTACTATTGCTTCTGTGCGTTGTGCCCTCTGGAGGAATGGTAAGAACTGTTTTGCTTTATTTAAATCCTGGAAAAAGTTTTCAAAAAATTAGTCTTATCTGGATTGAAAGTCATTAAAGGACTGAATAAACACAAAATGCAAAAAGTTCATGCCCACTACTAATTCCTACATTTTAGTGATATTCATAAAATATTTGCTTCATGTTACTTCAATTTTCTTCTCTAGATTACTTCAATTACAAAATGCGTCCGTAACAACTTGACAATCTGTTATACATTCCAGTTTGACACATGAAATGAATAAATTGCTAATGATAATCATCTACTGTGTATCCGTCGCTCTTCAACTATCAAGGTTTCCACTGTATGACTACATGTCTATGTTGCAACTCTAATTATTCACACACCTGCCAATAATGTGTACATTTATGAAGTTACACTGACACCTGATCACATCTCCTGGCTGATTCACTTTTTTTGTGATGCAGTTTATGTCTAACCACAGTCTGTTGGTAAGATGTAACGAGGTGGTATCCATGTGGCACATACTTTTACTTTCCTATTGTTGATCTTGCTCTCAAACCCATTTACTCAAATTTATTCCCCGTAACCGAGTTCCCTGACCACGTCCATGCCTTGCTACATGCCACTTGAATTTCCTTCTGGGATACAATTAGGAGACCATGAATTTACCCAGCATCCATGACCTCTCGTTTTCATCATTTAAAGCCATAGGTTACACATGTAAAATTTAGTAGGTTTTAGCAGTTGTCTACTCTTTCAATTCGGATTCTAAAGTCATGTAATGGTAGTCTGGGTCCACTGCCTCACCCACCGAAAGGTAACTTACTGAGTCCATCTTTCGTGTTGTTGTAGCTGCTGAGGTTTTCATTTGTAACACTGGGATAGTGTCAGCTCTAAACCAAGTGGAAATTGGTTCCTGTTACACTGTTGCTCACAAACTTCAGCCTACTAAAATGTTAAATGGCCTCTGGCATTATTTTGGACTTGTCAGGCAGGTATTACTACAGTTGATGACATAACTGGCACCCTGGGACTGTGTCAATAGCGTATGTTGACAACATCCATCATTCTTACTAAAGGTGTCGCTTATGCAATTTATTTATTGCTTTAAGTTAAATCTTGACTCTGTCCTCTTCCAGTAGCCCACATTCTACACCCTATTACCGAACTTTTGTGATCAATGGCCCTTTATGACAATGTCAACATGCTGCGCATTGCTTGTCTATATTGATACGTCTCCCTCATCACTATGCCACACTGATCCTAGTTTCTTCACACGTCATCCCAACAGTCTTCATATTTACAAAAGACAGGACTTCGTTTTTAATTAGGCTTCTTTTGATTATTCCCTCTGCTGTGTACAGGGTAGCAACCCGAGCCTGTAACACCAACTTTCTCGTTCTCTGCTTATTGGGTTGGTTTGTTTGGAGGAAGAGACCAAACATCGGGGTCATCGGTCTCATCGGATTAGGGAAGGACGGGGAAGGAAGTCGGCCGTGCCCTTTCAGAGGAACCATCCCGGCATTTGCCTGGAGCGATTTAGGGAAATCACGGAAAACCTAAATCAGGATGGCTGGACGTGGGATTGAACCGTCGTCCTCCCAAATGCGAGTCCAGTGTGCTAACCATTGCGCCACATCGCTCGGTCGTTCTCTGCTTATTCCCTTTAGGATAATCACGATTTTTGTAATACACTTACCAATTCTGACAAGTTGCTGTAAAACTCCTAACACTACAACTACAGCCTACTCAAACGATAAGTAAAGAAGGTGTGTAATCTGCTGAATATATTGAAAACTTTGCTATAACAACCAGTTTTCAAAGGACTTCATCAACACTTCAAGCAAATAATCTTCATTGCACTAACCATTAAGGTACCCCTTCCTACATTGATTTTGCAATGATAAATACTACAGCCACCTTTGAACTATTCTGTCTCAAGTGTTGGACACTTTTCAACAAGTACTGGAGTTTGCAAGATCACACAGCAACACAGATAAATCAACTAAATGCAGTCTGAATACTAACTGATTATCTCGCGATTCTTCACTGATATGCTTAAAAATCATCATTTATATGTGGATCCAGCAGATACTTGTGAACATAAAAACTGACGTGTGTGCGCAGCTTGACTACCTCCTGCAAAACATGGCTCCAAACACTCATCTTTGGCGTTTTTTACCAGTTCAACAATGCCCCAAATCTAAAGAACTACAGATTATCAGGCTTTTCTATTCTGCAGTCCATGGTGAAAATGTAGTCTTTGAAAAAACACCAAACAATGTTTAAGTAAGATACACTGCTCTTACACAGCACTAAGTGTGAGAAGTCCTGCAAAGTCTCAAGATCAAATATGTCTCCACAGAGGAAAAATCACTCTGTTCACCAGGTGGGCATAGGTTCTAACTTTTCAAAACACTTAGACTTATTAGAGACATAGGCTGTACAACAGTGAATTTGAGAATTTAATGCTGGATGTAATATGCATGTACTCACCCCAGACACGTCTGCCACACGATGATTTGGTATATTTTTCTTAGAATGCAATCCATTGCCGGACTTTGCTGCCTTCATTTCTGCTGCCAGCAGTTCATCATAATGAGAAGATCGCTGGTCATCATCTTGGCGATACCTGACTACGGTGGCCAGACCTTTACTAACCATTGCCTCTGCAACATTCCTTAAAAATAAATAAATAAATAAAATAAAATCAAACAACAGGCTCATACGAAAAGTCTTTTAGATAAACAGATGTGTCAAAGTATATCATTCCCATGTCTTCCAATAAAGGACAGAACAAAGTCCCAATGACATGCTGAGCTCGTAATCGTAAGAACAAAATAATGTGTTACTAATAAAACTGAAATAAAAACAAAACATTGTACCAAGTTACTGAATAAATGGCTCTTAAAATTAAACTAATTTTATTACTGTTACAATGTTTTCAGTACGAACAGGCAGAAATCAGGCTTGAAATGCACCTTATTCCAGAAAATGCTCAAACCTCATAAGGATTGCATTTTGCCCTCCCAAAAAATTTCCAATTCCAACAGCCTTGTCGCATTGATAACACCGGTTCCCACTCGATCACTGAAGTTAAGCGCTGTCGGGCTGGGCTAGCATTCGGATGGGTGACCGTCAGGTCTGTCGAGTGCTATTGGCAAGCAGGGTGCACTCAGCCCTTGTGAGGCAAACTGAGGGGTTACTTGACTGAGTAGTAGCAGCTCTGGTCTCATAAACTGACATACAACTGGGAAAGCCGCTTGCTGACCACAGGCCCCTCCATGTCCACATCCAGTGACACCTGTGGGTTGAGGATGACACGGCAGCCGGTCGATACTACTGGGCCTCCACGGGCTGTTTTTTTTATATGCGCTGGCAGGTCGATAGACACACAAACAAACACAAACACACAAAAAATTCACGCTTTCGCAACCAACGGTTGCCTCATCAGGAAAGAGGGAAGCAGAGGGAAAGACGAAAGGATTTGGGTTTTAAGGGAGAGGGTAAGGAGTCATTCCAATCCCGGGAGCGGAAAGACTTACCTTAGGGGGAAAAAAGGACAGGTATACACTCGCGCGCACACACACACATATCCATCCGCATATACACAGACACAAGCAGACATTTTTAGATATATTTTTCCCACGTGGAATGTTTCCCTCTATTTTTATATATATAAAATTTCCAATAGCAGTATTTCAGGACAAAGGTTCAACACCCTTTAATAATTTTTTTTTACAGAATTTTCTGCCAACAATTATTCCACTTTTAGTACTCATTCGCTGCACGATCTCACCTCCTTCCTCTACCTGACCATGACGTTCTTTTTAATCAGTCAACTGGAGCTACCACAAAGAGGAAATAAGGCTGCCTACAGTTGGAAGTATATGTAAACAGTAACATGTGTAACTGTGTAAAATGGTATTCAGTACGTCTGTAATAAAAAGAGTTCTCATACCCTGTCACTTTGTGTTTAATGTAGGATGTATTATTATTATTACTTTGCTAAAATTTGACATACAAAACTACCTAGCAGCTCTTTAGTCACAATATACAACAAATACATAGTTTACAAAGAGTTACAGCACACACTGTGCCATGCAACTGTTATTGGATGAAGACAGACTACACATAGTACAAGTCCACTCACCCCAACCCAGTTAACATGATGGGCAAAAGAAAACTGGTCTGGAAAATATTTACAGGACTGACATGAGATTGACCCTTGTTAATGAACAACATCCTTTTTATTCACTACAGACCATGTTTCATGGTATTCTGTCACTAAGTTTTGCACTGGGGACTTTGATGGAGGTTTCACCAAACACTTCCAGCCAAACTCTTGCACAAATTTTCCACACACTGTGCTCTGCATAACACATAACAATCAACACGTTTTCTCGTGAGCGCCATTTTGTGTTGCATTTAACTGGTCACTAATCAAATTTACTCCTCTCACTCGAACATTATGACACAACAAAGTACTCGGGACAGAGCATGTGGGAGATGCGCTTGTGCAGACAAGTGATGGCAACTTATTGGTGCATTGAATTCACAATTTCCAGCATTTTCTATGATGAGCACTTCTTTTCCTTAAGAAGCGTCAAGCGAGTCGCTCTTACAAATATTTTCTGTGCTATTTTTGTTATTCTGTATACTACTGACGTGATAGTGATAGGGCACTAACTGGAAAAATTAGAACCTGCTTCATGATCACAGTCCATCAGTTAATATCACAGATCTCAAAATTAAAATGTTGCTACAATAATGTTGCTTCTGCGCAGGAAATTCTCATTTCACGAGATTCAATGGGTTTGAATTGTCAACACTGGAACAAGCTTCCTGAAAACTCACTGGAGGGCTCCAACAGGTTTTTTGGTTACAAAAGCAAAGTACATTTACCAGGAGCTACTCTATGAAGATTTTTAATGTTCATCTGTTCATCACAGTTCTTTGCTGGGACAGGATTCTGTCCTACGTTCAAAACAGACATCACTTCATATTTCTTTACATGCGCCTAGTGCCATCAGATGGAAATAATTTTCTTACTATGCAGTTCCCACCAGCTCCTCATGTTCACAATATCATATCAAAGATTTCCGATACAGGCCCAGTTAGTTTCAATTTCCAAAATGAGTTCCAAAACATTTAACATGTCTGATATGCTTTCTGTTGAAGCTGCCAATACCTTATCTGGCTGCTTTTGCAGTGTCAAATTTAAGTCCGTTAGTGTAGTGGGTGAGAACATTGTTTCAAATTTCTGCGCTGTCTGTCCAAGTCCAACCTCACATTTCTTTTTCCTTTATTTTTGTCATGGAAAAATATTACACCAATATTTTTTTGTGATTTGAAATTCATTGAAATTACTGATTAAGGAAATGAGCATTTCAACTATTATTAAAAATAGATTTTTATCATCACATATCTTATGACATTAACAGCAACTGTGTCAACAACAATTCACTGTACAGTGGAATCTTGCATGGCAAGTATAATTTCTTCCATAATCCTACTCATAGAATGAAACACTCACTAAGTGAAACAATTTATCCCATATAAATTAATGTAAAATACAATCATGTGTTGCGTCCACATATTCAAAGAAAAATAGACATAAAATATCATCTACATCTACATTTATACTCCGCAAGCCACCCAACGGTGTGTGGCGAAGGGCACTTTACGTGCCACTGTCATTTCCTCCCTTTCCTGTTCCAGTCGCGTATGGTTCGCGGGAAGAACGACTGTCTGAAAGCCTCTGTGCGCGCTCTAATCTCTCTAATTTTACATTCGTGATCTACTCGGGAGGTATAAGTAGGGGGAAGCAATATATTCGATACCTCATCCAGAAACGCACCCTCTCGAAACCTGGACAACAAGCTACACCGCGATGCAGAGCGCCTCTCTGGCAGAGTCTGCCACTTGAGTTTGTTAAACATCTCCGTAACGCTATCACACTTACCAAATAACCCTGTGACGAAACGTGCCGCTCTTCTCTATCTCCTCCGTCAACCCGATCTGGTACGGATCCCACACTGATGAGCAATACTCAAGTATAGGTCGAACGAGTGTTTTGTAAGCCACCTCCCTTGTTGATGGACTACAATTTCTAAGGACTCTCCCAATGAATCTCAACCTGGTACCCGCCTTACCAACAATTAATTTTATATGATTATTCCACTTCAAATCGTTCCGCACGCATACTCCCAGATATTTTACAGAAGTAACTGCTACCAGTGTTTGTTCCGCTATCATATAATCATACAATAAAGGATCCTTCTTTCTATGTATTCGCAATACATTACATTTGTCTATGTTAAGGGTCAGTTGCCACTCCCTGCACCAAGTGCCTATCCGCTGCAGATCTTCCTGCATTTCACTACAATTTTCTAATGCTGCAACTTCTCTGTATACTACAGCATCATCCGCGAAAAGCCGCATGGAACTTCCGACACTATCCACTAGGTCATTTATATATATTGTGACATGTACTTTATTATTCATGATACATAACTAATTCTTTTTTAATTGGAAGCTATCTATAGTCATTTGTTTCTGCTGACACTTCAACACTTGGCAAAAATGCGACACTGTATTATTGTCAAATTTGTAGTGCATGTAGCCACTGCTTTATTGGGGTGATAATTTTCAGTGTACAATGCAACCGATTCCCACACTTTTAGCATTTCTCTTACTGTGACAGAAGACAGGTGCTTTCCTGTTACCACCTCCTCCTCCAAAGCACTCTTGACAACTTCCTGCAATGAAACACTGCAACTCCATAAGTCTTCGGTGTTCATATTTTTGCTGTGATCTTCCACAAGCTCACCGATATCAGTTATCTAGTTCTAGTCCCATGCTCTTGGCCAACGACACAGTCCCACAGACTACAGGCTCCACAGGTACTGGAATCAAATGCCTCAGAGTCACATTTGACAACGCATTCTGGCCAAAGTTTCTTCCAAGCAGAAGTGAGAGTTCTCTTGGTAACCCCTTCCCACACCTTTCCGATCATCCCGACACAGGCAACAATGCTGAAGTGATATTTCCAAAACTCTCCCAGACAGATTGGTAGCTTCAGTCAACTCAAAACAATGCTAAAAGAGTGCTTTAGTGTAGAGCTTCTTAAAGTTAGAAACAATCTGCTGGTCCATAGGCTGGAGTAACAGAGTGGAGTTGGGAGGCAGAAATTAGATCTCAATGAACTGAAATTCTTCAGGGAGGTGGTCTTGTAGGCCTGAAGAATGAGCAAGAGCACTTTCCATAAGAAGCAAGATATGGAGTGGCAGATTCATTTCAAGCAAATATTTTTTTGCGGAGGACCAAATACTTCATTGCTCCAATCACAAAACAGATCACATGTCACCCAAGCCTTGTTGTTGGACCTCCACACCACATTTGTCATGCTCTTGTGGACTTTACACTTCTAGAAGACTCGCGGAGTTTCTGAATGGCAAACAAGCAGTGGTTTAATTTTCAAATTGCTGGTTGCACTGGCACAGAATAGCAGTTAGGGACAGTCTTTCATTGGCTTGTGACCAGGCAATGCATTCTCCTCTGCTGTAATAAAACTATGTTTCAGCATCTTTTTCCAGAACAGTCCTGTCCCGTCACAATTAAAAGCCTGTTGTGGCACTTAGAAGCTACAAGCATCTTGGAGTTGCTGATAAAAGTTATCTGCTGCATTCATGTTGGAGCTAGCTGCTTCTCCATGTCTCTCAATGCTGTGGTTGCCAGTTCTTCTCTTAAACATCTCAACCCACTCATGGCTTCCTTTAAACACTTTGGCCACTGAGGATCCTGGCGTCTTCTTAACGAGGTTGACGAAAATCATTCACACCTTCTCACAAATTATGTTCTCGTTAATAGTGTCTTCTTGCAATTGCTTTTTATTTATCCACATAAGGAGCAATCTATCAGCATCATCCAGAATACAAAACCGTTGTTTAGATACTCCTGTCAATCCCTTTGAAGCATCTACGTCCTTAATCTTGTCCTTGTTCATGAGGATAGTACAAATACACTCCTGGAAATTGAAATAAGAACACCGTGAATTCATTGTCCCAGGAAGGGGAAACTTTATTGACACATTCCTGGGGTCAGATACATCACATGATCACACTGACAGAACCACAGGCATATAGACACAGGCAACAGAGCATGCACAATGTCGGCACTAGTACAGTGTATATCCACCTTTCGCAGCAATGCACGCTGCTATTCTCCCATGGAGACGATCGTAGAGATGCTGGATGTAGTCCTGTGGAACGGTTTGCCACGCCATTTCCACCTGGCGCCTCAGTTGGACCAGCGTTCGTGCTGGACGTGCAGACTGCGTGAGACGACGCTTTATCCAGTCCCAAACATGTTCAATGGGGGACAGATCCGGAGATCTTGCTGGCCAGGATAGTTGACTTACACCTTCTAGAGCACGTTGGGTGGCACGGGATACATGCGGACGTGCATTGTCCTGTTGGAACAGCAAGTTCCCTTGCCGGTCTAGGAATGGTAGAACGATGGGTTCGATGACGGTTTGGATGTACCGTGCACTATTCAGTGTCCCCTCGACGATCACCAGTGGTGTACGGCCAGTGTAGGAGATCGCTCCCCACACCATGATGCCGGGTGTTGGCCCTGTGTGCCTCGGTCGTATGCAGTCCTGATTGTGGCGCTCACCTGCATGGCGCCAAACACGCATACGACCATCATTGGCACCAAGGCAGAAGCGACTCTCATCGCTGAAGCCGACAAGTCTCCATTCGTCCCTCCATTCACGCCTGTCGCGACACCACTGGAGGCGGGCTGCACGATGTTCGGGCGTGAGCGGAAGACGGCCTAACGGTGTGCGGGACCATAGCCCAGCTTCATGGAGACAGTTGCGAATGGTCCTCGCCGATACCCCAGGAGCAACAGTGTCCCTAATTTGCTGGGAAGTGGCGGTGCGGTCCCCTACGGCACTGCGTAGGATCCTACGGTCTTGGCGTGCATCCGTGCGTCGCTGCGGTCCGGTCCCAGGTCGACGGGCACGTGCACCTTCCGCCGACCACTGGCGACAACATCAATGTACTGTGGAGACCTCACGCCCCACGTGTTGAGCAATTCGGCGGTACGTCCACCCGGCCTCCCGCATGCCCACTATACGCCCTCGCTCAAAGTCCGTCAACTGCACATACGGTTCACGTCCACGCTGTCGCGGCATGCTACCAGTGTTAAAGACTGCGATGGAGCTCCGTATGCCACGGCAAACTGGCTGACACTGACGGCGGCGGTGCACAAATGCTGCGCAGCTAGCGCCATTCGACGGCCAACACCGCGGTTCCTGGTGTGTCCGCTGTGCCGTGCGTGTGATCATTGCTTGTACAGCCCTCTCGCAGTGTCCGGAGCAAGTATGGTGGGTCTGACACACCGGTGTCAATGTGTTCTTTTTTCCATTTCCAGGAGTGTAGTTGATGTAGACCGAGTGCACGTGTGGGCTAAATCAGCAATGCTCACACCATTTTAGCATTTTTCAATGATTCTACTTCTCATTTCTAAGGTAATTTTCTTTCCTTTACGGTGGTCTTCTTGCAGCTTTATCTTTGGGGACATTTTTACAAAGGTTATTAAAATGTGCAAATGAAAAAAACAATTTGTGAACACAACTTTAGAAAAAATGTCTGATCACAAACTGCACTGTGATGGTAGCAGAAACAGCACTAAACCTAGACTGCAGCAGTACTAAAGACGTTGTTCATATGCCACTGCCAACAATGAAAAGTTCATATTGTTGAACATTTCCCACACTGCACGCAAATGGCTAGATATGTCAAACACAATTGTCGTCACTTGTTATGCGAAATATCACTCAATAAGTGAGCCATTTTTTTACAGTTTGTTTTACCCATTATGCAAACTGTGTGTTATGGGAGGTGCTCGTGAAGTGAGGGTCCACTGTATATGGAAATTGAAATATTAGAATTTGTATTTTTTCATTTTCAGTTATTGTCCATACGATTATATAAGATTTCTAATGATAAAATTGTCTTTTTAATAAGAACTGAAATACTTATTTCTTTTGTCAATAATTTCATTGTATCTCAAGACAAGATACTGGTGTCACATACTTCAACAACAACAACAACAACAACACATAAAACACACAAATTTAAGATTGGATTTGAGCCCGGAGCACAAATGTATGAATCTATGCTATCAGGCATTACGCTACTGCATCACTAGGTTGCACACTGCTCAAACATACTGATAAAGTAGGCCAAAACTTTCATCATCACATTCTCAGAAACTACAGAGTGCAAGCACCTAAGTCAAAATGTGTGTCCCTTTATTTTGACCTCCCTTTCACCCTGTAAAGTTCTATCTGTGTCAGAAGGTTACCTATGGTGGGAGCTCCCCTTGCGGGCTCACAAGAGTGGAAAGCTTTCGGAAAGTCACCTGTGTGATACACTCTTCAGAAGGCTTGTTGCTGACAAGGCACTTTACTAGTTTCACTTACAAAATGACTAGACATGGCATTGTTGTTTCTAATTGCTCATATTTCTTCTTCTTTCATCCAGTCTGTGGCAGACTAATACTTTTTCAGTTAATGTGTCAAAGGCGGCGACATACGGAATATAGTATGCTTTAGCTATATTAATAGCAAAATCCCATTTCACCTTAATTGCTTGCTGGAACACACGCCACTTGTTCAACAATATAGGAGCAAAAATAGTTACTGAATGTTTCACGAGTAAAACTTTTAAAGCTGACAAGAAAAATTGACACACGTAATATATAGCTAAGTTTGCTATGGATCTCCTACTATATCTAGTTTTCAAATTAAAATAATTTTTAATGCAACATTAACTCAAGTATTTGAACTTCACTGACTTCATAAACCAGATGCAAAAGACAGACATAAGCCACAACTCCACACAGTGCTGCAGCTATAGGATCGAGTGTGGCATGTTGTGGTCAAATACCAAAAAGTATAACTTATTTGAGGCTGGAAGGAGAGAGGGCTCTCTTGAAAACAATTTCTATCACTAGCTTCATTTTGTACATATAAATATATAACCTAAAATGCACTGAATATAAACTTGCCAGTGACCACATTTTTCACCATGGATTTCTCTATATATGTTTTTGTAATTACTTAATTTTGAAATATCAAAATGACTATAAGTATTATCGAAAAGAGAGCAAGTTCATTATCAAACTGCCATACCAGACTATAAAGTGTAAAAGAATTAATTTTTTTTATCAGATAGTTTCTTCAAAATTGAATGAGAAAAACTGTGTTGCAGAGAACGTATGCAAAACTTAAAACAGTGGCTTAATGTTCTTTTAATGCCAAAAGTCCCCCCCCCCCCCCCCCAATGAAACATGGACCTTTATGTTGAGGGGGCTTGTGTGCCTCAGCGATACAGATAGCTGCAGCTTATGTGCCATCACATTGGCAGGGGATCTGCCAAGAGGCCTGACAAACATGTGGTTCCTGAAGAGGGGCAGCAGCCTTTTCGTAGTTGCAGGGGAAACAGTCTGGATGACTGAGTGATCTGGCCTTGTAACATCAACCAAAACAGCCTTGCTGTGCTGATTCTGAGAATGGCTGAAAGCAAGGGGAAACTACAAGCTGTAATTTTTGCCAAGGGCATGTGGCTCTACTTTATGGTTAAATGATGATGGCATCCTCTTGGGTAATATATCCTGGAGGTAAAGTAGTCCCCAGATCGGATCTCTGGGTGCAGACTACTCAAGAGGACATCGTTACCAGGAGAAAGAAAAGAGGCGTTCTACGGATCGCACTGTGGAATGTCAGATCCCTTGATCGGGCAGGTAGGACAGAAAATTTCAAAAGAGAAATGAATAGCTTTAAGATAGATATTGTGGGAATTAGTGAAGTTTGGTGGCAGGAGGAACAGGACTTCTGGTCAGGAGAATACAAGATAATAAATACAAAATTAAAAAGGGATAATAAGGAGTAGGTTTAATAACAAATTTAAAAAAATAGTAATGTGGATATGATATTGTGAACAGCATAGTGAACACATTATTGTAACCAACACAGACATTACCGTATTTACTCGAATCTAAGCCGCACTCGAATCTAAGCAGCACCTGAAAAATGAGACTCGAAATCGAGGAAAAAATTTTTTCCCGAATCTAAGCCGCACCTGAAATTTGAGACTTGAAATTCAAGGGGAGAGAAAAGTTTTAGGCCACACCTCCAAATCGAAACAAAGTTGGTCCATAGTAATATGAGACACAATTTAGGTCGAATAAATGACGATACAGCTACAGTAGTTTGGTTCGAGTCGTAAACTTAGCAGTTAAGCTTTACCAGGTAGTCATTGCTATGCGTCAGGCGCTCCGTCCGTATTTATACGGGTACCCTTCCTTCTTTTTCACGTGCTTCGTCTGGTTTGAATTGATTGCTTATTTTTCTTTGATCTGATAAGTGCCGTTCTCTTTGTTATAGGTGTTTACGTCACTCTAAGCTGAAAATGTATTATTGTACTGTGTCATGCATTGTTTGTTGCATTCTGATAATGAGTGTTTACGACCTGCCGCCGCTCGCGGCATGGCTTGCTTTTGTGTGCGCTACTGCCGCTTACAATTTAAAAAAAGAGGGAGGAATCGTCTCATTAGCGAAACAATGGCAAGAGACTGCTAGTTGTTTTATTTGCTGCTTTCTTTGATAATGATCAACAAGAACTAAATAATAGACTGCATATGATAGAAGATGTTCTGAACGAGAGTTTAGCGAAAATTTTTCTCCGTTTGAAAATCTTTGCAGACACCTCTTTCGTACATTACATTCTGCACAGAAATTAGAGTCGTCTTAGATTTAAAAATCTAGTCAATTGCCATGCTTCATTTCTGACTGTATCACTATTAGGCATAAGAATAATATAAATATAAACATGACATGATATGTATATTCTTCCGCATTTGCTGTTGTCTCACTCTAGTTTAGTAGTTTACTCGGCAGACAGGATTTAAATGAGATAGCAGCAATCACGAAAGAATACATAGCAAAACGTTTATATTCGTATTATTCTTACGGTAAAGAGAATACTGCATGTGATTCACAATTCATAAAAGTTCCTATTTGCAACCATCTCTCCTCACATGTAGGAAAAAATTCAGAACGTGAGTTGGCCATATTGACAAACATCCCAAACAGTCTCGCCAGTCAGATTTTCGTAGTAGATTGAAATGCTGCCACATTTGACGATGAACAATACGGAATTTGTATTTACTTCGTTGGATAATGTATGAAAATGTAATGGTCGAAACTCGGGGCGGAGAAAAAAAGCTCGTCTTCCACCTTTTTTTTATTTTATTTACTGACGCAGAGGTTTTGGCGCCAGTATTTATCTTTGTGCCTGCAAAGCATGCCTGTGTAGCACTACATATATTTGACGGCAGAAGTTAGTTGTGGCGGCACCTACCAACATTTCTCAGAACTTCCGCTTACTTTGCACTCGATTCTAAGCTGCAGGCGGTTTTTTGGATTACAAAAACCGGAAAAAAAGTGTGGCTTAGATTCGAGTAAATATGGTAAGACCACACCCACCACAATAGTACAAGTTTATATGCCAACTAACTCTGCTGATGAGGAGGAGATTATGGAAATGTATGACAAGATAAAAGAAATTATTCAGACAGTGGAGGGAGATGAAAATTTAATAGTCGTGGGGGACTGGATTCGGTAGTAGGAAAAGGAAGAGAAGCATAAGTACCAGGTGAATACGGACTGGGGGAAAGGAATGAAAGAGGAAGCCACCTGGAAGAATTCTGCATAGAGCATACTTTAACCATCACTAACACTTGGTTTAAGAATCATGAACAAAGGCTGTATACATGGGAGAGACCTGAAGACACTGGAAGGTTTCAGATTGATTATATAATGGTACGACAAAGTTTCTGGAACCAGGTTTTAAATTTTAAGACATTTCCAGGGGCAGATGTGGACTCTGATCACAACCTATTGGTTATGAACTGCAGATTAAAACAGAACGAACTACAAAAAGGCAGGATTTTAAGGAGATGGGACCTGGATAAACTGAAAGAACCAGAGACAGCTGAGAGTTTCAGAGGGAGCATCAGGGAACAACTGACAAGAACAGGGGAAAGGAATACAGTGAAGAAGAATGGGTAGCTTTGAGAGATGAAATAGTGAAGGCAGCAGAGGATCAAGTACATAAAAAGTTGAGGGCTAATATAAATCTTTTGGTAACACAAGAAATACTGAATGTAATCGATGAAAGGAGAAAACATAAAAATGCTATATATCAAGCATGCGAAAGGGAATACAAATGTCTAAAAAATGAAATTGAGAGAAAGTACAAAATGGCTAAGCAGGAAAGGGTAGAGGACAAGTGTTAAGGGTGTAGAAGCATATATCACGAGGGGTAAGGTAGATGCTGCCTACAGGAAAATTAGAGAGACCTTTGGAGGAAAAAGAACCAGCTGCATGAATATCCTAAGCAAACAAGGGAAAGCAGAAATGTGGAACGAGTATAGAGAGGGTCTATACAAGGGAAATGTATTTGAGGGCAATATTATGGAAATGGAAGAGGACATAGATGAAGATGAGAAGGGAGATATGATACTGTATGAAGAATTTGCCAAAGTGCTGAAACACTTAAGTCGAAACAAGGCCCTGAGAGAAGACAATATTCCATTAGAGTTACTGGTAGACTTGGGAGAGCCAGCCATGACGAAACTCTTCCACCTGGTGAGCAAGATGTATGGTGCAGGTGAAATACCCACAGACTTCAAGAAGAATATAATAATCCCAATTCCAAAGAAAGCAGGTGGTGACAAATGTGAAAATTAAAAAAAGTCATGGTTGGAAAATACTAACACAGATCCTTCAGGGAAGAATGGAAAAACTGATAGAAACCGATCTCGGGGAAGATCAGTTTGGCTTCAGGAGAAATGTAGGAACACAAGAGACAATACTGACACGACTTATTTAAGAAGATAAGTTAAGGAAAGGCAAACCTATATTTATAGCATTTGTAGTCGACTTGGAGAAAGCTTTTGACAATTTTGATTGTAATACTCTATTTGAAATTCTAAAGGTAGCAGGGAAAATACAGGGAGCAAAAGGCTATTTACAATTTGTACAGAAACCAAATGGCAGTTATAAGAATTGAGGGGCATGAAAGGGAAGCAGTGATTGAGAAGGGAGTGACACAGGTCTGTAGACTATCCCCAATGTTATTCACTCTGTATATTGAGCAAGCAGTAAAGGAAAAATTTGGAGCTGGAATTAAAGTCAGGGAGAAGAAATAAAAACTTTGAGGTTTGCTGATGACATCGTAATTCTGATAGAGACAGAAAAAGGCTTTGAATAGCAGTTAAACAGAATGGACAGTGGCTTGAAAAGAGAATAAAGCAAAATGAGGATAATTGAATTTAGTGTAATTATATCTGGTGATGCACAGAGAATTAGGTTAGGAAACGAGACACTTAATGTGGTAGACAAGTTTTGCTATTTGGGAAATAAAATAACTGATGATGGCTGAAGCAGGGAGGATATAAAATGTAGATTGGCAATGGCAAGCAAAGCATTTCTGAAGAAAAGAAATCTGTTAACACTGAGTATAGATTTCAGCGTCAGGAAGTCCTTTCTGAAAGTATTTGTATGAAATGTATCCTTGTATGAAAGGACGATAAATAGTTTGGACAAGAAGAGAATAGAATCTTTTGAAATGTTGTGCTACAGAAGAATGCTCAAGATTAGATGGGCAGATCACATAACTAATGAGAAGGTAATGAATAGAACTGGGGAGAAGAGAAATATGTGGTGTGACCTGACAAGATGAAGGGATTGGTTGGTAGGACACATTCTGAGGGATCAAGGGATCACCAATTCGGTACTGGAGGGAAGCATGTGGGGTACAAATCATAGAGGGAGGCCAAGAGATAAATACAGTAAGCAGATTCAAAAGGATGTAGGTTATAGTAGTTACTCAGAGATGAAGACTCTTGCGCATGATAGAGCAGCATGGAGAGCTGCATCAAACTAGTTTGGACTGAAAACCACAACAACAACACCAACAACAACATGCGAAAAGTAAAAGTTTTACTGAAAAATTAACTACAGACATGAATTTAGCTATTATTCATCTACATAAAACATTACTTAAATTGATTAAGGCCAGAGAACTTTCATAATGTGAAAGAGACACAGTGCCACATTATTCCTATTGGTATTGAGTCGTGTGCATGACATGCCACTGCCATGTATCTGCTGCGCTGTGCATCATGTCACTTGTCACATTACTTCGGTGGGCCAGTCTTCTCTTAATCTTCCTAGAAGGGAAGTCGTCTGGACGTATCGGGCAGGCTCAAGGCTGAGTGACCTCTCAAGGTCAACCAGTGTTTCCAACATCCACTGCAGAGAAACTTAAAAGTCCTTATTGGAAGCAGCATCTTACAGTAGCTTTTTAAGTGGGGGCATGAAATGGCCAATGAATATGCCTACAGTCAGCTCAATTCAGACTTACTCATTGCAGTGTTGAAGATTGACGAGAAGAGATTCCTACACATGCGATCAAATTTTTAAAACCACCAACAGAGTAGCGTAGGGTTGGGTCCCTAGGAACTACACACTGTCATTCACTCTAGTGAGCCCATGTTTGCAAGCAATTGACAATAACTTGTAGTGATTCACTACAACCTTAACAATAGCATTAAATTACAGAGGAGCACCATGGCATTTCAGTTAAGTTATCTGACTGGGAAAATAAAGTTGGAGTTTGAGCACTGCTGGGTGCTTAGGTTTTTTTATGGATTTGACTAATCTTTTTTCAATTAATATGTATAAATTTTTTAAAAAGTTTCTAAACATTTGCTGCATCATTTTAATTGTCATTAACTATCTTACGTGTTCTCATTCCATTCATTCTTTTTTTGTTTGGAATCTGTCCATGTGATTTCAATTATATTTATGCTTCTACGTAAATTTAATTTCTGTCTTTTCATTATGTCAGTGTACAAATTATTGCAAATGTTACTTCTGTTACTCATTTTCCTTGAACTGAATTTAGTTTTATTTGTTAACCTTACTTTGTTTAAAGAATTACAAACAAAAATATATTTATATCATTTAACTAAATAAAAATAATGGTCAAAATCTTTTTGTAAATGGCAGTACCTCTTGGGTCTTGACCCAAAACCTTCACCATGCCTGCTGAATAAATTAACCCTTCTGCTAGAGTAATGTACTGAGATCCTGATGTTATTTTTAAGGCTCCAGAGGATCATAAGAAATTCTGAAATTCCTTTTAATCAATTAGGGGCCTTCAGACTGAATGGCAGGGTGTTATGCTTGGGGCCATAAACTACACAATTGTGTAGGTGGTTTCAACAAGTTGATACCACCACTGGTGGTCCTTGTGATAGTATAATCCATATGGTGTCCCTGGACAAAGTAGTGGAATTTTGTTTAGGTACTGTCCTGTTTTCCTCAATAAGTTGTAATGTAACTAAATTTTCATGCACACTGCTGCCCCCCCCCCCCCCCAAGTGGCGTAAAGATATGTAACAATATTTGCGGAGGTTAGTTGGTACTCACCATATAGCGGAGATGCTGAGTCGCAGACAGGCACAACAAAAAGACTGTCAGAAAATGAACTTCCAGCCCAAAAAAACCTTCGTCAGAGATAGAATGTAAACAAACAAACAAACACACACACACACACACACACACACACACACACACACACACACACACACACACAGCAGTCTATGGCTGCTGAGGCCACTTCAGTCACGTGAATGCAAGTTGCATTTTTGCGCATGCGCCGTGTGTGCGCGTGCGTGTGCATGTGTGCGTGGGGGGCTGGGGCCACGTGTGCGCACTTCTGACTCCGATGAAGGTCCTGTTGGCCGAAAGCTCATTTTCTGATAGTCCTTTTGCTGCGCCTATCTGTGACTCAGTAGCTCTGCTATATGGTGAGTAGCAACTATCCTTTACATAATATTGTTACATTCCATCCTGGATTTTACATTGATCAAGATATATATTTCTTTTAAATTTTCAGTAGAGTTTATACATGTTATTATTTTAGGAAATTATTACAAAGTGTATTTTTTTTTTTTGTCTCACACGGAACAAGTGCAGATCTGAGCAACACAGAAGTGTATATTTCACAACGAGTGGACAATTGCTGTGATGGTCAGAGTGACAATGGTAAGCAATGACCAGTGATCATGAAAAAAAAACCACTGCTTTGTTCAAAGGCCCTGGGCCAGTTTTAACCGAAAAACAAAAAGATTAAACCCTTCATATTTAACTTTGGAAATGTTTACTCTGTATGCTATACTTCATAACAAAAGGTCGTCTGTTAGACCATAAAGTTGTGCATATGAGAAACTTCTAATAATTGTGATGTTAGATTACTTTGAAGAGAGGAAATATTTTGTTGGTGGAGTGTTAATATAAACTACACCTACCTGAAAAGTTTATATGAAAAACAGTTATCCTATCTTAATTGAAGCTTTAAGGAAGGTTTCATGAACTGAAAAGTCTCACATGATTACAAGAAATCAAGCTGTCAACAATTACATTGTTATATGATCAGATTTGACTTACGCAAGAATTACTAACTTTTGAGACATTAAAAGATTGCTTAACTAAAAGACAAAGCTATAAATAAAAATGTGAATTTCACCAACATTTAGTGAAAGGAAATTTCTGTATTTCATGATATTCTGTTTTTTAGTCATTTGTTGTATCTTTAGTTGATATTGCAATTAAAACAATCAATATATTCTGATGCTATCTTACATCATCCAAAGGCAAAAATGATCTGAATACTAACTATAAAACATTCCCAAAAAGAACTTGCATACGAAATGAAATTGTACTGATATACAACATCTCAATAAACACATATTCAAAAGAATTGTGTGTTTATGGTGCAGCTGCCCATGGTTGTATAAATGAAAGCGTATCATGGAATACTGTTGTGGATTAATGAAAATGGACTTTCCGGCAAAAAACAGAAACCCAAGAGCAGCATGCAGAGCCCTTAGCTAATTGGAGGTGGGCTGGATAAAAATGACAGACTTGGCTAGTACTAATTCATGCCAATTTCATTTGTTCGCGTGCAAATCTGAGAGATATTTTTTAATGTCTTTCCACAATGAGGTTTAACTGGATTCCAGTACTGTTTTGATTACTGATGATAGCTGCTAGTGGCCAGTTGGATACGGTGTATGAACTGCTAGTAGTTTACACTTTCCACATCAATGATAGGGTAGCTGCATCTTCCTGAAAGTAGTTTGATTTTTACACGGCTTTATTTGCTGAAACTGGAGCAGTGAGAAGTTTAACTTTGTGTCATGGGTGAAAGTGAGAGTTGCCTACCCCAATTTAAAATGATTTTACATGTGTAGCAAAGAGTATATTTAATACAGGTTCACCAAAAAATGTTGCCATTTTATCTATGTAGTAGTAAATAATGAAGTTTTTCACATTTAATAAAGACTGGACACAGCTGCAATTTTAACATCACTTTATACGCCTTGCCGTGATTTGAAATCATCACTAGAGATCTAAATCACTGTTACGAAACAGCAACAACTACACTTAATCTGTCAACTGAATGTAATCTCTATGGCTTTATGCACCTGTCTATAGCACAATGTTTAGTATGAAGTGTCAACTGTGTTGTGTATGTTTCCTTTAGTGGTATTTTTAATAGTGGAAATTGTAAGGTAAGGCTAAGATGATTGAGGGTAACCAGGGAGATTCATTACAGCAGATTCTGCATTCTATAATGTTGCAAAATGCTCAAATGGAGAACAGATTAAAGCAGGGAGAAAAAAAGACAGAAAGGAAAGGGAGGAGAAAAAGCAAGAAAGAAATACTGCAGGGGATATAAAATTGTCAAGCTCTATTTACCCAATTTGTAGGAGGGGGGGAAAAAAGCAGATTTTGAAAGGTAGCCAAGAAAATAGAAAAAGGGGGAAGGACAGCAGCGAACCTCAAGCACGAAGTGAAATCCCAAGGAACAAACCTTCACAAAATGGAGTTGAAAATAGGAACAGTAGGACAGGGTGAGGCACCTAATCAAAGAGGGACCTTGCTTATTCCAGGCAAGTGCTCTATCATCTGAGCTACCAAAGCACAAATCACGACCCGTCCCCACAGCTTCAATTCCGCTCGTACCTCGATTCCTACCATCCCAACCTTCACAGCTCTCTTGCGAGGTCCCAAGTTCGAGCCTTGGTCCGCCACACAATTTTAATGTACCAGGAAGTTTCAATTCAGACTATGTTCGGAAGCAAGCAGCTGGCCTTTTCAATCTGATAACTTCTCAAGAACTGAGCATTCACACCTGGTAGCAGTTCACAGTGAGGTCAATAATTTGTATGACAGGACTTAATGGGATGGACAGTTCATAATCTGATCAGGGAAGCAGATTTAATGGGAGGACCCAGACTATATGTAGCATGTTTTCTGTATTTCAAAAGAAATGCAGGTAACAGGTTTAGTCTACACAGTCAGGAGCATTGCTGTTTGAGTATTTGCCTGCTTTCCACCAAAACAGTAGTAGGACTTACCTACTCGCCAATGATCAGCTGTTTATTTTTTGCCGTTAGATCATTTTTATGAATCATTTTAACTTCTATTGAATTATCAGTTTTCTCATAAATTATTTAATGAGGTTATACCTAAATGGTTTTAGTTATGTAATTTAGATTTGTATGCCAAGTTTGTTTTCCTAACATTAGCTTCAAAGAGGTGTACACAAACCACCTACATGTTAACTGAATATTTAAAGCTGCGTGACATTTAGTTTTGTGGCAGTGACTGTATGCTGTTTCCACAGCTATTCTCTCATACAGGGTTGGTTACTGGAAGGATGTGGCTTTCTTCAGTTTGGAGTTGATGGACCAGTCATTCCCTAATCATCCTAAATGGCTGGTGGTCTGGACAGAAAAAATAGGCTGAAAGTTGAGTGACTTTCCCACAACAGCCTATGTTCCAACACCCATTGCAGAGGAACTTCCATCAGACATTGCAGAAAGCAGTGAGTCACATTAGCACTATAACTGAGTAGAAAATGGCAAACAAAAATGCCTGGAGCCTGCTTCTAATTTGGACTGTTTGAAAGGTTTAATTGTAAAATGACTTCAAAAAGTAATCTGGAGTTCACAAAATTGAAGAATCGCTGGCAGCCCTTGTAGGGCCCTCTGGCCTTGGGCAGGGAGGGGGGCTGTTTATTTCTGAAGTAGGTACTTCTTTGTGATCCACCAACTTACTTATTGCAGTACAGAAGACACAATAATCTAAAGAGCATTCCCAGGAATGGGAGAGCAATTCTGTTTAGGTACTTTCTTATTTTTCTTGGCGAGTGTTATGGATTAGTAAGCATGCTCCAAATATTTGTCATTTTAATTTCAATTCTGATCCTGGCAGAATTTCATCTTTCACTGCAGTCCATGTACATACTGAAATCACCCCATCACAGCATCATTAGAGGGGACAAAACAAATGGTGCAGCACTTCTGCACTTTATGAATGGGCTATGCCATTTTATTTCAGTCCCTCTAGCTGTATGCTGCATTATTGTAGTGCAGGTACTTCAAAGCGTATGAGGGCTGTGTAAATGTATTTGCAAACAATAAATTAATTGGTGTATTGCCTATTGGCTTTTGCCTCTGGCTTTTCAGCCAACATTTGTTTAAGTAGTTTTCTGACATTTCGTCAACACAAGTAACGTGTTGTTCAAGGCTTAACCTCCACTGCTGGCATCAGAAAGTTAACCTGTGATAATGTCAGCCACTCATGCTGGCGAACCTTCGAAGCATTCGCCAACATACAACTGCTGAAGATCCTGAGACCCAAGCCAACAGGGAATATGCAAACACACTCCAACAAAGCTTCAACAATTTCATAAATTAATTCTATATTTTTGTGTGACAATTAAAACTTCAATAATAATGCAACCTTTCATATGTAATATCCTTGTAATTTGGTTTGATTACAGTTTAAATCAGCAGTAGTCGTCGCTGCTGTTGTTTGTCATTATTGCTCGTAATTGTCTAGTCTCTGGAAGTGTGTTTTCCGTCAATGATTTCTTAAGAATTTTCCAAAATAAAATTCAGTCATCAGAAGCGAATATATTTTTATTATACTTTACCAGTTTCAACAAATTAATTTGTCATCTTCAGAAGTTAGCCTAGCAGCTGTCAGTATCTTCTTCATAGCAGCATAATACCATAACGTGTCCAGAAATGTACATATTTTAGGTGATTATTGTAAAAATAGATCGACAATTTACAATAATCACTTCTACCGCATTAACTCCATTATAAGATGAGGTTTTTCCCCAAATTCTTCATTCGAAAACTACGACGTCATCTTGTATTTGCATACTACACTATTGCTGCTGGGTGTCAATTTTTTACGTTGTTTAATAGTGACAGAGACCTCATTCTACATTTTTAGATGAAGCCTCACTACTGAGGTCATTTGCTGATTTATTTACAAGAATTTGGTAGGATAGCTAGACCACATGATACTCGCACTCTAATAGGTTCGAGATTTCCTGATACACTGATTCACTCTATACAGTACTGAACTTGCTCAAACAATGTTGTGACATTTGACTCTCACAGTGCTAGCACATGGGATACACGACAAACTAGGAACTAGCCACCACATTAGTCTATTACTCTGCCTAAAATTTGACAATTTTCTGAAACTCAGGAATTCATAGAATTTAATGCTATCATTTTACAAACTCTTGTATTTGAGCAGGTTTGCAATAAAAGTTTTCATACATGTATGTACATGGTATGCAAAATTTATGGTGCTTTTTAAGTAACATTGAAACGTAAACATACCCTTAAAAAAAAAGTACAAGGCACTGTAATGATTTGCCAGGGTTACAAATGAGAAATCAGTTGCTGTTCACATATATTAGAATAAGGGTAAAAACTTGCCACCTTTTTATCAGCTTTAGAACAAAAAACTGAAGTGAACCATTTTAATAACTGGTTCTTACGAGTATAAATTACAGTAGCAAGACTGGTCATGGGGAGAGTACCAACTGTCACTAGATTGCAGGGCGAGCGAAAGTGAGAATTTTACTGAATTATAACTGCATTTTTTAAATATATGTATTAGTTGGTGGTGTTATAGAAGACCTGCACAGTAGTTGCTCAAGCACAGCATTGCGGAAGGACTGGAAGGGGAACAGTGATACCGGTGATACCAGCTTGGCTGAGAGCTACGATGATTTGCAGGGAGAGGAGTAGTGAGCGGGCAGTAAATTACTGCGTGCTGCCATCCACGTGAACCTTCACCACATACTTCGGCTTTTTAGAATATCTATCATGTTTAAACTGCAGTTTGCCTGAATCCATTTGAATTAACTTTGAAACTGGACAAATGTTTCCTGCAAGAATGCTGTCAACGCTCACCATGAAGTATGATGGGAACAAAAGAGGGTGTGTCAAACTAGCTGTGTTCTCTGGTTCCACCATAGCCCTTCAGGTATCAATATATTTGGATGAAACAGAGGAATATCAATGACAACGAAGATATAAATTTCACAACTGTACTGTTAGGATGATGACTGATTATGATTAAAATCCACAAACAACAAACTCGGTAGGTAAAAAAGGGAGTGAAGATACAAATTAATGTACACTAGTCTTTTATGTTATTTCTTTTTGTATTATCAAAATGTAGACAATCAATAAAAGGCCTAATTTTAAAATTGGTATAATGGCAGATATTTAATGTCACTAAAAATGTAATTTTGATTGGTCACTGCCAGTGTTTCCAGTATCGTGCTTTGCTGTTAGGAGTGAACATTCCAGTCAGTAAGCACAGTGCTACCACTGAAGGTCAAGACTAGTTTTAGAAGATTTTATAACTGTTTCGTGCAATTGTCGTTTTTGCAATGGCTGGTTTTTGTGAATAGCATGTGGTGGTGAAATTATGAGTTTTGCTCGAAAAAAGTGGAATAGAAACTAATGCCTGAATACTGTTTGTGGAGTTCATTCTGTTGCCCCACAGGCTATTACTGGTATGCTGCCATTAATGGTAGATGGTACACAAGGCAGTTATTCTGCAACAAATTTTTCAGCCCTAATGATCTATTATGGAACAATTCGAGATACTAGGTATCCCACGTGATTGCTTGTATTAAATTTGTTTATACTAACAGACAGCTACCAAATTTGGCACAAAGTCATATGCAAGTTTTAATGCACTTTCCCACCTTATTTTGTTTTTAAGCAAACACTGTCACTTAAGTGCATACAAAAACAAAATCTGAGACAATTTACATCACAGACCATTCAAATACCAATAATAGTAGTCATCTCATTAAACAATCAAAAATCCCGGATGGAATGTAACAATATTGTTACGAGTGTGATTTCAGTTGTCTGAGACTGTAGTCGTGTGTGTGTGTGTGTGTGTGTGTGTGTGTGTGTGTGTGTGTGTGTGTGTGTGTGTGTGCGCGCGCGCGCACGCGCGCCCGCCCAAGTTTCTCAGTATAGATATGAAATTTGGAAAAGTGTCCAGTTTCATTTGCCAGTACTCAAAATTTATATCCACATTTTATAGGTTTCTGTGGCATATACTGCTTTACGCTTGACCTACCTTTGAATCAAATCATAGATTCATCCACAGCAAGATGTTCTGTTGGCAAATAATTTTTAAGAGTGTCTTGCTTAAGCTGTCGGCACACGGACCGTGCAGCCGAACGTTGAGCGTGCCGAGTTTCTGACGTCATAGCGCGGAATAGCACGTTCGGGAGTCTTTCCGAACGTGCAGAACAATATCTGGCAAGTCAGATATTCTGAGCGTACGTCTGAGTGTTGACCAATGAGAGGGCACAACGCCACCTATGTCACACGCACGCCGTCTCCCTTCAGTGCAGAGTTGTGAGGCGCCATATTGGCATTCATTTCAAGCCTATACTTATATTTGCCGTTTCTGGGCACCAGCAAATTGAGAATTACTGGAAAACCTGTTAACTGTGTGATTCGTTTCCAATAAAATAACGAGAAACATCATATTTGTGACAAAAGAATTATTGTAACTTGTGTATTACGAGAGTAGGCTATTTGAAGGCAGCGACACACTGAAGATGCACCCAAAACATATTGTTCTTTGTACAATTTGTTATAATTAAATTTCAATTAGTAATATTTCTACAATTAAGGTTTTCAGCGAGGCTTAAGATAACACGATTAAGTTCACATGGCGTGGTGTTGGTTTAGCATAGTGAGTAGCGTCACTGTCCTCTAATGAGTTGTTGGGTGGTGCGGCAGTTCGCCCCATGGCACTACCATTTTTTTTTTCCTAAAATTTGTGTTTTTATTAGGTTCTGATAGTTTATTATTAGATTAATATAAATATATACTATAATATTTGATGTTATGTAAATGTAAGATCACCTTTTTTTTGAGGGGTGACTGTTTGATTGGCTTAATCTACAAGACAGCTTGTGCTACTTGTATAAAGATATTTTGCTCCTTTTTCTTTTACGCTTTGTGATTTACATGTTGCAAAGATTCTGCTACTGAGTACGAACAGTGATCAAGTAAGACTGACCTTGGGGTTTTACTAAAATGTGGGAATGATGAAATAATGTTTCTCTTATGCGGAGAAGTATTCCAAATTTGTAATGCACTGTTTGTAATGGAACTTTTATAAGCCTGTGTCCTTATTGACTGGACACGGTACTTTCCTTTTCGTGGACAATGGAGTAAATGTAGAGCTAGCATGCGAATTTTAGGTGCGCCTGTTGAGCAAACAGTGTGATTTATGAACTAGAAGCATCCTTCAACTGCCACGGGAGTGCGTTGTGATCGTGTATACCACGTTGGGGCCCACATACTGTATGTCCGAGTCACATCGTTCCTGAGCGTTCAGCAGCACGTTGAACTTGGCACACTCAACGTCAACGTTCGACAGCACGGTCCGTGTGCTGACAGCATTAGATAGTCCGGCAGGTGGGCATATCGTCACAGTTTATCGTAACTAGACCACGGATTTTTAGGTCGTAAAAAAGTGTGTTTTAGGCACCTAAAATAGGCTCCTTCAGTAGCTCATTTAGGCTATATAAAACCTAAAATAGGCTCTAATAAAAATGATGCAGAGAAAATAAACGTAAGTTAAAATACACAGTGTTGACAGCATGAACTCTTATTAGTCATTAAAACAAGGAGAATGAATATTTACAGTTACAGAGCACAGCAATCTACACCATTAATGTTGAACATAACTCCAAATATTTTTTGAGTTCCTGCAAGACAAAGATCTCCGTAAAAAAGATGAGGCAATGGTTTAACTAATACATTCGTAGTTTCACGTATTCTGACCTTAGTTGGCTTCACAATAAATAACCAAAATCTTTTTTAGGTTTTCTAGTGAAAAACTGATGCGCTTGTCAGTCAGAATCAATTTATACACTGAAAAAGAACGTTCTACATCAACAGATGTAGAAGGGGCGTACTTCATTTTCGGCACATGTTGGACAGGAATGCTGCAGTCCGGAGTGTTGGATTTTCCACTAAGTATGTCGGCAGCTGCACACAACTCCTTCAGGCCAGTGTTCTTCTGCAAAACCGTTAGCATTTTTGCCCGTACTTTTTCCCCTACTTCACCTGGCACTGCATTAATTTTCATTTTGACTTCTTCGAGCAAAGAAATATTGTCGTAGATAGGTCTCCCTGAGCCTTCTAATTGTGAAATTATTCTTGCCATAAATGTGTAGTGGGGCCCTAATGTGAGGTAAGTCCCGTTTTAAAGAAGAATCTTTGAGTAACTCCATTGCTGCAGTTACGTATGCAGCATCCTCTGGTATATTTTCAACCACCTTCTGGACAGCTGAGAGATGCGTACTATAGTATTCTGCTGCTATCGGCCACGTACCCCAGCGGGTGACAACAGGCTCTGGCGGCAGAGGGACATCTGGAAGCTGTTCTTTGAATGCCTGTATTCTTGATGGTGCCTTAAAAAAAATGTTTCTTCACCATAGATATTACTTTATTTACTTTAGGAAATTGTAGCCTTACTTGCTCTGCTATGCAGTTGATCCCTTGCACTACGCAAGTTACGTGCTGCATCAATGGGTAGAATACTTTTAATAGTTGAAAGGCTGCTATCATATATGCAGCAGCATCGGTGACGGCCAGAAGCACCTCATTCTCATCCCCTCCGTTTGGGTATAGCACCTTAAGCCCACTGTTCACAAACTGTGCTATTGTTTGTTGGTTATTTTTTGCAAGCTGTTTTGAGTAAATCAAATGAGCCCTGGATGGAGCATCTGGATCTAGCTTGCCAATAATCAGGTTTGCAATGTAACGGCCAAGACTGTCAGTAGTTTCAGCCACAGTAATCCATATACAAGATTCTCCAACATCATCTCGGATTCTGTGCAATGCAGCATTGTAAGCTGAATCCACATAATTCTTACGTAAAGTTGACTGCAAGAATAGACTGATGGCAGTACTTTTCAAGAAAACCTCTGAAAATTTTCTGGTTTTCGAAAGAGGATGTTTGCTGCCACAAGTCCAAGACACAAATCACTGCAGAACTTTTGTTTCCCCCCTCCCGGAGGATTCACCAGTTTTATAGGTTAGAGAGTTTGCTTCAATTTTGACTTTATGTACGATTCCATCTGCATGCTGAGTTAAGTGAGTTTTCTTAACACTCGAAACCTAATACGAGAGAAAAGGGAAATGCAGTTTAGAATCGCATATAAAGAGTATTTCGTATTACTAAAGGATAGCGATAAAAAAGAATAAGTGACAGGAAAATAAGAAGTCTAAGAAAAACATCAACTAACCTCCTTGTTGCAAGCTCAGCAGAAATATTTTTCCCATCTGTTGTATAGTGCGGAAAATCTTGCAGCCACTGCCTTATATGAGTAGACTTCGAACTAGCTGTTTTCGGCATGGCATAGTATTTTCACATAGAAACTAGAATTTATTTTGCACTTAGAACGTCAGTAACACTTAACACATCGGTTGCTACACAATGTACTGATTTGTTTTCGCCTTCCCCCCCCCCCCCCCCCCCCCCCCCCCCCCCCCCCCCCCTGCGGTGCTTGGGAGCTGTAGGGGAGCCGGCCGCGGTGGCCATGTGGTTCTAGTCGCTGCAGTCCGGAACTGCAAGACTGCTACGGTCGCAGGTTCGAATCCTGCCTTGGGCATGGATGTGTGTGATATCCTTATGTTAATTAGGTTTAACTAGTTCTAAGTTCTAGGGGACTGATGACCTAAGATGTTAAGTCCCATAGTGCTCAGAGCCATTTGAAACATTTGAAGCTGTAGGGGAAGTACAGTACTCGTTGCTGGACATATGGCACCTGACAGATGGCCGCCCCTTCTGAACAGGCGAATGGCATCTACCGGTGCTTCAGATGAAAACATCTCACTACTGGCAAATTATTTTTCGAACTGGAAAATTCACGTATAATACCTTTCATGAAACGGAGTAGTTTGATAGGAATGCCTGTAGACAGCAGCGAGAAAATGCGCGAAGGGCAGTAGTTTAGCTGTAGAGGGCGTCTACGAATAACATTGTGATTTTTTAATCCGTGCTCAGCTTAAGGCCTATGAAACAGTTTCTTTGCGAAAATACACAGCTGGCCAGAATCCTACGAACGAAATATTTCCAAATATAACGTTTAGTACTCCCACGTTAGATTCTAATGTGTAACTCAAATCTTTGACCGGTTCCCATTCGCTCAGCGTAGTTAAGCACTGTCGCGGTCGGCGCGTACTTGGATGGATGACCATTCAACCGTGCCGAGTGCTGTTGGTAGTAAGGCAAGCAAAGGAATTGTAAACAGTCTCAAACAGTCTAACGACCTTCGCCTTCAACGAGACATAAAGCCGTAAGTTTGCGTCCTTTTTCTAATCTTTGAAAACACAAGAACTCTAAGTCAGATTAACAAAATAGGTACTTTTTAGGATTTTGATGCCGAAATAGGCAAAATTAGGCATCAACGTCGAAATACGCAATTTTAGGTCCTATAGAACTAACGGTATTCAGTTTAGTTGGTCATGAAACGCGTAAGTATCAACTTATATGCAAATTGGAGCTTAGGGAAAAAAATAGGTTTTAAGCTAAAGATCCGTGATCTATCTTTTACATATGATTAATAGTCATAACCTTTTCCTTCACTTTTTGGCTGCTGATCATCATCATCATCATCATCATCATCATCATCATCATCATCATCATCATCATCATCATCCACGTGTATATGGCCTAGCAACCACGAAAATCTTTTCCGAGGCATGAGAGCTGAAATGTATGAATCACGGAGAGCTGGGTCAGAAGACAAATAATCCGAAGACCAATAATTCTTACATGAAGGACATTTTTTGATCCCCGTTAATAAATTGATGGCAATAAATTTCTGTTTCAGTTGGTTTGAAACTGGTGGAACTTCCAAGTTTCTGTGTCACATATAAATTTGTTTGAAACACAAGAATATCTAGTATACCACCACCAAATAAGCAGCCAAATATTTTAATGGAGTTTGTTTTGTCACAAAGAATATTTGAACCCTATTTACGTGAAAATTCAATAGTTCCTTTTGCAAGTATTGTCTTGCACCCACTCTATATGCTCTATTAGTTCTACATTATCACACACATCATTGTCGTTGACATCACTAATGCGAACAGAGTCACTCTCAACAGAAACACTTTCACACACAATGAACTATGTTCTCATTAGGTACAGTAAGTTGTGGTTGCTGATCGATTTCATCTGATTCACTTTCAATGTCTGAAGCAATTGACTCTGGATCACTTTAAATTTCTGCTGGTACGTTCATTAGCGTATCAGTACTGAGGTCAGAACCTCTAAATTGCTTGTTTGCCGTCTGCTATCCATACTGACGATCTATAAAGAATAAAAAATCTGCTCTCAGATTTACCTATGAAGGTCTTTAACATTAGGGCATTTCTGTATCATTAACTTGTGCGGTCTTCTCTTAAATCTTGTAGTTTCGAGAAAAAGTCCATGATCTATGCAAAGATCAATTAGTCTTTGACCATTCTTGTTTTTCAGTTTATGAGCCGGCCATTTACCAACAGCAGTGCGACATTTTCTTTCTTTCACAATTTTTCCAATGAAAACTCCTAGCAAGATTTTAATATGAATGTCAGGGATGTTTGATATTAGTTGGTCCAGTTCTTCCCAAAATATTTCCCTTCCTTCCTTATCTTTCATGTTTTTGTCATTTGTTGGTGCATAGACATTAATCAGTGTGTATATTTTGTTCTGTGTTTTGATTGTTAAGGTTGCTGTTCTTGGCGAATTTGACGAGAAGTCCTCCACTGAGTATCATGAACCAGAAATCCCATTCCCAATTGCACGGCACTTTTTATTACTCTTTTTCCCCAGAGGTCCTTTGTAGAGACAGTATCCCCCAGATTCAAATGGGTCCTGACCTATGTTTCGAAGTTCCTGAAGGGCTGTTAGAATTTTGTGTTGTTTAATTATGCCTGTTAAGTGTTTCAGTTTACCAGTTTTCATTATTGAATTTATATTTAATGTTGCAAAGAAAGCAAATTTTCCAGGTTCGCTGAATTTAAGTATCTGTTTGCCTTTTGTCTATTGGGCTGCCAGGTGTTCCAACTCATCACAATCTTCTAAGCGACACCCCACCATATCCGAGTGGTGTCTTATCTTGGACCCACGATGCTGTTTATCCAAGACTGTGGATTCTTTCGTCAGAAGACTCTCCATGTTGGATTAATTGTCTGATCAATGATCAGTGTTCTGACCATTGTCAGGATTTACAATTCCAGATGTGATCTGGAAAAGTGATAAATGAAATATGTTGGGATGATGAATGATCCTTGTAGATAAATATCCTGACTATTTTTTCCCCATGTTTAAAAAGTATGAAAGTATCTCGATGTGATCATCCTCATTGATAAGTTGGAAGTATTCCATTCAGCATCTGGAATTAAGTAATCGTAAAGCTTGTAGCAAACACTATGGAATTTATATTACACTGAACTTGTTGAATGGTGCCTTACCTGCAATCAGAGCCGAAAATTTTTCCAGCAACTGCTTTCCCACTGTAGTCATCATATGGCAACCCACGAACTATAGCATCCTTGATTCTCCTTCTCTCATGCTCACTTTAATTTCACTTTGTTTTGGGAGACATTCCGAAAGATCAACAACTCACAACACTCAACAATAAACACGAAACATGATGAAGTTGGCACCAAGCTAGTGTTTTGTTACGTTTTTTGTGTCTGCATGCTACAAGCCAATGCCATCTAGTTTGAAAGTAACGTAGTACAAGATGATTGTACTTTTGACAATAAGCATAGTACGAAGTCAAATTCTTTTCAGAAATCAAGAAATACTGGTTGCCTTGATCCAAAGCTTTCAGTATGTCACATGAGAAAGTGCCAAGTTGGGTTTCACATGATTGATGTTTTCGAAGTCCATGATGGTTGGCATTGAGGTCATTCTGTTCAAGATACCTCATTATGTTTGAGCTCAGAATCTGTTCTAAGATTCTACAACAAATAGATGCCAAGGACATTGGATGTTAGTTTTGTGGATCACTTCTACTACCCTTGTTGGGGGATGGGTGTGGCCTGTGCCTTTTTCCAAGAACTGGGCATGGTGTTTTGTTCAAGGGATCTACAACAGATTATAGTTAGAAGAGGGGCTACCACAGCTGCAAATTCAGTGTAGAATCTGATGGATTCCACCGGGCCTTTGTTCAGTTTTAACTATTCAGCTGTTTCTCGACGCCACTGACACTAATACTTATTTCATTCATCTTTTCGGTGGTACAAGGATTAAAGTGGGGCAATTCTCCTGGATTTTCCTTTGTAAAGGAACATTTGAAACAGAGTTAAGCATTTCAGCTTTTGCTTTGCTCCCCTCAGTTTCTGTTCCTGTCTCATTCGCTAGGAACTGGACACTAACTTTGGAGCCACTAACAGCCTTTACATGCAACTACAATTTCTTTGGGTTCTGTGTAAGACCATTTGACAATATTTTGCAATGGCAGTCATTGGAGACATCACAATAGTCACCGACGGCATCACACACTGCTCTCTTGCCAGCCAAATGCATTTCATTCAGCAGTGTTCTATCTATAGCCTTACACTTTGTTTTACACCTATTGTGCAGTAAACTGTTTCTTTGGAAGTTTCTTTACAGTCACTGTATACTATGGAGGTTCCCTTCCAATATAAGGGGTTTCTACTATGTACGTATTTATCCACTACATATCAGCTATTCTTTTAAACTTGAGCCATAGTTCCTCTACGTGGTACTGCCCTGTGCTGATAGTTTCAAGTTCCTCATTGAGGTATGATATTGATTTTTTTATCTGGTTTCCTGAAAATATTCAGTTTTAGGTCGATTTTACATTCATAGCCCCTGTGAAAAACCCATAATGTCAATACTGAAAATTCCTCGATTTTACACATCTTCCTAGTAAGGTTTACCTTAATTCTAAGATCTTAATTGACATCTGGCTTGACTTCATCCCATTTCCTTCCTACTGACATTTTATGTG
The DNA here is from genome assembly GCF_023864275.1 of Schistocerca cancellata. Taxonomy (NCBI): domain Eukaryota; kingdom Metazoa; phylum Arthropoda; class Insecta; order Orthoptera; family Acrididae; genus Schistocerca; species Schistocerca cancellata. The sequence goes on along the minus strand of NC_064630.1, from coordinate 322,234,342 downwards.
ACTGAAGAAGTTATAAGAGGCACAAAAGAAACGTGGTTCACACCACAGGTGATGGAAGAGTTGGAGTATTTTAGGCCATCACAGATAATAGGGGAGACATGATAGAGGAAATGCTGACATAATCCACGATCAGTGCTGCCGACACATCCTGCAACACTGAGCTTCACCATTAAATTATAATACAACTACTGCTAGGTTGCAGCAGTAATGGAGAAACAAGACAGTCGACACCAAGTGTTCCAGACCGAGCCAATACGTGATGAAGGGGCCCATCCACCACCTCTTCTTGTGCCACTTACAACTCAGTTTCATTTTTTTGCATGAATCTCCAATGTAATGCATTCAGCAATAATCTCAATTGTCAAACTTTTAAATTCAAAAATTGAGTAATCAAGGAAATGTCCCCCATTCTGGCTAGTGGACTCTTATTGGCTGGAGACTTGTTACATCACCCAATAGACAATGCAGCCACCACACCACACTAACAAATGTAAAATAAGCCGCCTACTGGATGTTTGGAGAGGGGGAGTGACACTCTAAAAACGGGAATGCAGGTAGGGATGAAAACATCTTGTGAATTGCTGAAAATATACTTTTCATGCAGATTATGTGCTATGACAGACATCACATGGAAATAGAACAAGGGTTTTGCGACAGCACATTTTAAAGACTTTCATGTTCAAATCCGACATGATACAGTTGCAACACATACATACACTACTCATGTATGCACTTTACACCCCACATTGTAGATCGTAAAGACTGGCAGTGGTGACAGAGGGCATGAAGCAAAACTGTAGCATCGGGTGCTACAGTTTTGCTTCATGCCCTCTGTCACCACTGCCAGTCTTTACGATCTACAATGTGGGGTGTAAAGTTTTCTTTCACATTTACATTTTATACACTGTACATAAAAATCACTGACCAGACTTCTATAAATGGTTCAAATGGCGCTGAGCACTATGGGACTCAACTTCTGAGGTCATTAGTCCCCTAGAACTTAGAACTAGTTAAACCTAACTAACCTAAGGACATCACAAACATCCATGCCCGAGGCAGGATTCGAACCTGCGACCGTAGCGGTCTTGCGGTTCCAGACTGCAGCGCCTTTAACCGCACGGCCACTTCGGCCGGCAGACTTCTATAAGCTAGTAATATCAACTGAGGAAGTAAACACATTTTTTCATGTGTGTGTTTCTCTCATCAGGCTTAAAATAAAACATTATTGATGGTGGGCATATGAACTGCAGCTCTTAAGAAAAGCATTAAATAATAACAGCAATGGTGACAAAGATTGCCATTAAGCAGATCTTCACATTTATGCTTATGGTTTAACCATTTAGCTGCTCTGATGAGTTTGGTTTGATTCCACATGTTCATCAATTTTTGCTTTTTTCTGGGTGAGCACAAAAGGATGATATCCCAAAAACACGTGTTTTGAAAATATAATTTGTGGTCACAGCATGTTAGAAAAAATAGCTCGATTAGCTTGTACCCAGATATTAATTTCAATTTTTTCCATGAGTTTTTAAGTGCTGTTACACAATTTTTTTAAGAACTGATGAAATCAACCACCACACATTATTTTATAAACATTCACTTAACTACCTCCACGTAGGCAAACTGTATACAAAGGATTGCTATTTTTAATCATATGCCAATTACACGTAGTTTTGCTCGTATTTTTGGGGTTTTAACATTTTCCTCAAGTCTGAATTTTCCTTAATTTTGCATTTTCTAAGGCTGGACCATATGAAAACGTAAAATTGGGCTTCACTGTATATCTTTTTGCATGTTTTTGCTTTTTGTAGTTCGATAATCATAAAGTGTGATTTACTTGAAAACTAGCATTATTTTTTATTTTTAAAACATTAAAAAAAGGAGTCTGGCCAGAAACATTTGGAACCTACCTTCTATATCACCCTGTCACAAATATTTGGCTGTTTCAAAAGTGTTGCAATTTCTGAATTTCCGGGGTTGCAGTTATGGTGGGACCTTTTTTTTTTGGGTGCTGGAAACTTATTGGATTTCACTTCTATACTGATGTGAGAATGTTACAATGTTTCTTGTTTCCTAACATACAGTCTGCCTCATTCACTATGTAGAACCAGCAGCTGACATACCCCCTTTCACTCCCATCATACCTTAGGTAAGCATTGACGACATTGCTGCAATAATTTAGACTATTCTGTCTCCTGCAGAAATGTATGCTAATGTTGTGAATTTGTCCAATTTTGAAGTTGTTTCAAAAGGATTCAGGCAAACTGCAGTTTAAACAGCATTAAGTGTTCATAAAATTCCATACTATGTAGTACAGATTTCTGTTGGTTGGCAGCACGATGCAACCTGCTGCCTGCTCACCACTCCAATTCATACTCATCATTGTTCTCAGCAAAGCTGGGTGTCACTGTTTCCTCTCCTGAACCTTCTGTAGCACCGTGCTTGAGCAACTGTGAATCTGACTGAAATATCTTCGAGGATTTATAACACCACCAACTAATACATACATGAAAGATCGCAATCACGATCCCGTTCTATTCTCAAATTTTCACTCATCACACAATCGACTGATATTTGTTGGTACTATCTCCACAGCAGGTCCTGCCACTGTAACTTATTCTTCTGATGACAATTAGTTTAATATAATTTATTTTGTATTTTAGACATTTTATTCTGTATTAATTATCTTTCTTGTTTTATCTGAATGACACCATCATTGTCGATTGAAAGATGTTAACACTTTTACTCAGTATTCTAATACATGAACAGAAACCAAATACCTCAATTGTAACCCAATTGGTATCTCATAACAGTCTCTTGTAACCAAATAAAATAATGACTTGCATTAGGAATCAAGTAATGTTTTTTAAAGGACAACATTTTTATCTTTCAATATCACCTTTACTTGAAAAGTACCATTAATGTTTGTAAATGGTATCCAAACATGTCTGAGAACTTTTACTGCAAACCTGTTCAAATACAATAAGACTCTGTAAGATAAAAGAATTTAGTGCTATGCTCTCTTGCTTTTCACAAACTTGTCAAATTTTGAGCAGATCAAAAGACTGTAGTCTGTAATAGTGGTTATTTCACAGTTTCTCATGTATCCCATGCATTAGTGCCATGCTAGTCATATGTCACGTGATTGTTTGAGCAAAGTCATTACTGTATCCAGCTTACCAGGAAATCACGAGCACGAGTATTGTTTGTTTACCTAGCCTTACAAATTCTAGTTCACTCTGAACAACAGAAGACGGCCCTGAATTTTTCAGCTGATGAGTTTGGGAAAAAAAACTATCTAGTAATTGAGTAAATATGGTATTTTGTTCAAAATTACTTTAAACTCAACAGGAGACCCCTACCCACAGCAATCCCCTGCAGCTGCCAAACCAAACCTTCATCCCCCCCCCCAGCACAATATTTACTGCAGCACTATGCTTCAGTTTCAGACAGTGTGTTCTCATGTGGGATTGTTTATTGTGCAACAAGATTTTGCTTGTTTTCCATTTCTTACAGTTGCTCAGTTAACATTTTATCTGTTATTATTACTATTTTTTCTGATACTGGACAAAGTCTGAAGCAAGTTCATCAAACATTTAGTGGGAAAAGTTCAGGCAGCTCTTTCTTGGCAAGGGAGAAGATAGTCAGTAGTATTGGTTTGCACGTATGTGCCTACATTGTCAACAATTATTCTTGATAAAGCTCCCAAGATGTGCTTAAAATGATAAGACCATATCAAATGTTGTGCCGACAGCAATAATTTTAAAAATCTAGTACAGTTTGAGCACTCACCAACAAGATTATTAGGGAAGATACCGCCAAAGATTTGAAAAAAAATCTGTCAATCATGCACTGCACACCAGGAAAAAAAACCATGGTAGAACGGCAGTATTTTAGAAAATTCAGTAAAGGTAATGATCATTTAATAATTGTACACATGGAGTCAGATGAACATTTTGAGTGTACAGTTTATTTATATATTTATTTTACCTGTCAAAATTTGGGCCTTCACACCTTCTCTTACATCTAACCAGAATGTCTAAGTAATTGCATAATAAATTTTGAACTAACAATAACAAGGTAATTAGCAGTGGCTGAGTATGAATGAGATTACTCTGAGGATCTTAATTCTCATCGCACACTGTTGCCGTTTTCAATGTAATTGCTGCCACACTGATGTATTTTAAAATGTATTGCTATTATTCTTTCTTCCAACTGGATAGGTTTCCTCACTTCAATTAAGAGGCATATCTTTTTTAATTTTGTCAGAAATAAGTAGAAAGTTTGATCACACACTGTGATAACAGGTTAATTGTAAATTTAATGATATGTTTCTCATAACTAAACAAAAGAGGAGACACCTTCGTTTACAGATGCACGAGGGTAAGATTAAATACAGAATCTCTAATTCTCTCATGCTGGAGATCTGACAGATAATATTATGTATCCTGAAGGTTTTGTTGGCACAATATTTACAGCTAAATTCAATTAAGAACTTTCAATGATGTGAAAGTAAAGTAAAACCTCTGTGTACACTATGCTTCTCTTCCTATTACCGTTTATGTTTGTGTTTATGTTTATGTTGTTTGGCTGAGGAGACCAAACAGCAAAGTCACTGGTCTCATAGGATTAGGGAAGGAAGTTAGCTGTGCCCTTTCAAAGGAACTATCCCGGCATTTGCCTGGAGCGATTTAGGGAAATCGCGAAAAACCTAAATCAGGATGTCCGGACATGGGTTACCCTGTTTAACTAGTGTGATGTTGACTTCTTGTTTTTGTTCCAAGTCAGGCACAATTAACCAATGGCAAAAAATTGCTAAAAAAATATCTTCCCTGTAAAATTAAGTAAGTATTCCCAGCACTATTATTAAATACTTTGAATAGTCTACTCAGCAAAGGTTCATCAAACACCACAATTATTACATTTCTGTGCCAATTTTATTATTTTTTAAATTTTTTTGTAAGTCAAAAAGCACTCAATTTTGTGGAACTTATTAAAATAATGATTTCAGATAAAATTACTATCTACTTACACTCCTCCAATAGTTACTGTACAGCATATTTTTTCAGGAAAGTTGTCTCTTGCTGTTTGAATGTAATCAACAACAACATTAACCCTTTTCCCAATAAGTTTCTTCCGAAGAAATTCACGAGCTTCGAACATCCATGGGATGTCATACAGAGGACGGAAAACTTTGTTTCTCTGTTGTGGAGCATCATCTGTCTTGCCATCTGCTTGCCTGCAAGCAAACTGTCCACATTATTTCCAATGATAAATACCAGGAACTTAATCTTCATTATTTAAGATGTGATGTAAAAAAGTATTATGTTTCTATCATTAGTCAGAAAACTTAACAGTGGGGAAGGAAGAACTGACCTTGGTGGCCGAATACTGGCAAGAAACACCTTTTTAACCTTGCCATCAGGTAAACGAACATTCAAGGCATCTCCATTCATAACTTCAACTACAATTCCCGAAAACTCTTTTTCTTTTCCAGAAACCTATAAACAGATTCACAACAATTAAGATTTTATTGGCAGTGCACTGGCGTTCAGAGAAGCCACACACATTGTTCATACTGTACCTGTGGACCTGTTGCTTGGTAATCTTTCCACAAGCGTAATTTTTTTTCCTTTGCCACTTTCTCTGCTGCCCGTAACTTTTCAGCACCCGTTGTCATGAATGCCATTGACCAATCAACACAACGTGCAAAACCTTGCTTCAAGAGGACTTCAGCAATATTTCCCTTCTGCAATAAAATGAAACAGAACATCCACGTGTTTTAGAAAAGACAAATTTCATTTGTACAAAAACTCAAAAATTTGAAAACTGCACACTTATTGCATTAGTAAAAGAAACCAAGAAGTAACAACAAATTTTGAACTTGAGTTATTTAATAAGAAGTGAGATTTTGTAAGATGAAAAAATGAATATCAAACAATGGAAAATCCAGGATGGAATGTAACAATATCATGAAAAAAAGTTGCCACTCACTCACACTGGAGACGGTGAGTCGCAAATGAGCACAACAAGAGGACAGTCTTTCTGTTGTGCCTATCTGTGACTCAGCATCTCCGCTATGTGGTGAGTGCCAACTTTCCTTTTCATAATATTGAAAAAAATTAATATAACCTATTAAAAAGAAAATTGCAGGAAGAAATAAATGACTTCACACACCGGGTGAAGGATGCTGCCAACAAAGTTGTTGTTGTTGACAGATTCCAGGACAATTTCAACATCCCTCTGAAGCAACATGCTTTCCACGACAAACTTGGCCTCATCTGCATATGGTACAACTGCTGTAGGATCAGGCTTCCCATCAGCGTCCAACTTGAAACCTGGGCACTGCAAGGTACAAAAAATTTCAGATATCAAAGTAGTGGTAAAACGAGCTCAGATTTGCCACATGAAAACAGCACAGCTGCACACTCATTATTATCAAAGCAAACAAGGCAATAAACCGATACTAACACTGCTTGCTAAAAACTAATGTTAAACAAATTGTTTCCAGCTATGAAATTAGTTCACGTACATACAGGTGTTTATCAGATGTGGTACAGCAATGACTTCAAAATCTACTCTGTCACATTTCCCAAAAAAGACATAATTACATCCAATCTAATTTATTATTATAACAATTTATAATAAATACGAAATTATGGATTGGCCCAATGTAGAACTCCACAGAGCATTCATTTGCTGTCAGTCATTAATATTAAACAAAAGCCATTTCATTTTGTCATTTCGAACGTTCTCTATTTCGATAAAGCAAATCTGTTAAGTCCAACAGATTCACCAGAAAAAGGGACTCTCTTCAGTAATAAAGTCTACCATATAGACTAACAACTGATACTGAAGAAGCACTTTATTTCTTGGAACAATCAAAATATAACCTGCTGTTATATACTCTCTGGATTGAATAAAGACTGTCATGAAAATGTTACACTAATGTCTTCTTTCAATAGCTCACTAAATGTAGTTACACCAATTTGATCCAGTGACAGTAATATATAGTTCTTTGTTTACGACATTACCATCCAATAAATGAGAAAATGCAAGTCCCACGGTTTAAGAAAGTAGAATAGTATTCGTGCACTGATTAATTACAGCATGTGTCCTATGCTATTCAAAGTGATATTTATATGTGCATGCTGGCATGCAATCTCTGTCAACTGTAACACACACTTTCCAAACTGCCCAGACAGTGTTTCTAGAGGAGTTTTGAAAGTAATTACTTCTATGCCCACCATACAGCCTAGACCTGGCACCATGAGATTTCTTCCTAATAAGCAAGGAAAGCTAAGCTGCATCATCGTTTGCAGTCCACAATAAAATATAATCACTGAGTTAAGACAGTTCATTGCAACTTTTATTAATAAATCAATGTGTTTCAAGGTATGACCCTCATCTTCCGGCTGCAATGGCAGTACAAAGAAACATTTAGCAAAAGAAATAAAATATTGATGTAGTTCTTTACAATCTAGGCATGTCCTCTGGAAAAAGAAGGGTGCTCCAATATGAGGGAATACCGACTTCATCTGTTGGTTACCTATTCTCATTTTTTAATAATAAAACAATCATTCACTTCTATCATATGAAATGGCTGTCCTGTGGTAACAACACACCACAAGATGCTGGCCATTTCATACGAACAAAGCTTGTGGTTACTAAAAAAAACCTATGTGAAGAGCAAACTAACAAATTAAGTGAATATTCCCTTATATTTGATTATACCTCTCTTTCTCCACAGGACGGCCAGAGGACATGCCAAAACTGTAAACAGTAACTTTAACATCTAAGTGTGCTTTTGTTAAATGTTTGTGTGTGTTGCCACTGTAGCCTGAAAATGATATCCGTACCTCAAAAGATGTTGCTTTATTAAATAATTTATGTACCATCAAAAAATCTGACTGGTTGCAGTCTCTGAAATCTTTTGTATTTATTGTTTATAATTTCATACTTGCCCCCTTTTGCGTGCCTGTCAATGACTCAACGCTTCTACTATGAGGTGAGGGGCCTCCACTAGTCCCAAATTATTTACATTCGACCGGAACTTTGGTCAGTTACAAACAGTAGAATGAAAGCCATAACAGTACCCCTGTCACTTAAAATTATACATTTGCAACCAATGGAAAAATACAACTGGGAATGATTATTCCTCATTGGTGATGAAATGCACCTTCCTAAGATGTACTTTTTTTCTCGTCTGTATGATCACCACAATGTCCAGATTATTCAACAACAGCATTTACAAAAACTATATATACATTAATGAAATATCTAAGTTACATTTCACACCATGGGGTTTTTAATATTGCTACATATATTGAAAGATACTTACACGAATACCAGATATCATCAGCGTTATGTGATAAAAATCAGGTAACAGAAAAGCACGAACTGTTGACCCATCACGGACATGCTCAATAATGGCTTTTATTGGTTTTTGCTGAAATTTGTCCACAAAATTTCTTGGATTTTCAATTGCCCATTTGATGTCTCTTACATGTTCCTGGAATAATAAAAACCAGTAGATAACATGAGTACATGGATAAAATGTGGTACTACCTCACCAAGGGAAGTGTGTGCGCTCAGTATTGAGAACATCCTTTTAATGTGTTGCAATTTCAAGGACAAAAGATGTTGGACAGCTAGCTACTGTCATTTACAGCTCATGTTGTTCTTTTAGGTATAAAACACAGTGAGAACAAAGAGTATAGACTTCCCTGCTATATCACCTTAAATTAGTTTCTCAAAAACACTGCTTTCCAGGCACACCCCTTAATCAGGTAGAGCTATAACTGTTCACTCATGCAGACTTAAATATAATAGCATAAAATGGTATTTAACAATGTTATGAAAAGGGAAGCTGCTACTCACCACATAGCGGAGATGATGAGTCGCAAATAGGCACAACAATAAGACTGTCTCAAATAAAGCTCAGCCACCTGTGGTGGTCACATCTGCAGTCACGAGTGGTCCCTCTCGAAATATAGCGAGGGTCTCACTGAAGCCTCCACAGACTGTAATTATCCTCCCAATCTTGTACAAAAAAATCTCCCGTGGTTTATCTTTCAAGTCTCCCACCATCTCCCAAAGTCCCACTGTCTGGCCATAGAGGAGCATTCGCCTCGCAACTCAGCACCACCCAGGACTAAAGCAACTGAATTACTTTCTCCACAAGGGTTTTGACTAACTCATCGTGCCCTGAAATGAGAAGTTTCCTGCATTATCCTTTCCGCCCCTCCCAAAGTGGTATTCCCCTGTCCACCAAAACTACACAATATACTCATCCATCCATACACTGCCCCTGCTCCCAAACTCTTATCTCATGGCTCACACCCCTGTAACAGACCTACATGCAAAAACAGTCCCATACATACCACCACCACCACCACCAATCTAGTCACAAATGTCACCTAACCCATTGAAGGCAGGGCTACACGTAAAACCAGTCACGTATTCTACAACCTAAGCTGCAACCGCTGTGCTGCATTCTATGTGGGCATGACAACCAACAAGTTGTCTGTACACATGAATGGCCAACGGCAAACTTTGGCCAAGAAACAAGTGGACCACCCTGTTGCTGAGCATGCTGCCAAACATGAAATCCTTCATTTCAATGACTGCTTCACGGCCTGTGCCATATGGATCTTTCCCATCAACACTAGGACTTCTCTCCCATCAAGTCCCGCCTTTGTTCCCATTCCATCACTACACAGCCCTCTTTGCACCCAGTCTTTTTACTTCTCTCCTTTTAGTTATATCCCCCCCCCCCCCAATGCCCTCCGTCTAACCTCCCAACTGCACATAGCTGCCCTACCCTCTCTCCACCTTGCCCCTGCATGCTCCCCAGCAGCACTTCACTGTCTGCCATCCCTACCCTATTATTCCTCCCTGTCCCCAACCCAGCCTCCTCCTTACCCCCACCCAGTTGCCACTCCTATCATGCACTGGGGCTGCTGGTCGCAGTGTGGCTTCAGTTGCCTAAGACAGCAGTCCTGTGTGTGAGAGTTGCGTTTGCTTGTGTTTGTGTGTATGTATGTGTGCATCTCGTCTATTTTTGATGCTGTCTTACTGGTCAAAAACTTTATATGTGACAGTCTTTTTGTTGTTCCTATCTGCGACTCAGCATCTCCACTATATGGTGAGTAGCAACGTTCCTTTTCATAACACCGTTACTTTCCATTCTGGACTTTCGACTGTACAAAATAGTATTTAACATGATACTGGTGTTATCAATAATACAGGTTTTTGTAACAGCTTCATCTCTGTAATGTATAAGACATCCACTAAAAATTATCAGTAACACAGGAAAAATGTATTTTAACCAAACAAAAAGAACTAGGTGGCTTTAGAAACTGGGTGAGCCACCTGCACAGGAAAAATGTATTTTAACCAAACAAAAAGAACTAGGTGGCTTTAGAAACTGGGTGAGTCACTTGCACATCATGAATGAAATTGTAGAATGCTGCCATGGATGTGAATTACAGCTTTGCCTTGAATCCACAGGCTATGATAAAGCTCTCAATTTACAGAAAATCTGTACTAACAGCCCTTCAAAACCAAGGTGCTTATTCTATTTATACCAGTATTAAGAAACTAAATGACTTACAGGGTGATTCAGGAGGAATGCCACATCAATTTATGAGGCAATTCCACATGTGGAAATAAATGAAAAATGTCCTACGAACACATGTCCAATTTTCAATCGTTACAGAGTTGGAGAGGCTTGAAGACTACACACGGCCATAAATGAATATGAAGACAAGTTACTTACTGAAATACTGTACAGGCACTGTGATAAACAGAATAATGGTGGACAGATGGCTTACTCATCATGCAGGAGGTGTGGGGTTCTCCATTCTCCAACAGTTGGCAGCATCATGTCGTCATACCGAGGCAACAGCTGGAAGCATACTCAGTCTTCAATAGTGGGTTGGATCAGTGAGCAATCTTGTAGCCGTGTGTGTGTGTGTGTGTGTGTTTTTAGTTGAGAAAGTCCACTGTGTCTATGAATACCAACATGCCGCATATGTTCACTCACGGAGAATATGCAGGTATATTGTTTGTATATGGATACTGTAATAGCAGTGCCCATGTGGCTGTGACAGAATACCAGAAATGTTCCCTGATCGACAAACCCCCCATGCCAGGGTATTCCCCAGGATTTTTCAACCATTGTGTGCATTTGGATACAACCAGTGTACACGTAACACCATAACATGAGGCGCCCAGTTAGTTGAGGAAAGGGAAAACATAACTGCAATGGTGTAACTGAGTCCCACCACCAGTACACGGCTTATTAGCAGTCAGCTCAGTATTCAACAAATGCAAGTGTGGTGTGCTTTACATTTTGATGTGTTGTTCCTGTTCCATGTGCAGCCCATGCTACATCTATGTACAGCAAGCAGATAACAGTTTTATGTATGGTGGGCTGTACACAAAGACGTCATGCAATACACTATTTACAAATGAGGCTACATTTACATGCAATGGTATCATGAACACCCAGAATTCTTATATATGGGTGACAGAGAACCCACATGACACTAGGGAAACAAGATTCCAAGTCAGGTTCTCAGTGAACATCTGGTGTGGTACGACTGATGGCCTGCTAATAGGGCCTGTGTTCATGCCAAATTGAATATGTAGATTTCCTGATAGAAGCCCTACCTACGCTTTTGTAAGATGTGACATTAGAGCAACGATGGGAAATGTACGTGCAGCATGATGGATCACCACTTCACTGTGCTGGACAAGTAGCACAGTATCTAAATAACTCATTTCCTCAATGGTGGATTGGCCATGGTGGACCATTAACTGGCCTGCCAGATCACCAGACCTAATAATGTTACACTTCTGTTATCGGGTTGGTGAAAGGGGAATGTCTATGCTATGAAGATGGCTAAATGTGAAGAACTTGTTGCTCACATCAGCAACACTTTTGCCCGCCGAGATGATGTCCAATATGCAACACAACACATCCTAGAACAAGTTGACAAGTGCACCGAGATTGGTGGGAGACTTTCTGAACACCTCTTGTCGACTGTCACACCATAATTCTTACCCCCACAGCACCTATACAGCATTTTGGTAATTAATATTCACATTTGTCTTCATGATCATTCATGGATGTGTATAGTCTTCAACCCACTCCAGTTCTGTAATGATTGAAAATCTGACATGTTCATAAGACTTTTTTGGTGTATTTTCACATGTAGAATCAAATCACAAATTGTGTGACATTCTGCCGAAATCACCCTATATATCAATGCAGAAACTCTTATTAGATTGCATCAATATAGTGGACAATTCAGAATTTAAAGAGGTGTCTGGCAATGGGAATTCCATCACTAAAGCTACTATTAACAGCTCCGGATGGTTTTCAAACAACTAAACTGGGAAAAATAAGGGAGATATGTTAGTGGAACATAACTAAATCATGATGGCTTTGCAAATGGCTTTGTACTGTTTGCCACCTGTGCAAAATAATCTTCAAAAATGGAAAAATTCAATACAGTTACTTTGAAAGTAGACCTGAAAAAGACTTATGCTAATACAAAATCTAATACCATAATAATAACACCGAAAGGAAAACTGCACAAATTAAAAACAAAGTAACAGAACCAGAAGATGAGATTTATACTTTGAGTAAAATATGGTGGCAATGGACTGAAAAAAAAAGAGTAAAAATAGCCTGTAATGTTTTTGATAAACCGAATAAAAACCTCAAAAATAAGTTTTCAATGTTCCAATCAGCCTTTTGTCATTAGTCAATTCCAGCACTAATGGTCAGTTGTGCAACCGCAGAATAAAACCAGTAACAGCTATCTGAGGAATAGGCAAACTATGGTATAACTGGGAGCATGTATCATGTAATGTCATTTTATTCCTTTGTTAATCATTCCTGGAGGAGCGTTTCCATTCAGTCAGGTTGTGAATGGAACTTTCAGAGTATTTTGTATGCAAAGTTCATGATATTTAGTTGATTCCACCATTGCCTGAGAAAACATTTGTGCGCGAGTGCAAAGTATTCGAAATGCCAGAATTTTGCTCTCGAGGGGACAGACTAGTGAAGCAGCCATAGACTTCAAGAACTTGATAGGAAACAAGAGCGTTGACATCATCACAACTAATGAAAATGTTGATAAACATTTCTGCAAACTTGAAAGCTATGTATACATATAACACAACACTAATACAGGGTGATCAACAAGTCAGTATAAATTTTAAAACTGAATAAATCATGGAATAATACAGATAGAGAGGTACAAAGTGACACACATGCTTGGAATGACACAGGGTTTTATTAGAACCAAAAAAATACAAACGTTCAAAAAATTTACGACAGATGGCGCTTCATCTGATCAGATAGCAATAATTAGCATAACAAAGTAAGACAAAGCAAAGAAGATGATCTTTACAGGAAATGCTCAATATGTCCACCGTCATGCCTCAACAATAGCTGTAGTCGAGGAATAATGTTGGTAACAGCACTGTAAAGCGTGTCCAGAGTTATGGCGAAGCATTGGCGTCAAATGTTGTCTTTCAGCATCCCTAGAGATGTCGGTCGATCACAATACACTTGCGACTTCAGGTAACCCCAAAGCCAATAATCGCACGGACTGAGGTCTGAGGACCTGGGAGGCCAAGCATGACGAAAGGGGCGGCTGAGCACATGATTATCACCAAACGACGAGCGCAAGAAATCTTTCACGCGTCTAGCAATATGGGGTGGAGTGCCATCCTGCATTTTGGTTCTAATAAAACCCCATGTCATTCCAAGCGTGTGTGTCAATTTTTACCTCTCTAACTAAATTATTCTGTGGTTTATTAAGTTTTCAAATTTATACTGACTTTTTGATCACCTGGTATATTAAAGTAGGTTAAATAAAGAATCACATACACTGTTTGACCAGTAAGAGACTTGTTTCAAAAGTTCACAATTTTCCAAATCCCAAACATTTTCATGCAGACTCGGGGAACAGATAGCATGGAAGTATAGTAAACAAAAGAGGGAGGGAGGGCACCATCTTGGAGCTTCATTTTTACGAGGGATAAAGCAACTCCAATGGTGCTTGTGTGTACTAGAATAGAATTAGTAAAGAAGTAATAAATTAAAACATCATGCCTGATGCTGAAGTTTTAATGCACGAACAGTGAAAATATAGAAAATGAAACTTTTTCATTATTCTGTAGGAGGTGCCAGAGAAAGAAAGTTTTGAGGTTTTAAATTACATGTAAAGTTTGTCGTAAGTCTCTTAAGTGCTCTCATTTTCAAATACTGGATGAATATAGTCTAGACAATCCGCATGCTGACAGTTATGCTGTCTGAAGATGTATACACATTTTAATAGTTGACTTATTGTTTTGAAGTTTTAATGTAAAATTCTACCTTCTAATAAATGACAGTCAATGTTTTTGAAACTGTTAATAATCTAGTGATGATTTCTAATCAGCAAGTAGCTTGTCTCAAGGCTACACATGGAAATGCCAATTAGTTCTATGCACCAGACATCTGGGTGTGTGGCTCCTGTGGAATACAGCTCTTATGGGCCTACCCAAGGCTATGTCCATTCAGCCTACAGCTGTCCTACCAACCACAACAATTTTCACATACTACTGCTTACATCAAAAGTGAATGTACAGAGTGACAAAATCCCTTTTGAATCCTTTTCCCTTTATGCCTCTATTGCTGTTTGATGCATCAATGTTTTAATAGTGTTTTAGATGTTTTTTTGTTCTTGGCATTAGCAATTCTATTCATTGTAGGAATCAGATGAATCACTAATATTACATTACAGCTGGTGTTCAGCTGGTCTGACTGTAGCAACAGACTGATATGTAGCACTGCCCGAGGCCTACGTTATGTAGAAAGGTTATGATTTGCCTAAGTCAATGAAAATGAATGCCAAAAAAGCAATGGTGACCAGTGGCCTGTAGTGCAGCTTGACGTTTATCCCTATTTAATCGACTGATTTTGGGAGAAACTAATTTTTTTTCTCATTTTAATTGCTCTTAGAAAAGAAGTTTGTAAATGTCTCACTACTGCGCACTGAAATATGATAACACGTCACCATCTAGAGAGAGGTTCATGAATGAACAGAGGAAATAGGGGTATGAAAAACCAATTCCTTGCTTGCTGATGGCTTATGCGGAGATAAATGACTATCACTGGGAGTAAAAAGAACCAACTGCAAAATGCAAATTTCACGGGATCAAGAAAGGCACGTGCTCAAGGCATCTGCAACTTCATCGTAACTCACATCAATGATTTGATTCAGTTTTAATGATAACTTGTCAGTTGCACAGTTTTTCAAACTGTCATTTTGGAAACATCGAATAGCTTTCCCAAGTACAGAACAAAGTAGATGTGGATTTGTTTAAATTACAGCCTTCAGACTTACATCATGAGCTAAATTATATTGTATAGCCAAAACTATTTCATGAAAGCATCAGATACTTTGAACTTAGTGAAAACAACTTGGCAGCTCTGCCTCAAAGTGATAAGCTACTGCACTTAACAGCGATCTACCCCAATGGCAGCCACATGCCAAATGATGCTTCTTTACGCCAAAACAGATGAAACGACTCATACGAAATACTACGAATAAGGACATACTGTGCACTTGTTATGCATTCTATTAAAAAGTACTATCTGATCATCCACATTTCAATGAAATGGCACCTGGACCATTACGCAGTGCAGAAATGGAGATGAGCAAATTTGACCAATAAACAAATGAATAAAAGTAAGCAAAAGAATTGCATAAATATGTGATATGGACCAATTCCTTTGTTGTAACCTATGAAATTTAAGTTCTTAAAAAGGGGTGGTAGTGTGTTCCCACACATGTGAAATTTTCTGACTTTTTAGTACAAACCTTAAAAAAAATGATACATTTTGGACAGCTCTTTAATGCAAAGTATCACTCAAAACTGCATATTTTCATAATATACAGATATAAATATGAAAACTAACAAACACTACATGTTAGCACTGCAACATAGCGGCCTATCAGTTTGCTTCTGTCAGCCAATCACAGCGAAAGATGCTTGGTGTCACAGAAACATTGCTATTTTGTCTTGCAAACTCATTAACACAGCGGACTGAACACATTCAAAACATTAAACAACAAGTTTGGAATTGAAAACAAGAAAAACATTACACATGCAGCAAAGCTACCATGTTGTTGTTGTTGTGGTCTTCAGTCCGGAGACTGGTTTGATGCAGCTCTCCATGCTACTCTATCCTGTGCAAGCTTCTTCATCTCCCAGTATCTACTGCAACCTACATCCTTCTGAATCTGCTTAGTGTATTCATCTCTTGGTCTCCCTCTACGATTTTTACCCTCCACACTGCCCTCCAATGCTAAATTTGTGATCCCTTGATGCCTCAAAACATGTCCTACCAACCGATCCCTTCTTCTAGTCAAGTTGTGCCACAAACTTCTCTTCTCCCCAATCCTATTCAATACCTCCTCATTAGTTACGTGATCTACCCACCTTATCTTCAGCATTCTTCTGTAGCACCACATTTCAAAAGCTTCTATTCTCTTCTTGTCCAAACTAGTTATCGTCCATGTTTCACTTCCATACATGGCTACACTCCATACAAATACTTTCAGAAACGACTTCCTGACACTTAAATCTATACTCGATGTTAACAAATTCCTCTTCTTGAGAAACACTTTCCTTGCCATTGCCAGTCTACATTTTATATCCTCTCTACTTCGACCATCATCGGTTATTTTACCCCCTAAACAGCAAAACTCCTTTACTACTTTAAGTGTCTCATTTCCTAATCTAATTCCCTCAGCATCACCCGACAAGCTACCATACACCACATTAAAGATCTCTCCAATACGTGTCTTTTACAACAATTTCTGCGATAAAGTACAGAGAAATGTGAGAATATCAGATAATTGTGCTACCTATGGACCCTACCTTGAAGTTCACTTTTTGTGTTATTTAGTAGTTGATTAATGAAATGGAAAGGAGAGTATGTAAACTTTAGGTTAGAGAGAAATATTGCACCTCTTCTTGAATCTTGTTTGCGGTTGCAGACTTATCCGTTGTGTACGTCTAGGTTAGTTCCAATCAGCAAATGTAGCAGCCTTCTCTTCTGTGGAACACAAGAGCCATACCTGACAGTGAATGTAAACTATTATTAATGAAAGAAAGCAGCTGAAATTTAGGAACCTATAAACACTGAAGAAACAAAGCTCCAGAATGTCTTGGAAGAAAATGTGAAAAGAAATAATGGCATGTCATGGAATAGTTTTAGAAAACCAATGGAATGGAATGATCTTAAAAGAAGTGTAGCACATTCGCAGAAATGTACTACGACTGAAAAGGTGGAAAAGAGGCAGCCATTAAAAACAAATGGGACAGGATTTAACAAAGACAGCATGAAAATTTAAAAATTCTGAAAGTGAACAGCACAATATTGGTCACTCAGAAATGATATTAATCCAGAAATTAGCAAAGATGAGGAATGAATGGAAAAAGATATGAAACTAATATAAAATTTAAGCATCATATGGGTGCTGCAAGCTGACCAAATAACTTTAGAGTGTATAAAAACAGCACAACCATTAGAGGTCAAAAAGGTAATTAGTGAATGGAAGGGGAAAATAATGTAAGAAATCAGGACAATCGAAAATGTGGATTCAGTGCAAGGAGTTGAGAGAATATTAGTACACCTTCAGAATTTCTAATAGAGTTGCACAACTCTGAAAGAACAAATATTCAGATATTTATGAAATACCAATGGAACTTACAGACATCATGCCAAAATGTGGGACACGAACTATACAACATCAGCAACTAAATGAATGGGGAAGTTACATCAGATTTTGGAAAGAACGTAATTATTACAGTTCCCTAGAAAGCTAAAGCAGACAGATGGGAAAAATACTGTACACTCAAGGTACAAGCATACGCATCAAAAAGACTCAAATAGGCAGTTCACTGAAGACTGGAATGGAAAATAAAGGGAGTTAGGAGAAGATCAGTTAAGTTTTAAGAGAACAAGTACTCAATAATTAATTTAAGCAATGTGATTAACAAACCAAGCAGATTCAAGAAAAGCAAGAAAACATACATTATATATTTGCAACAGGCTTTCAATAATTAGTAACTGAATAAAATTTTTTAAATTGTTAGGCAAATGGTGTCAATTACAGGTAGAAGGGTAAGACATTCTCTTGATGCAAAGGAGACTTGATTAGGAAGCACTGACAGTGGCACGAGAGATCTAAATTAGAAAGATTTAGGTCACGATGCTCACCCAGCACTGACGTTTAATTCGTCTACTGAAAGGGGAATGAAGGAAGTATAAAACTGACTCTGTGTGTGTGTGTGTGTGTGTGTGTGTGTGTGTGTGTGTGTGTGTGTGTGTGTGTGTGTCCAAAGACCACAAACAAAATAAGATGAAAAAGAAATTGCATGTTTGATGTAGATGTGTATCTTGTGCTGGTACTTCCGTTGTAAAGCTTAGTATGAACAGACTGACTGTTACACTTTTTCTGCAATTTTTTGCTGCAGAACCTTTGTGACTGGGACTTCCTCACCCCACTATGCAAAGAATTGTGTTTGCTGCTTTGTTTGCCTCAAGGAAAGCGAGAAGCTGAAAGTTGAGTCATCTGCTGTGCTGCTGCAAAATATACATTATATAAATAAAGCAAAGCTGCATTCCTCGCCGAAGTAGACTTTCAGAAATGATTTACTTTATGTATAAAACTTTGAAAGCCTCTTGTTTTGAGAGCTCATGTTTCACTGTGCAGTTGTTCTGAAACATTTTCAATCAAATTGATATCACTTAAGATGAATTGCATATCTCTAATCAGTTTTCCAATGGAGGAAAGGGCAGCTACATGAAACTTGGAATACAAACCACGCTCCGTTTGTGGCAAATCTCCACGTTGCTGAGAGGTGAATGCTAGCTGAAAATGCAGAATGAAAAAACGTGACCTGGTTGCGATCTGATCCCACATCCTTTCAGTTCCCAGCCACATACTCCCCACCACTAGACCACAGCACAAGATTTGAATTTGGTCACGTCTGCTGCTCTCTAATTATGGTAGCTGTATGCTAGGTGGCAATGGTATTGTTTGTGCAGTGGTAAAGGACTGTAATTAACCATAATTCAGACAACTTATACGAAATATTTGTAAATTATATATAGAAGAGATGACATTCCAAACGAGGAATGGGTGAAATATTTATCTGTTACGCTGTTTCCTAGTTCTACATTTTACATAAGAGGTTCAACTCTGTATCACACCAGAATTGAGAAAGACACAACCCGCCCCTCTCAGTGATTTTCTGGCTCCAATAGGTCTAAAACATAAGTTGATCCAGCCTTACATCACAACTACAGGGACTGGATAAAAATGTGAAAACACTGTAAGAAATACTTGTTTGCTCATAAATACAGGGGACAGCCAAGCCTGCAGGTTGCACTGTTGAGTTTGAACACAAATGGCACCTGTGCAACGTCCTAGAGGGCAAGCGTCAGTCATGATCAGAAGTGTGTTCTGCATAGTTTTGAATGCATTATATCAGAGCTAAGTGGACTTTAATTTGAGCAAATTGTTGGTGCTTGTATAGTGTGCACTTTTGTAACAAAGGGAACCAAAAGTGTTTGTGGTTTCAACATGCACTTATCAACGATTTATAGTGCATGTAGGGAAATCAGCTGCTAAGTCACAACAAGGGCAAAAGTCAGTGTTGAGTGATTGTGCTGGATGATCATTGGCAAGGATGTTGACAAAAAATAAGAGGACAACAGCTGCAAAAGTCACTGTTGAACTGAATAATGCACTCGCGAATCATGCAACACAAAACAGCACAAAGGCAGCGTCACAAGCAGGGAATTGCAGGTGAACTGGAATTCCAAGACCACTAATCAAGCCAAATGCCTGTAGCAAGAAAGTGGTGCCAAAACCATAAAACCTGGACTATGACACAATGGAAGAATGTCATTTGGTTGGCTGTGTCTTGTTTCACATTGTTTCTGACAACTGGTAGCGTTTACATCCATGAAACATGGCAGGGTTTCAGTGATTATTTGGGCAGCCATATTGTGGTATTTCACCGATCATCGATTACTCTATGGTCACATAACTTCCAATGATTATGTGAGAGTTTGGCTGATCACGTCCAACCCACTGTAAAATGTTTGTTCCCCAATGCCAATGCTGTGTTCAGGCAGCCTGTTCACACAGTTCAAATAAACCAAGACTGGTTCTGTGGACGAGGATGAACTGTCGCACTTCCTCTGGCCCTCAGTCATCAGATCTCAAGATTACTGAACCCTTGTGGTCTGCTTTGGCAAGTAGAGTGCTTGATCCTATCCACCTCCATCACTATCACCTCAACTTGGCACTATTTTATAAGAAGAGTGATATAGGATTATCTTGAAAACACAGTATCTGTATCTATCCATTAAGAGATGACTGGAAGCTGTTTTGAATGCCAACGAGTTTACTGAACTGTATTAGGCATGGTAAAGTGTTATGTTTTTGTACTTCCAACCTCTATACCAGATACACTGTAAATTTTGTATAGCCTTTTCTTCATCATGCTCTTAAACTCTTTCTTCTCTACTCCTCAGGGTCTCTTAGCCAAGTATGTCATATGACTGTCTTTCCTAAGAATGTCATTTCCCTGCACACAACTGCAACTTTGTTACCTGCAAATAACCTTGTACAGCTATAGACATTACCCGTCAAGTCATTTACCTATATCGAACAGTTTCACTCTTGACTTTGCCGCCCTATTAAGGGTAATGTACTGAGTGCCTTTTTTTCTGTTTGGTATGAATTATTCAATCCAACAGCATCTGTCAACTAGATAACTGTGCTTAAGGGTTTCTGGTGAAATAAAAAAAGTATCAACCCCAGCTCCTCTACCTACCGACTTCTGGATTGCATAAACAAATAGACCAAGGAACGATTCACATAATCTGGGCTTGTGATACCCATATTAGTTCCTGCAGAGGAGTTACTCAATCTTAAGAAAATTCTTCACTTATGAACACAAAATTCGTACTATAATTTTATGACACAGAGGTCAGTTACATGTGCCTATACTTGTGTGTTTCTGTACTGTAGCCATCTTTATAGATTCAACTGACATTTGTCTTTTCCAGTCAGTAGCACACTTCCACCTATCTTTGAGAATTTTATTGAGGAACCTCAATTCATTTTCAATTCTGCACTTGTTTCTATATTTGTAATTTTTGAATCTGGTCAGCAATCAAACACAGAATCTCATCTGTTCGTTAGTGAGGACAGACAACCAATGACTACTACAACTGCTACTAAATTTTAAATTAACACAGTCGCCTGGAACCAACAAATAATTTTAAATTACTTTCAACCTTTATTTTGTAATGGATTGTGTGATGAAAGATGAAAACTAACATGATGAATCAAGAGTCAACGTGAGTAGCCAATCACAACACTCATTAGTAATTTTCTAAGTTTCATAAATGAAGTTAGCTGTTACTTTGTGCTATGATGTACCAAGTTACCCACATCCTCTGAATCTGTGAAAAAAAAAATCTGAAGTAGGACACACTAGTAGATGATTGCAAATACAAACATATCTCTGCCTGCAGTGCACAGCAATCATTTCTGACTTTTAGGTTATTGGCTTTGCCACCTACCAACCTATTTATCACATTCCAGCCTAAGTCACACCTTGGTCCACACCACAGATCAAAGTCACCACAATCAAGGTTTCAGGTGGGTGAGCAGTATCAAACTAGTCAATAACCATGGCTTTCAGTGTGATTGCTGCATGTTTAACCAACAGCAGTTGAATCTGTGCTATTAGGTCACAACCTAATCAATCTTCACTGACTGTCTACAACCAATAACAAAAAACTGAAAACAGCAACACCTAATGTAAGAGCAGCTGACACCATAAATGCACATTAGCCCATACCTGGATAGGATGTGCAGGTGTCCCCCCAATAAGTACTATCAACATTGCTGTTTATACTAAATCATTGGCCATCTTTTCCTCTTGCACTGCAATGCAACCAATAGAAGACTTAAAAACTTGCCAATTTTCACAGCCAAAATATCTAACCACATAAAAATATCACAAATATCCAAAATTCTATGACTAATACAACAATTTCAAAAAAAAATCCACATATTGAATATCCACATTCAGTTTATATCAATACACTAAATAAACAGCACTTTATGACAAATCCATTGCACAACAACTCTTTGTCAACCCTTGCTAACCACAGTGGGAAGTTACTTCACTGACCAGGTGAACTATCTCACTGGTAAGTATAAATGAAATCTTACCAGCTTGGACTAATTTCAACTACAATTGAGCAATTCATTGTTTACATTGCTGTCTACATTACACAAGGCTGAACTGAAAGATATCAAAATGTTCCCAACCAGAAAAGTGTACTATAGGAGTCTATGGTTTGAGACATCATTAAGGTTGCTAAGCACTAATAAGAGAAGAAAATTATATGCTCCATATGTAGGCCCATGCTTAATCTATGTCATTTATTCAACAATGTCACATCAGACTACTGAAGCTGTAAAAATAAAATAAAATAAAAAACAGAAATTAAAATTATATACTGAAAAGATGGGGATGGTCCACTTAGCATATAATAAAAGAAAAACCATGTTCGAAACAGAAATGTAGAATGAAGAAACATTTCACTGCAGCAAAAGTTCTCTCCCCTATTCCCCAAGTAAGGACAGAGGAGACATTTATTAATTTGGAACACAGGCTGTCAGTGAAGGAAACAAGTGGAGGAGAATGCTAAAGTCTTTAGGACTGTTGAACAGGCATGTTAAAAAAACAAATACAGTTGCAACTTTAAAAAAAAAAAAAAAGAGGGGTGGGGGGCAAATCAAAGTGCCAAGACAAATATGAAACAGACTTGTTATAAACCTTTAAAGTACAGCACCAAATTAACGAATATTTTAAGGCGTGGGAGAGGAATGCAACATACTGATGAGTAAGGGTTAGTGCAGATACAAATGCAATCGTTTTTGCCTTGGGGAGTTACACGAATACTATTACATGAAAGGGGAAATTTACCAACCAAACAGCCTCCACAGTTACAAATACAACCAAATAGCAATGAAGTAAACTTCTCAATCAGACTATAAGGCAGTGGATTTTTTCCACCGGGCTGTATGTGAAAACTAAGCAACAACATTATTTACTGGGAGCTTCACGACTCCTCACTCTTCACTATCTGCCAACAGTAGTGAGACTGTTAGTAAACTTAAAGAGTAGCAATGAAGCATTCATCTTCTAGCAACACATCTACTTCTTTTCACATTAAATCTTCAATTGTACATAATGGTCCTTCCCACAATTGTAAACTGTGAAGTAACACTTATAATTACCTGTGCACCTGTCTGAGCCCACTTTCCCTTTCCTGCTGTTTTCGCATGCTCCTCAAGCTCTGCGAGTTTTGCATGTTCTGGGCTTGCAGACCGACCACCTTCTCGGCGAACACTTGCCAGGCCCTCTGCTACCAGACTTTCCGTTACATTTTCTGCCGTACTCAAATCTGATGACAGACGGAGAAAAATTAGTTAATATAAACTTCATTACATAAGTTGAGTAGTCTAACAGCTTCATGCACCCACCTTTTCCAAGATATATACATCCGTATTCTCTGCTCGTGTTCTGAGTCTTATCGAGGGTGAAAAGAACTTCTTCACCAATAAGCTTTTTCCGTAGGAATTCTCTAGCATCCCATGCGTATGGTTCATCCTTGGTTTCCTCTGAACTGAGAAAAAATATACCTCGATAAGTACATGGATAAATATTCATATTGTACATAAACTGTATAGAAAGACTGGGGAAAAGAGGTTTACTTGGCTGTTGCTCGACGACCCAATTTCGGTGCGATTATATTGGAAAGGATTATAGTTTTCTCCTTTGGCGGACCGCCTTTCGGTTGCCCTCGGATGATTATAGTATCCCCCGACAGGACCTAAGGCAAGAAACTATTCCAGTAACTTTGCTTAGGTTGTGTTCCATGAAAGCCATATGCGACGTTCGTCTCAAGCATGGTTTCTGCTACGGCAATGTTATGCCAACAGGGCACTACAGAAAGCATCTCGAGGAAAATCCTTGAACACAAGGCACATACAATACCTACACACTTATCGGCTATTTCTAATAGATCAACTTTATTTCACAAACTTCACTTACTTGTTTAACAATACCGCGGTTTACTTTCGGCTGTTGAGTAGTCATTCTGCTGGACCATGCAGAGGTGTGCTGAAAAAGGTCAGTCACGTGACGTCACACGCGTCTTATCGTCGAAACGCTGCCAAAGTGTCTGCGTAGAAGTCAGAACATTCATTCGGTGTAGCTACTGCTTCGTTTTCTGTCTGGAAACATTCTCTGTATGTCAAGCACTCTTAATGTATTTCACTTGCTTGTCCGCTGCTATGGGTTGCCTTTCTCCTGGTGATGTGAAGAAACATGTGTCACTCCTATAGTTTCTATAGTACTTAGAACCCACTTGCACTTAAATAATGTCTTTGACGGAAGTAAGCACAAGACGAGAGCTTAAGTGTTGACAAATCAATGTGTTCTTTTTTTTAATGAGAAGTGATGTGATAAGCGAAGAACTGCAACAGTACAGACGCTATAAAATAAATCCGAAAATAGCAGCTGTTTCATGTTCTCGTCGATTATTCACGCAATTGCATGGAATAATATGCCAGAGGCACAATTAGTGAAGTAAGCTCTGGAAGTAGATTTTATTGAATTTATTTTCACATCACTATGCTCCGATCGACAAAGCGTGCCCACTTCTACGCAGACATTATTTTGCTCCTTCAACAATCATACCCAACATCAATGCTGAGAATGTAGATCTCGTACAAAACCCAAAGAAATTCTCGTTCTTTGTTCAACTTCAGTAGCGGCACCAAGCCCAGTGTCCAGATACTCAAGGATAAGGCAAGAACCGAAATCGAGGTTATGAAAACCATGGAGGTTTTTTACCTCCATGATGAAAACTGAAGCAGAAATGCTGAACTCTCTTTGATGTTCCTTCACAAGGAAGATCCAGATGTACTGCCTCAGTTTCTCAGACAATTTCAGAAATGAGTGACATAGATATTAGCTTCCCCACTTTAATTCTCGCACAAGTGTAAAATTCTACTCTATGAAAAAAATAAGTGCGTGTGTTCTGAGAAACAGCTGAAAAGTGAAAGCCATAAATAGGGGCAATCAGTTGGATGCTGTCCTTCATCACTCCGAAAAGCAGTTGCTTATCAGTACGACTCTAACGATTATATTACTATCAAACAAAGTTTGTGACTGGATGGCGGTTCTTGAGACGATGAGACATCACGTTATCTTGATGGAGGAGTGTTATTGACCGGAGGGAAGCTTGTTGGTAAACTTGCTGGTCGTGCTATGTGCTCTGACAGTGTTAATTGTAGCCACAGGCTACAGAGATATTTTCCTGAAAAGGCAGAGTCAGGGGAAGAGACTGTGACAGGCTTCAGTATCTGGGTACCGGAGTCAGCCCACAATGGAGATAGCATGTAAGACGTATACACATACAAATATTAATCATATACACATAAGGGCAGCAAGAAGCGTTGCATTTGTTTGATTCTGAAACACCTAAAGTGGCAGAAGCTTGAAAATAGACATCAACCATCCACCCAAAGCCTACATGAAAATTTCAGTCAGAACTAACACATTGACTGCCGCGAGCGCCTGACACTGTGTGTCCGCCTGCAGCCAACCTCTCAACTCTATTTAATATCTTCAGCTTCGATGGAGCGTAAAGTTGCGAAAAACGAAGTTCAAAACATTTAGGAAGAAATTGTACCCGGTTTTTTGGACAACGGCGTCAACTCAGTCAATAAATGCAAATAATGCACTGAACATAGTGGAGCCGCTCCACTACTGGAGCGTGTGGCCGAAGGCCGGCGCACGGAGTCATGCGTAGACCTCGGTTCGAGGATATGTCTGCCGGACCTTCGCGGCGGTCAACTTGTTAAGTCAGAAATGTCGGAATACAACACAATCCCCTACATATTCCTCCTGCGGGAAGCACGAAGACATATTTTTTGGCGTTCCTTAGTTGCGTTTATTCTTGGAGATGTGAAATGTCAACACAACTGAACTAAAGGCCGTTAGTTTTGTGCCTACGCATTTAGATTCTTTTGATTTGTGAAGCATTTCATGGTGATTTTGTGAACTTGGTGTTCCGTATGTGTGCTTAGTTGGCCCGTGTAAGCTGCACCAGGACGGTCGATTTTCGGTATTTCGAAACACATTTCATTTAATCACTTTACATTTGAAAATGAAAATCGGCCATCCTTGTGTGTGCAGGTCACTAAAGTTGGTTCATAAATAAAAATAATAGAAACTCATGCACAAAATGAGGCATTTAACCAGTCATTCTACATGTGTTCCATGTGCAAGTGGAACGAAAAGAAACCCTAATTTGTGGTACATTAAGATGTACTCTCTGCCACGTTTAACCAGTCATTCTACATGTGTTCCATGTGCAAGTGGAACGAAAAGAAACCCTAATTTGTGGTACATTAGGATGTACTCTCTGCCATGCACTGCGTAGTTGTTTATCAGAGTGAGTCTGTAGAAGTGGATTTATTGGGCAAAATTATTTGCAGACAGTGTTACTATTTCTCAATAAAGACACAACAATTTCATTTCACTGTATTTCTCTTATCTCAGCTGAGAGCTTTATTCAAAACTATCATCATCAGTAGGCCTGTTTGTGATATATAACAGGTTGAGTACAGTATTTTCACCTCTGGATTAGGCCAAGCTAATAATCAGGGTTGCCAGTGTTTATTATGCATTTGCTTCTCTGTTGCAGTGTTACATTTTTCTGGATAATGAAACACTTTCTCATATTGAATTGACATTCTTCCCCTTGAGTCTCCTCCTGTCTTTTGGCAGTGCATAATTCCATAAATCTAAATCTACATCAATACTCTGCAAACCACTATGAGATGCATGCCAGAGGATATGTCCCATTGTACCAGTTACTAGTGTTTCTTCCTGTTCCATTCACATATGGAGCATGGGAAGAATAATTGTTTAAATGCCTTATTCTAATCCTATCCCCACAATTCCTGTGTAGAGGGTTGTAGTATATTCTTAGAGTAACCATTTAAATCCAGTTCTTGAAACTTTGTTAATAGATTTTCTCAGGATAATTTGGTTCTATTTTCAAGAGTCTTCCAGTTCAGTTCCTTTAGTACCTCAGTGACACTCTCCCACAGATTAAACAAACCTGTGACCATTCATGCTACCCTTCTCTGTATACGTTCAATATCTTCTGTTAGTCCTTTAGGGTACAGGTCTCACACACTTGAGCACGATTGATTTGTAAGCAATATCTCCTTTGTAGAACCCATGTGATCATTCCATTTCATATCCCTACAGAGTGTTACACCCAGCTATTTGTATGAGTTGGCCAATTCCAGCAGTGATTCACTGATATTATATTCATAGGATACTACATTTTTTCGTTTTGTGAAGTGCAAAATATTATATTTCTGGACGTTTAGAGCAAGTTGCCAACCTTTGCATCACATTGAAATCTTGTAAAGGTCTGACTGAATATTTATAATCTTGTCTTCAAGGTCATTAAATATACAATATGAGCAGGAAGGGGCCCAACACATTTCCCTAGGGCACACCTGAAGTTACCTCTACATCTCATGATAACTCTCCATACAAGATAACATGCTGTTTCCCCCCTGCCAAAAAGTCCTCAATCCAGTCACAAATTTCACTTGATACCCTCTATGATCGTACTATTGACAATAAGTGTAGGTGTGGTACTGAGTCAAATGCTTTTAGGAAATGAAAAAATGCTGCATCCACTTGGTTGCCTTGATCCAAAGCCTTCAGTACGTCACATGAGAAAAGTATGGGTTGAGTTTCACATGATCGGTGTTTATGAAATACATACTGGTTGGCATTGAGGTGCTCATGCTGTTCAAGATACTTTATATGTTTAAACTCAGAATATGTTCTAAGATTCTACAACAAATAGATCTCAGGGATATTGTAGTTCTGTGATCACTTCTACTACCTTTCTTGTAGACAGGAGTCACCTGAATGAGACTTTCACTCTGCAGCAGAATCTACACTCATATGAAACTTCCTGGGAGATTAAAACTGTGTGCTGGACCGAGACTCTAGTTCAAGTCTTGGTCCGGCACACAGTTTTAATGTGCCAGGAAGTTTCATATCAGCGCATACTCTGCTGCAGAGTGAAAATCTCATTCCGGAAACATCCCCCAGGCTGTGGCTAAGCCATTCCTCCAGAATATCCTTTCTTCGAGGAGTGCTAGTTCTATAAGGTTCGCAGGAGAGCTTCTGTGAAGTTGGAAGATAGGAGACAAGGTACTGGTGGAAGTAAAGCTGTGAGGATGGGGTGTGAGTCGTGCTTGGGTAACTCAGATGGTAGAGCACTTGCCCACAAAAGGCAAAGGTTTGAGTCTCACTCCGGCACACAGTTTTAATCTGCCAGGAAGTTTCAGGTGTCACCTATGCCTATTTCCAAGAATTGGGCACAGTTTTTTGTTTGAACGATGTATGATAGATTATAGTTAGAAGAGGGGCTAACTCAGCCACAAATTCGGTATAGAATCTGACAGAGATCCCACCAGGACCTGGGGCTATGTTCGGTTTTAATGATTTCAGGTGTTTCTCGCCACCACTGACATTAATACTTATTTCATTCATCTTTTCAGTGGTATGAGAATGAAACTGGGGCAATTCTCCTGGGTTTTCCTTTGTAAAGGAACATTTGAAATTGGAGTTAAGAATTTCAGCTTTTACTTTGCTACCATCAGTTTCAGTTCCTGTCTCATTTGGTAGGAACTAGACACTAACTTTGGAGCTGCTAACAGCCTTTCCACACAACCAGGCCATTTGACAATATTCTGCAATGGTAGTCATTGAAGGCATCACACACTGCTCTCTTGACAGCCAAATGTGTTTCATTTAGCTTCTTTCTATCTATAGCCCTACACTTTGTTTTACATCTATTATGCAGTAATCACTGTTTCATTAGAAGTTTCTTTACGGTGACTGTATACCATGAAGGATCCCTCCCATTATCAACAGTTCTACTGGGTACATATCTGCCCAGTGCATGGTCAATTACTCTTTTAAAATTATCTTTAATAAATAGTTGGCCTTAGGTTCTATGAAAACCAAGCTATGGTGCTTGAATATGTCTATTTCATTGTTTGTAAGTCTTGTTTCACTCTCTTTTGAGAGTGTAATAGTTTCCCAATCCTTGTCCCTTAAATCGTGGTAGTAGGTAGCAGAAGCTTCATATCTACATTTTGCACCATGTTTAACAAGCTTTTTGTTCTAAAAGCTGACACTTATAAGGTAGAACAGAAAAGCTGTATTACATAGTAGACAAATCTTAAATGAATATTTTGGTGCATTTTATGTACTGGTGTGGTTAAAAATGTGGAAACACCGAAAACACAACACACTACCATGCCTAATACAGCATAGGAAAATCATTGGCATTCAAAAGAGCTTCCAGTCATCTTGGAAGGGATAAATACTTGTTCTGTCTGGTTGGAAATCTTATACCATTCTTCCTGCAAAGTAGTGGCATGTTACAGGTAACAATGACAGAGCTGGATAGTGATCATGCATCCTACTCTCCAAAGTAGAAAATAAAGGCTCATTAATATTCAAATCTGGGTAACAATGGGGCCTAGGCTAGTCAAATCATCGCAGAACTCTGGCCCTGTTTCACTCTTTGGATGTAAACACAGGCAGAAATTGGAAACTCTGTGAAAAAAGACTCATGCGACCAAATAACAATTTTCCAATGCGCCACAGTCCAGGTTTTATGCTTTTGGCACCATGTTGTCTTTTTATGGGTATTTGCATCACTGTGAGTTGCTTTGAAATTCCAGTTCACCCTGCAATTCCATGTTTATGGAGCTCTTTTGTGTCATTTTGATACTGCGAGGTTCGAAGTGTGACATTCAGTTCTGCAGGGGCTTTCACAGCTGTCATCCTCTTATTATCATCACGATTCCTCTTCAGTGACATCTATCATAATCACACAACACAGACTTTTGTCTGCATTGTGACTTAATGAATGATGTTTTTCCACTTTCCATGTGTGTGGTACAAGTGTTCGATATGGTACCTCATGAAACACCAAACACTTTGGCTCCCTTTGTTACAGAAGTGCCCACCATAC
This sequence comes from Schistocerca cancellata, assembly GCF_023864275.1. Taxonomy (NCBI): domain Eukaryota; kingdom Metazoa; phylum Arthropoda; class Insecta; order Orthoptera; family Acrididae; genus Schistocerca; species Schistocerca cancellata. Next base: position 322,204,074 of record NC_064630.1, on the reverse strand, counting down.
AAAGCACCAACAAGCCCACGTTTGAATACACTGCGCTATAGCATAATGCACTCACAACTACACAGAACACTGTTCTTGACACAACTAACACTTGCAACATATCAAGTACATTACACGTGCTGTCCATTGACAAGCACAACAGTGCAACTTGCAGGTTTGGCTAGCATCTTAATTTATGTTCAAGCATCTATGTTTCCATATTTTTATCCATCATGTATTCATAAATTGCACCTCTGCTATGAAAAAAACTGCAACTATAAAAAATGCAAAAGGGAGGCACTACTGAATTTTAATTCAGTTCGTTATAAATCTGTTGAAACCACCATCATTTTGTGTAAAAGGAGATTAGTTAAAAATAATTAATGGATATCAATCTTGACTGTTGGACAGGTAATGACCAGTACCACACAGAGGGAGCAGTGATGTACTGTAATTCTCATGGAGAGTTAAGTGAATACAGAGTTAATCAGCTCTATAGACAGCACTAATGATTAGCTTCCAGGTATTTAACCAAGCAATGACCACATACAAGATCACAGCCCAAAACATACCCTACATCACAACATGATGCATGAGACAACAGGGATTCAAACAAATGAACATATACACACAGAAGATGAAATAAACTCTCCAATATCACCAGATACATGTATGACATAGTAGCAGATCACATGACTGGAACAATACTACAAATAATAAAAACATGGAATTTATAAATAAGTCAGGAATAGAAATAAAATAATGAATTTTCCTGTTTATACAAGTAAAACAAGTAATTTATTAGTTCTTTGGAGCATTATTTTCAAACTTGTAACTGTGTTATTTGTGGAATGTAATAGATTCAAACTGTAAAACATGAACTTTATAAAACTGTGCATCAAGGTATGCAGTATAATGAGACGTAAATAAACACAAGCACAACAACAGAGATAAGAAGTGCCCTTCAGGGAGACGAGGCTCGAGGCTCCTCTCCTACTTACGGTACGGTTAAGTGGATACAGAAATCACATAGAATTAATATCACAACATACATACATGTACTAGTAGCTGTAGTAGAATAGAATATGCTAATTCAGGTGAAACAACCTTGAAGTGTTTATCAAAGCTCTCCCACTTGAAATAGATGAAAGGACCTCTTTTGCTATCTAAATCTTTCTTTTCACGTATTATTTTCTTTTTAAGAATATACTATTTCTTTTCCCAATTGTACTTTGTTTCTTTTGTTTTTCTTTTTTAATCAACAATTTAACTATATAAAAAACAAGCAAAGTATTAAAACTCTGAAAATTGTCTTGTTTGTAGTAAAAAATGACCCATTATACTTACCAAGGTGTTGGGTCACTCTATAATGTTAATAAATAAATAGAAAACAAATGTTGTTGTCAACATTTTGGAATAAGAATAAGAATCTTTATTAGCCGTTCAGTATTTTCTTATACAATGGGTTTCGTCAATAAGTTCAATTACAGTATAAAGATGGTTATATTCTCATAACAATGTATACATAAATCATATGAAATTTAGTGTAGTACAATAGCACACATTTGGAATTTTATATATTATTAATTTTACAATAAAAAGGAAAACATTATACGGATTTATATTAAGCAGGGAGTATTCATGTTGATGACACTATGTCATTATCATATACATGTTGATAACACTATGTCATTATCCTAAGCTATTGATACAAATTTAGGTCCTACTACAGGCAGAGGTACCTTTCTCTATGTTAAAACAGCAAATCTGCCATATTACAACAATCTTTAAATTCATCAACTGAGTAAAATGCTTTACCTTTGAGCCATTGACCCAATGTTGTCTTAAATTTTCTTTTAGATACTGTTTGTACAATTTTAGGGAGCATATTAAACAGTTCGAGGCCTACATATTTATAACTATTATGTATCTTATACAGTCTAGAGTATGGCAGATCAATTGTGTGGTTTCGTCTTGTATTGTGGGTGTGGACAGATGACCTAAGGGGATATTGAGCTATGTTTTCTTTTACGTGTAGTAAGCAATAATAGATGTACAAACACGGAACTGTCATGATGTTAAGTTTTTTGAAATGTTCCCTGCATGTATCCCTAGGAGATAAACCCACTACACATCGAAGAGCTTTTTTTTTGCCATCTGAAAATTGATATTGAATTGGGAGAATTTCCCCAGAGCAGAATACCATATGAAAGATGGGGGTGGATATAAGCAAAATATGAATGCAGCAGTAAGTTTTGGCTGACATTACTCCAAAGTTTAAAGTAGGAACATAGCACGTGCAAGTTTAGAACAGACGTATGTGATATGTTTATCCCAGCTAAGTTTCTGGCCAATCATCATTCCTAGCAGTTTAACGGACTTATTTTCTTTGTTTGATACCTTCAACTTAAAGAATATTTCCTTAGTTTTTGTTTCATTTATGAATAGGGAGTTTGCACTAAACCAATGAACTGATTTTTCAAATATTATATTATTTTTTTCTCATACAGATTCAAGAGTCTGTCCTGAATTGATAAAACTTGTACCGTCTGCATAGAGGACTGTTTTACAGGGTAAATACTATGGCATATCATTAACATACACTACAAACAGGAAGGGCCTAAGTATGGAGCCCTGTGGCACACCTCTTTTTATTGTTTGTGGGTTTGACAGCTGCCCATTTACACTAACAAATTGTACTCTGTTGCTTAAGCAGGATTCTAATAATTTCAGGGTGTCCTCTTCCATGCCGTAGTGTCTTAATTTCATGATCAAAGTACTATGAGATACAGTGTCAAATGCTGTACTCAGGTCTAGGAGAGTAGAACATGAGATTAATTTATTTTCAAAGCCATCATATATATCACTAACAATATTTTCAACTGCTTTAACTGTGGATAGTTTAGACCCAAATCCATACTGTGAGTTACTTAACAAATTATTCCTATCAAAATAGTGATTCATTTGTTGGTGAACACAGTCTTCGATTATTTTAGATATTTTTGGGATTAATGAGATAGGGCGATAGTTACTTGGATTTGATTTATCTCCTTTCTTAAATATGGAAATAGTTACTGCTATTTTCAAACAGTCGGGGAAAATCCCTTGCTGTAATATACAGTTAATGAGAGTGGTTGGAGGGGGCAGAAGATCACTTGATATCTTCTTTATGACAAAGTTTGACAGACCATAGAAGTCCTCTACTCTGGAACTACTTAGTTTGCCTATTGCTTTGGTAACATCATTTTCAGTTACTGTTGCCCAGCAGAATTTATGGACTACATACTTATTTGAACCTAAAAGAGTTTTAGCATCAAGCATGGCATTGAGGGGAGACAAATCTTGTTGTAAACTGAAGTTAACAAAGTATGAGTTTAAGATATCTGGGGCTATGGGTATAGCTAGTTGAGTTGTTGGTCTATTTATTTCACTTTTAATTACTTCCCAGGCAGCTTTACAGCTGTTTCTGGATTTAAGAATATAGTTATCATTTGCCCTATGTTTTGCCAAACTTATTTCAGATCTATAAATTTTTCTTATTCTAATGTACATCTTTTTGTACTCGTTGCTGTTATGAGATCTGTCCTTAAACATAAGAAGCATAATCCTGATGCTGTTGAGGTATGGTGTAAACCAATTATTTAGTCTCTGTGGTTTATGAGCTTGGTTATTATTCTGTCTTTTTACTAATCTGGGACAACACTCATCAAATATTCGTGCAATTTCCTCTATAAATAATTTTCTTGTGTTATTCACACACATATCTTTGTACAAGATGTCATTCCAGGTAACTGACCTTAATCTAGTTCTAAACTCTCTTATGTTGCATTCATTCATAGGTCTAACAGTTTTGTGTTGTTCATCTGGAATGCTGACTGGAACTGTAATCCATAGGCCATCATGGTCAGCTAGGCCTAACTTCACTACTCCAATTTCAATATTATTTTCATGGATATTACTTATTATATTGTCTAAGCATGCATTATATCTTGTAGGCTTATCATTTAGACAATAGCAATCAAAAGCTCTTAGGCTATCCAAGAATTCCAATATGATATGACTCCGTACCCTGATATCCATATTAATATCACCAAAAATTAAGATTCTTTGGTATTTATATTTAGGCTTAGTTAGTAAGACTAACAGTTTTTTAAAATTTACCATAAATTCATATTCACTAGAAGATGGTGTGCGATATACAGATGCAACAATAATATTTTGATGAATGACTCAGTCATCATCTTCAGCTCATGCTGAATACCTTGAAGTGCATCATTAACCAATCATGCCAAGAAAACCTGAAATGTCATAGACGTTTTTACATCCTCCTAAAGGTGTTTAGTATAATTTACATCACTGGGAACATGCGTACAGAGTGGTGTAGTCTATACTTTTAGAGAAGTAAATGCTAAACATAGCTGTGCTACACATTACAGCTCAAATAAAATAACTTTGTGGTAGACAAATAACAGTGATGGAGCATAGTGTTGCCAGTGTGCAGAAAGCCACACTTGATAAGACTCTTCTTGCCCCTGCAAAATAGGCAATGTGGCTCTCAAAACGGAACTATGACTGGCTGGTATCTGGCCTCTACCAGTTGTTAGACAAAAACGTCAGTCACAAATTTATTTTGAACAAAATATAATCAGCCTATTCAGTCATGAAATTCTTCCTCAGGATAGAGACAAACATAAAACAGTCTCTGGTTAAGAGTTGTCTCAAACAAATAATGTCTTATTCCTTATCCATGTATTAGAACAAAAATCTCTTTACCACCTAGTTAATGTTTTTTTCTTGATTTACAGATTCTGAAAAGGAATTTGAAAATAATTAGTACCCCCCCTTACTGATTTGCTTAAACCCATTGAATGTGACAGTAAAGATATCAGTATAAAAAGCATTCATATATCCAATTAGAAAAGGCTTTTGTTGCTGGTTTCAGTGTCCTACAAGCTTTTTTAAATAATTTTTTAAATAATTAATCCAGTATAATGTTTCCACTGAACATTTATTACAATTTCAAAGTAAATAAAAGCATCTTGACAAATCTTCCATGTAATCACTATTCATTTCTAAGCAGTTTTTATAACATTGCACTGTTTTCTAAGATGCCTCTGCATAATAGTTCCCTGCTTGGCAGTTGAACCAGTTGACAAAAGTGTCTTTAGATCCTCATAATCACCAAACTGTTTTCCACTGCTGTTACAGTACAAGGTCAGCACTATATAGCAAGAAGTCCAAAATTTTCTACTGAACATACTGAATTATATCTGTGGCACGACCAGTGGTGTGTCATGTATTGTTGTGGAGGAGGACTATCCTGGGAGACAGTTTCACCTACAATCGATTTTGATGGCATGTTGCACTTTGGTAATTCATCCACATTAAAGGTCAGCTTTAATTGTTAACTCACATTCCATGAAATCAATGAAGAGGACACACTGTATATTCCAGAAAATAGTAGCCATCATTTTATGGCTTGAGTGAGGTGATTGCTTGAATTTTTCTTTCTGTTTTGGCAAAGTTTAACGGTGCCACTGGTTTGACTGTTGTTTTGATTTTGCATTGATGTAGGATACTCAAGTTACGCCACTCTAAACAATGTATGAAAACAAATATCTCTCTTGTGTCTTCGGTTATTCAAAATTGCTTCTGCTTGAAATTCTTCACTCTTTGTGTTAATTGGCAACATTTTTGATACTTACCTTTACAAATTTGTGATATTTGAGCTTTTCTGTGACAATAGGGTAAATAATGACATGTCCGATATGAGGAAATTTGCCAGCGGGACCATCAGATCACAGTTTTTGCCCCATCTGTTGCACAATTTCATAAGTCTGAATACTAGGCCTGCCATTCCCCTTTTCATCATTTTTGTATGACCACTTTTAATGTCTTGAAACAATTTTTTAACCTTTTCTTCAGTCATTTCTATACACCCTGGCACTAGGCACAACATCTGGTGAATTTGAGCATATGTAGAATCTTTTGTACAGGTAACTGATTTACAATATGCACATTGAAACTGGTGGGGGTAATAATTTTTGAAGCCATTGTTATTTGCTTTCACCCACAGTCAAAAACTTTTGAATCAAAATAATGACTTCTGTGGCATGAGAAGCAATCATTGTTAGTGCTGCATTTGTGCCATTTTGTTCTGAGCTGCCAACATATAAAAGTAAAAAAAATGACCCTTACTTTTTGCATACAGTTCATAATTGAAAAACCATACTGGATTCAAACAATCCACATCAAGAATGAATTTTCAATCTGCAGCAGAGTTCACACTATTTGAACATTAATGTCAGATATAACGTTTGTATGCGTTAATTTACTCATCTTAGCTGGCACTGAACATTTATTACAATTTCAAAGTAAATAAAAGCATCTTGACAAATCTGAAACAAGTTGTAACATACTTACAATAATGAAATAAATCATGGTTAATAAGCTATATGCTTTCTGTCCAAATACACCAAAGTACTAACTCCCTTTGCCAACATGGCTGTAACTATTTATACTCTCTTAACAATCCCAAACAATCCTCAGCATTGTTTAGAATCATTTTTTGATTAATTAACAATTAAAATTGACGTAGAAAAACTGAAAATACATATGTAAACATCTGTTTATTCCAGATAGTAGTACATGTCTGTTATTTTATTCGAGAATAACTTCTCGAATATGTATTTACAATAATACATTTACATTTTTTATTAATTACTAGAGACTCCCTTCATGGGAATTGTTCCCTTCATTTACAGAGCTTCTACACATTAGTGTAATTAAGATTCCATAAGTATTTTCTTCATAACTTTTCCACAAGTACATATTTCCATACACCTCTTTGTCAGAAATTACTGTTTACGGTTAAAATTTACGTGTTTAAATGGGTTTCAATTGGGCTGTTAGATTTCAACAACCCCCAAAAGGATTTCCTGCAACTGAAATTTGAACAAAACCTTTTCTGACAGGTGTATGTAACAGTGCTCATTTTACAATCAATTGGAAGAACAAACAATTTGCGAAAGATATATGCAGCCAAATATGTAAAATTATCATAAATTATTTTGTATCAGATTCAACTAGGTTAAACAAAATATTAATTAATAGCACAAAGAAAGAATAAGTTAATTCGCAGAATTTGTTTGCAGTATGTATTACAACATGAATATGAGGTAAATCTATTTCTATCAGAAAAATTATCTATTGGAAGTTAGCTGAATTGACCTTGTTTTTGTATATTTATGTCTGTCATTAGATCCTCCAGGTTCTCCTGAGTGCAATGGAGACACTGGTGTGTATAAGTCTTTCTCAGTATTGGCGATGCATTGTGGGATGAGTGTTAGTATCGGATACTAGAATACTCAAAATCCATATTAGTTTGTATTTAGTCACGTCCTGTCTTTGGCAACAAGTACACCTAGTAGTAGACCATAATATAACAAAGTGTTCAGTCTCCATTATGTGCAATGAAGAGCACTGAACTGAAGTACACTGTAGATCTCTGCTTGTCGGAAGTTCTTCGCTTCAAAAATCTGAAATTTGGCTCATACTCCAGTCCTTATGACCATCATATATATTGTGTAATTGACTGTTTTGAATAGAATAGTTCAATTCAGCAAAATTCCAACTGTTCATACTTAAACATTTCCTGTCTTAAATCTCATATTGCAATTTTAACTTGTTCTTTGATAACATGTCACTAAAATCATACTAGTACAAAAAAATTTCAAGTGCTGTGGTAATATTCTCTGTAGTTTAAATTGAAATTTACATATAGTATTGAATAACTAAATATATTATTATCATATAGTACAATTAAATTCTTGGAGTAAAGTTCCTCAACAGTTAGCATAATTTATCCTACATGCATAGAATGGAATGTCTGACCAATGTCCAATCTTTCCATTTTTCATTTGTCAAGACATTTCTGATGCTTCATTTCTGTCTTCACAAAACATATAATGATTATTTTTTATGAATATTTATGCAATTACACTCATTGCCTCTTCCTTCACAGTATGTGTTAACATATGGTGGTATCATACCCCACAACAGTCATGGAATATAGTTACGTGATAGAGAATAGTGTAAGTGAGCCTTTCCTCACAATAATTAAAAAAAAAAAAACAACATTAGTAAGTGAGCCATTCCTCACGATAATTATGGATGGCAGTACAGAGTGTAGTAGGTGAGTCATTCCTCACGATAATATACTAACAGAGCATATTTGTATATAAGTAACTGTTCACAACTTTGAGTGCTGGTATATAGCAAAGTAAATACATAAGTAAATGTTTACCATTTGGGTGACAACATACAACCAAATCAGACATAAATAAATACTATAGTATTACAGAGCATAGTTACATCTAATAACACAGAAGTGTTAGCTTGATTCCTGGTTCCTCCTACAAAATAGGCTTTAGTCATTTAATAGGCTCACATGGTAAATGAGATGAGTCTCAGCGATAAGGACATATGCATGTGGACAGAGGCAAGGATAGTTAGGTACTCTAATGAGAAGTAAGAAATGAAATAGAAGATTCAGATGCTGGTATATAGCAAAGTAAATACATAAATAAATGTTTACCATTTGGGTGAGAACATACAACAAAATCAAACATAACTAAATAATATAGTATGACAGGTCACAGTTACATCTAATAACACAGAAATGCAAGCTTGTTCCCTGGATCCTCCTATAAAATAGGTTTTAGTTGTTTAATAAAGCTGACACGGTAAGTTAGAAGGGTCTCAGCAATAGAGACATATACATGTGGACAGAGGGAAGGATAGCTTTGTACTCTAATAAGAAGTAAAAAATGAAATAGAAGGTTCAGAGTGTTGGAGTTGAATAAGAAAAGATGACAGACCCCAAAGACAGGAAACCCCCCTACCCAGGACCCCCACTGTTCCAGTACTTCACTGTGGCGCCGGAGGGAGAAGAGTGTTCTGCATTCCCTGCACAACAGACTTGCCACAGCTTCACCTTCCTAGTACCCAAAAATTAACCCCAACATTCCGTACTGATCAACGAAGGGCGAACAATTAGCATTCTGCAGAACAGAGTAAATGACTTATATAATGCTGTATTGGTTAACCCAAGTAACAATTGCTAGATTCTACCAGCTGACTTACGAGCAGTCACTCTATTATCTGGGTTTGATCAAACATAATCAATTACATAAACATGAGACATTGAAACCTGTGACATATCTGAGACATAAACATGAAAATACTAAAGTGAGATACAGAATTACCGTGTTCCTCTGATATAAACATGAAAATATAGAAATAAGGTAGTCAAATGCATCGAATTACAGATATCTCATGTCAGTAAATAAACAAAGTCAATTACCTCAATGGGCAGATCATCCAAGTGTTACAATGTTCACATTATGTGAAGTACTTTCTTATGCATCAATATATTTGCTAAACACCATAGAGTCAAGTGTGATAATGACAAAAGAAATTTTTATTACACTTTCAAAATTAAGCAGGAGGCAGATCTGAGATATAAAATTAAAGTTAGTGGAATCTCAGCCAAGTGATATAGAAGTTCCCTTTCCAGTTGATGAGGCATTTGTAAGTCTTACATTAAGTTCAAGGACATATTTCATGTGTTTATAATGTTACAAAATTTTATATAAGGCAAAGATCTTTTTCAAGTGGCAGTACGTATAAATAAACAGTCGATAGCAGAGTGACAGAATCAATTACAGTTATTATGTTACTGTTAATAATAGCTGGGGTAGGCTGTATGCCACAAGAAAGCAGTTTACCTCTTGGACAATGAATGGTTACAGAGAATTAGGGTGCATGTGACAGCACATATGTCAATACATCACTAGTTCTAATTTTGTGCCTGTGGTTGTAGATCAATTAAAGTAAATATATTTCTTTTGAAATGAATAGAGCATTGATAATGAGTGGTTACTGAGAACCATTTTGCATGTAACAGTATATCATTGTATTAAGTATAGGCAGAAAATATTACATGCAGCAGCACATACAGACAAACTCTCATAAGCTTGAGAATACATTGTCAATGGGTGATTAAAAGAATTATTGTGCATGTAACAGTATATCATTATATTAAGTCTAGATAGACCATATTAAACAGATAATTATAGTATGCATCGTATCATGTAAAGGTAGTTGTCAAGCAATTTACAAGAAACAGTAATTGTTAGCCTTTCAGACATCTATTTTCATGGAAAAATTATTTCAGTTTTCAACTGTTGAAATGCACATAGATATAATGGCTGTACTACTTGTATAGGACCAAACGTCCTCACTTCTTTACAAGTCAAACTCAGACTTTAGAGCAACTGAACCGACATGAGCATTTCAAGTGAGGAAACCTCAAAAACAGATAAAGGGATTTGCCCACAATAACTGTCCATGGCACCTTGTTCTCGTAGCTTGAAAGTCGTCATCCCAAATTTTTCAGCATCTTCTTGTAGAGACTGAGAGCCACCATGGCCACATACCACCGTAGAATCAGATTTACAGTGGTAAATTAAGTACCAGCAGAGTACTTCCAGAATATATACTGCCAATAACCAGTTTACAGACTTCTTGTAGATCGTCACCACATTAGACATGATGTAGCAACATCAGATCAGACAGTAAATAAAATTGGGCACAGATAAGGTAAATTCCAACATAGGTTAAGGTAAAGGGTAAAGTACCAGTGGTTACATATGAATGGGTTAATATTAGGAGTAAAATGGTTAGTTCAGCCATTCTAAAGGTATGATAAATATATATTTCCTCATCAATTATGTATTAATGAATCAACTAGACTTCAATTGAAAGTAGATGTCTGCAAGAACCATAACTATACCATGAATACAAATCCTCAATCTTTAGTTCTTCCTTTGCTACCCATTACATATGAATTGTTTGTGGTCATCAGAGTATTTTCAATAAGATATTGGAGAAATTTAACTAGTTTTCATTAAGAATCAGATTGTAAGATAACATTTGTATATACTGAAAAGCATTGACTTGCTGTAACATACAGCAGTATTGAACAGTACCTAACTCAAACATTTTGTATCACATGAAGTTGATAGTTGAGCTGTTTTTTTTTTTTCAGATTTGTGTAGACATTGTGACAAAGAACTCCTCATATCTATACTAAGGATATAGCATGACTTAAACAGATACCAGACATGTAGCAAACATCATCCCTATCGTATAGTACTAAGATGGCAAAAGAATAATTAAATAAGACTACCAATGGTTTGGACATTGAAGCAGTAGAAATTACATGAAAATAAAACTGTGTGACTCTTACATCCTGGGAATCAGAACACGTTTGTCCCAATAACTATCTCCAACATAAAATTACATTTTCTTCATGCTCCATGGATGTATTACAGATGTAATACAAACATAATAAATTTCTTTCTGATAAATGTTCCTTTGCCAATTACACAGTAGATCTAATACATGTTAAGGACAAGATCATGACATAAATTATTTTCATACTTGATAGTAAATCAATGTCTATCCAGTGACGTACACATTATAGGTATAGTAGCAGGACAAGCCAAATGACAACACGTATATAAGACTACAAACAATTTAACGTATTGTAATCACATCTCAGTTGTAAAGTGATAGAATGTCACTGTAATAGCATAGATATCTTAAGTGAACTTCACACCAACTCTAAACATTTTCTCAACTTTTCACAAAATCATCAGCACAATGAGAGTACAACATTATCATCACAGTGTGAGTATCATATCCAAAATGTAAAGTAACAGAACCTCATTATAACTGTACAGACATCATAAGTAAATATTACACCAACTCTCCTCAAAATTCATACTCTGGTTGTATTATTAAACTACACATTATTAAACCCACCCAAAGTTTGTACTCGTTTCCAGATAACCAGAAAAAGGCAGCTGGCTTAGTATGAAATACATGCACCAGTTTCTTTTGGCATCCAGTCTCTAACTATTTGTCCAAATCAGAAAGTGGAAGAAGGTGAGTTTGTACAGAAAAGTAAGAGAGGATGTGACTTGAAAAGGAAAGAGTCACACCAGCTCGGAACCTTGGGTTCGCCACCCCCAAATTGCAAAAACAGCTTGCAACCTCCAGAGGAAAGGCAATTCTTATGATGTTATATGAATGATGAAGGCTGTTTGTATAATTTCAGCTGCATAACATTCCTGAGTCCAAATACTCTTTTGGACTTAGGATATACAAGTCTATAAGCATTTTGGTGTTGGTTTTCAACAATTTCAAATGGTTCTATATAAATATCAAACAACCCTCAATCTGTGCCAGATAAAAACAGACACAAATGTTCAAATATACCCTTTACAACCCCCACTCTATGATTAGGCAAAATATAGGTATAAATATGCAAATACTCACACATAAAAGAAATATGAATATAACCTACAAAAAATATTTTACAGTATCAGCTTCAAACGTGTTAAGTCATCTGATTTCTCACTTCTCAGTGTTTGAATTTGTGAAAAGTAGTGGACATTAATTGAGCTTTTTATGTGTTGTAATTTTCTTCCAATTAGTATTTTCATGGCTACTGGATCAAAATATTCATAGCGTGGCATGACAAGGTGTACAATACAGATTTGTCTGTGTGGCATAAAGTATAAATTCTTCAGTAGAAGTTTGCTATTTGCTGCTTGTTCATTTGGTTTTGCGGTACTTTCAATAACTGGGTAATTGTTTTTGCAGAGGTCCCTCAAATCTATCTGCAAGTTACTGATTTCAACACACACATTCCCTTCCTCCACTACTTGTACACATACACTAATCATATTACCACCAGGAGACTGTTCCATATTTTTCATGGCAATTTTATCATCTGAGTACACACTTTGACAAATTTCACTTAAGACCTTACACTTTCCATCACCAAGACCTTACACTTTTGATCATCATATTGACGTTTGCTACTATAGTCATTGACTACACTTAGTACTCTATCACTAATTAGATCTTATTTTTCCATTTTCACAAACACATTCAGACACATCATCACTGACATCAACTGCTAACATTAATCTATCAGGCACTGCTCTACTGGTTTCTAACTCATTACTCAAAACACACACCAGAATTTCCAGAATCATTCAGCATCAAATCATCAGCTTTAACTTCTACATATACCACCCCATCTAATTCTGTAAGTAACATATCATCAACATCATTATCATCATCATCTGAAACATTCTCATCAGAAACATTATCATCACACTTAATATTATTTCCAACATCATCAAACTCATTTCTCTCTTCACACACTTCTTCAACAACCTCAACACTGTGACTACTCTGTTCTACCACATCCTCATTTTCCTGTCTATTATCTACTGCAATTTCATCTGGAATTATTCTGCCATTCTCATTTCCATTGTCAAGCACATGAACATCAGCTTCGACACATACAGCACCAGTATCAGCTTTCACTCATTTCACAGTCACTCAACATTCTCACAAAACCATACTCATCAGATCTGTTCTCATTACTATCAACAACTACTATTGCATTACTACTGTTAAAGAAATTTGTCAAAGTGTTTTCTTCTAATTCAAATTCAGATTTTTTTACTTTTTTATTCATCTTTGTTTTCAGATAAAAATTTTCCCAAAATTCCCTATCAAACTTCATTCTATTCACTTCAGCTTGTATTCTGGGTACAAAATTTTGGTATGTCCTATTTTTTCTGCCCCTTCCCCTTCTGAAATTACTACAATGTGCCTGATTGTAATTCCCATGTCTATTTGCCCCATTTTGCCAGGCTCTGAAAGAGGCAGGTCTTATTTTACCAGACCATTTCTTCAATTTTCAAAATTGTTACTATTGTTTCCCTGATTTTGTGCCCACTGCCTATTTCTTGGTTCAAAATTCCTCTTCTCTGGTCTCTGCCTATCTTTCCTCTCCCCATTTCTTCAGCCGTCATTTCTGAATCTACTATTAAAATGACAATTGAAAGCTCTATTATTGTTATTCCTGCTATCATCAGCTCCGTCATTACATCTGTCATTTCTCTCCTGCGCTAAGTCCAATTTATCTATACATCTAAGAAATTCAGAATGAGATTTTCACTCTGCAGCGGAGTGTGCGCTGATATGAAACTTCCTGGCAGATTAAAACTGTGTGCCCGACCGAGACTCGAACTCGGGACCTTTGCCTTTCGCGGGCAAGTGCTCTACCATCTGAGCTACCGAAGCACGACTCACGGCCGGTACTCACAGCCTTACTTCTACCAGTAACTCGTCTCCTACCTTCCAAACTTTACAGAAGCTCTCCTGCGAACCTTGCAGAACTAGCACTCCTGAAAGAAAGGATATTGCAGAGACATGGCTTAGCCACAGCCTGGGGGATGTTTCCAGAATGAGATTTTCACTCTGCAGCGGAGTGTGCGCTGATATGAAACTTCCTGGCAGATTAAAACTGTGTGCCGGACCGAGACTCGAACTCGGGACCTTTGCCTTTCGCGGGCAAGTGCTCTACCATCTGAGCTACCGAAGCACGACTCACGGCCGGTACTCACAGCCTTACTTCTACCAGTAACTCGTCTCCTACCTTCCAAACTTTACAGAAGCTCTCCTGCGAACCTTGCAGAACTAGCACTCCTGAAAGAAAGGATATTGCGGAGACATGGCTTAGCCACAGCCTGGGGGATGTTTCCAGAATGAGATTTTCACTCTGCAGCGGAGTGTGCGCTGATATGAAACTTCCTGGCAGATTAAAACTGTGTGCCCGACCGAGACTCGAACTCGGGACCTTTGCCTTTCGCGGGCAAGTGCTCTACCATCTGAGCTACCGAAGCACGACGCACGGCCGGTACTCACAGCCTTACTTGTACCAGTAACTCGTCTCCTACCTTCCAAACTTTACAGAAGCTCTCCTGCGAACCTTGCAGAACTAGCACTCCTGAAAGAAAGGATATTGCAGAGACATGGCTTAGCCACAGCCTGGGGGATGTTTCCAGAATGAGATTTTCACTCTGCAGCGGAGTGTGCGCTGATATGAAACTTCCTGGCAGATTAAAACTGTGTGCCCGACCGAGACTCGAACTCGGGACCTTTGCCTTTCGCGGGCAAGTGCTCTACCATCTGAGCTACTGAAGCACGACTCACGGCCGGTACTCACAGCCTTACTTGTACCAGTAACTCGTCTCCTACCTTCCAAACTTTACAGAAGCTCTCCTGCGAACCTTGCAGAACTAGCACTCCTGAAAGAAAGGATATTGCGGAGACATGGCTTAGCCACAGCCTGGGGGATGTTTCCAGAATGAGATTTTCACTCTGCAGCAGAGTGTGCGCTGATATGAAACTTCCTGGCAGATTAAAACTGTGTGCCCGACCGAGACTCGAACTCGGGACCTTTGCCTTTGGCGCGCAAGTGCTCTACCAACTGAGCCACCGAAGCACGACTCACGGCCGGTACTCACAGCCTTACTTGTACCAGTAACTCGTCTCCTACCTTCCAAACTTTACAGAAGCTCTCCTGCGAACCTTGCAGAACTAGCACTCCTGAAAGAAAGGATATTGCGGAGACATGGCTTAGCCACAGCCTGGGGGATGTTTCCAGAATGAGATTTTCACTCTGCAGCGGAGTGTGCGCTGATATGAAACTTCCTGGCAGATTAAAACTGTGTGCCCGACCGAGACTCGAACTCGGGACCTTTGCCTTTCGCGGGCAAGTGCTCTACCATCTGAGCTACTGAAGCACGACTCACGGCCGGTACTCACAGCCTTACTTGTACCAGTAACTCGTCTCCTACCTTCCAAACTTTACAGAAGCTCTCCTGCGAACCTTGCAGAACTAGCACTCCTGAAAGAAAGGATATTGCGGAGACATGGCTTAGCCACAGCCTGGGGGATGTTTCCAGAATGAGATTTTCACTCTGCAGCGGAGTGTGCGCTGATATGAAACTTCCTGGCAGATTAAAACTGTGTGCCCGACCGAGACTCGAACTCGGGACCTTTGCCTTTCGCGGGCAAGTGCTCTACCAACTGAGCCACCGAAGCACGACTCACGGCCGGTACTCACAGCCTTACTTGTACCAGTAACTCGTCTCCTACCTTCCAAACTTTACAGAAGCTCTCCTGTGAACCTTGCAGAACTAGCACTCCTGAAAGAAAGGATATTGCGGAGACATGGCTTAGCCACAGCCTGGGGGATGTTTCCAGAATGAGATTTTCACTCTGCAGCGGAGTGTGCGCTGATATGAAACTTCCTGGCAGATTAAAACTGTGTGCCCGACCAAGACTCGAACTCGGGACCTTTGCCTTTCGCGGGCAAGTGCTCTACCAACTGAGCCACCGAAGCACGACTCACGGCCGGTACTCACAGCCTTACTTGTACCAGTAACTCGTCTCCTACCTTCCAAACTTTACAGAAGCTCTCCTGCGAACCTTGCAGAACTAGCACTCCTGAAAGAAAGGATATTGCGGAGACATGGCTTAGCCACAGCCTGGGGGATGTTTCCAGAATGAGATTTTCACTCTGCAGCGGAGTGTGCGCTGATATGAAACTTCCTGGCAGATTAAAACTGTGTGCCCGACCGAGACTCGAACTCGGGACCTTTGCCTTTCGCGGGCAAGTGCTCTACCATCTGAGCTACCGAAGCACGACACACGGCCGGTACTCACAGCCTTACTTCTACCAGTAACTCGTCACCTACCTTCCAAACTTTACAGAAGCTCTCCTGCGAACCTTGCAGAACTAGCACTCCTGAAAGAAAAGATATTGCGGAGACATGGCTTAGCCACAGCCTGGGGGATGTTTCCAGAATGAGATTTTCACTCTGCAGCAGAGTGTGCGCTGATATGAAACTTCCTGGCAGATTAAAACTGTGTGCCCGACCGAGACTCGAACTCGGGACCTTTGCCTTTCGCGGGCAAGTGCTCTACCATCTGAGCTACCGAAGCACGACTCACAGCCGGTACTCACAGCCTTACTTCTACCAGTAACTCGTCTCCTACCTTCCAAACTTTACAGAAGCTCTCCTGCGAACCTTGCAGAACTAGCACTCCTGAAAGAAAGGATATTGCGGAGACATGGCTTAGCCACAGCCTGGGGGATGTTTCCAGAATGAGATTTTCACTCTGCAGCGGAGTGTGCGCTGATATGAAACTTCCTGGCAGATTAAAACTGTGTGCCCGACCAAGACTCGAACTCGGGACCTTTGCCTTTCGCGGGCAAGTGCTCTACCAACTGAGCCACCGAAGCACGACTCACGGCCGGTACTCACAGCCTTACTTGTACCAGTAACTCGTCTCCTACCTTCCAAACTTTACAGAAGCTCTCCTGCGAACCTTGCAGAACTAGCACTCCTGAAAGAAAGGATATTGCGGAGACATGACTTAGCCACAGCCTGGGGGATGTTTCCAGAATGAGATTTTCACTCTGCAGCGGAGTGTGCGCTGATATGAAACTTCCTGGCAGATTAAAACTGTGTGCCCGACCGAGACTCGAACTCGGGACCTTTGCCTTTCGCGGGCAAGTGCTCTACCATCTGAGCTACCGAAGCACGACTCACGGCCGGTACTCACAGCCTTACTTGTACCAGTAACTCGTCACCTACCTTCCAAACTTTACAGAAGCTCTCCTGCGAACCTTGCAGAACTAGCACTCCTGAAAGAAAGGATTTTGCGGAGACATGGCTTAGCCACAGCCTGGGGGATGTTTCCAGAATGAGATTTTCACTCTGCAGCAGAGTGTGCGCTGATATGAAACTTCCTGGCAGATTAAAACTGTGTGCCCGACCGAGACTCGAACTCGGGACCTTTGCCTTTCGCAGGCAAGTGCTCTACCATCTGAGCTACCGAAGCACGACTCACGGCCGGTAATCACAGCCTTACTTCTACCAGTAACTCGTCTTCTACCTTCCAAACTTTACAGAAGCTCTCCTGCAAACCTTGCAGAACTAGCACTCCAGAAAAAAAGGATATTGCGGAGACATGTCTTAGCCACAGCCTGGGGGATGTTTCCAAAATGAGATTTTCACTCTGCAGCGGAGTGTGTGCAGATATGAAATTTCCTGGCAGATTAAAACTGTGTGCCCGACCGAGACTCGAACTCGGGACCTTTGCCTTTCGCGGGCAAGTGCTCTACCATCTGAGCTACCGAAGCACGACTCACGGCCGGTACTCACAGCCTTACTTCTACCAGTAACTCGTCTCCTACCTTCCAAACTTTACAGAAGCTCTCCTGCGAACCTTGCAGAACTAGCACTCCTGAAAGAAAGGATATTGCAGAGACATGGCTTAGCCACAGCCTGGGGGATGTTTCCAGAATGAGATTTTCACTCTGCAGCGGAGTGTGCGCTGATATGAAACTTCCTGGCAGATTAAAACTGTGTGCCGGACCGAGACTCGAACTCGGGACCTTTGCCTTTCGCGGGCAAGTGCTCTACCATCTGAGCTACCGAAGCACGACTCACGGCCGGTACTCACAGCCTTACTTCTACCAGTAACTCGTCTCCTACCTTCCAAACTTTACAGAAGCTCTCCTGCGAACCTTGCAGAACTAGCACTCCTGAAAGAAAGGATATTGCGGAGACATGGCTTAGCCACAGCCTGGGGGATGTTTCCAGAATGAGATTTTCACTCTGCAGCGGAGTGTGCGCTGATATGAAACTTCCTGGCAGATTAAAACTGTGTGCCCGACCGAGACTCGAACTCGGGACCTTTGCCTTTCGCGGGCAAGTGCTCTACCATCTGAGCTACCGAAGCACGACTCACGGCCGGTACTCACAGCCTTACTTGTACCAGTAACTCGTCTCCTACCTTCCAAACTTTACAGAAGCTCTCCTGCGAACCTTGCAGAACTAGCACTCCTGAAAGAAAGGATATTGCAGAGACATGGCTTAGCCACAGCCTGGGGGATGTTTCCAGAATGAGATTTTCACTCTGCAGCGGAGTGTGCGCTGATATGAAAATTCCTGGCAGATTAAAACTGTGTGCCGGACCGAGACTCGAACTCGGGACCTTTGCCTTTCGCGGGCAAGTGCTCTACCATCTGAGCTACCGAAGCACGACTCACGGCCGGTACTCACAGCCTTACTTCTACCAGTAACTCGTCTCCTACCTTCCAAACTTTACAGAAGCTCTCCTGCGAACCTTGCAGAACTAGCACTCCTGAAAGAAAGGATATTGCGGAGACATGGCTTAGCCACAGCCTGGGGGATGTTTCCAGAATGAGATTTTCACTCTGCAGCGGAGTGTGCGCTGATATGAAACTTCCTGGCAGATTAAAACTGTGTGCCCGACCGAGACTCGAACTCGGGACCTTTGCCTTTCGCGGGCAAGTGCTCTACCATCTGAGCTACCGAAGCACGACGCACGGCCGGTACTCACAGCCTTACTTGTACCAGTAACTCGTCTCCTACCTTCCAAACTTTACAGAAGCTCTCCTGCGAACCTTGCAGAACTAGCACTCCTGAAAGAAAGGATATTGCAGAGACATGGCTTAGCCACAGCCTGGGGGATGTTTCCAGAATGAGATTTTCACTCTGCAGCGGAGTGTGCGCTGATATGAAACTTCCTGGCAGATTAAAACTGTGTGCCCGACCGAGACTCGAACTCGGGACCTTTGCCTTTCGCGGGCAAGTGCTCTACCATCTGAGCTACTGAAGCACGACTCACGGCCGGTACTCACAGCCTTACTTGTACCAGTAACTCGTCTCCTACCTTCCAAACTTTACAGAAGCTCTCCTGCGAACCTTGCAGAACTAGCACTCCTGAAAGAAAGGATATTGCGGAGACATGGCTTAGCCACAGCCTGGGGGATGTTTCCAGAATGAGATTTTCACTCTGCAGCAGAGTGTGCGCTGATATGAAACTTCCTGGCAGATTAAAACTGTGTGCCCGACCGAGACTCGAACTCGGGACCTTTGCCTTTGGCGCGCAAGTGCTCTACCAACTGAGCCACCGAAGCACGACTCACGGCCGGTACTCACAGCCTTACTTGTACCAGTAACTCGTCTCCTACCTTCCAAACTTTACAGAAGCTCTCCTGCGAACCTTGCAGAACTAGCACTCCTGAAAGAAAGGATATTGCGGAGACATGGCTTAGCCACAGCCTGGGGGATGTTTCCAGAATGAGATTTTCACTCTGCAGCGGAGTGTGCGCTGATATGAAACTTCCTGGCAGATTAAAACTGTGTGCCCGACCGTGACTCGAACTCGGGACCTTTGCCTTTCGCGGGCAAGTGCTCTACCATCTGAGCTACTGAAGCACGACTCACGGCCGGTACTCACAGCCTTACTTGTACCAGTAACTCGTCTCCTACCTTCCAAACTTTACAGAAGCTCTCCTGCGAACCTTGCAGAACTAGCACTCCTGAAAGAAAGGATATTGCGGAGACATGGCTTAGCCACAGCCTGGGGGATGTTTCCAGAATGAGATTTTCACTCTGCAGCGGAGTGTGCGCTGATATGAAACTTCCTGGCAGATTAAAACTGTGTGCCCGACCGAGACTCGAACTCGGGACCTTTGCCTTTCGCGGGCAAGTGCTCTACCAACTGAGCCACCGAAGCACGACTCACGGCCGGTACTCACAGCCTTACTTGTACCAGTAACTCGTCTCCTACCTTCCAAACTTTACAGAAGCTCTCCTGTGAACCTTGCAGAACTAGCACTCCTGAAAGAAAGGATATTGCGGAGACATGGCTTAGCCACAGCCTGGGGGATGTTTCCAGAATGAGATTTTCACTCTGCAGCGGAGTGTGCGCTGATATGAAACTTCCTGGCAGATTAAAACTGTGTGCCCGACCAAGACTCGAACTCGGGACCTTTGCCTTTCGCGGGCAAGTGCTCTACCAACTGAGCCACCGAAGCACGACTCACGGCCGGTACTCACAGCCTTACTTGTACCAGTAACTCGTCTCCTACCTTCCAAACTTTACAGAAGCTCTCCTGCGAACCTTGCAGAACTAGCACTCCTGAAAGAAAGGATATTGCGGAGACATGGCTTAGCCACAGCCTGGGGGATGTTTCCAGAATGAGATTTTCACTCTGCAGCGGAGTGTGCGCTGATATGAAACTTCCTGGCAGATTAAAACTGTGTGCCCGACCGAGACTCGAACTCGGGACCTTTGCCTTTCGCGGGCAAGTGCTCTACCATCTGAGCTACCGAAGCACGACTCACGGCCGGTACTCACAGCCTTACTTCTACCAGTAACTCGTCACCTACCTTCCAAACTTTACAGAAGCTCTCCTGCGAACCTTGCAGAACTAGCACTCCTGAAAGAAAAGATATTGCGGAGACATGGCTTAGCCACAGCCTGGGGGATGTTTCCAGAATGAGATTTTCACTCTGCAGCAGAGTGTGCGCTGATATGAAACTTCCTGGCAGATTAAAACTGTGTGCCCGACCGAGACTCGAACTCGGGACCTTTGCCTTTCGCGGGCAAGTGCTCTACCATCTGAGCTACCGAAGCACGACTCACAGCCGGTACTCACAGCCTTACTTCTACCAGTAACTCGTCTCCTACCTTCCAAACTTTACAGAAGCTCTCCTGCGAACCTTGCAGAACTAGCACTCCTGAAAGAAAGGATATTGCGGAGACATGGCTTAGCCACAGCCTGGGGGATGTTTCCAGAATGAGATTTTCACTCTGCAGCGGAGTGTGCGCTGATATGAAACTTCCTGGCAGATTAAAACTGTGTGCCCGACCAAGACTCGAACTCGGGACCTTTGCCTTTCGCGGGCAAGTGCTCTACCAACTGAGCCACCGAAGCACGACTCACGGCCGGTACTCACAGCCTTACTTGTACCAGTAACTCGTCTCCTACCTTCCAAACTTTACAGAAGCTCTCCTGCGAACCTTGCAGAACTAGCACTCCTGAAAGAAAGGATATTGCGGAGACATGGCTTAGCCACAGCCTGGGGGATGTTTCCAGAATGAGATTTTCACTCTGCAGCGGAGTGTGCGCTGATATGAAACTTCCTGGCAGATTAAAACTGTGTGCCCGACCGAGACTCGAACTCGGGACCTTTGCCTTTCGCGGGCAAGTGCTCTACCATCTGAGCTACCGAAGCACGACTCACGGCCGGTACTCACAGCCTTACTTGTACCAGTAACTCGTCACCTACCTTCCAAACTTTACAGAAGCTCTCCTGCGAACCTTGCAGAACTAGCACTCCTGAAAGAAAGGATTTTGCGGAGACATGGCTTAGCCACAGCCTGGGGGATGTTTCCAGAATGAGATTTTCACTCTGCAGCAGAGTGTGCGCTGATATGAAACTTCCTGGCAGATTAAAACTGTGTGCCCGACCGAGACTCGAACTCGGGACCTTTGCCTTTCGCAGGCAAGTGCTCTACCATCTGAGCTACCAAAGCACGACTCACGGCCGGTAATCACAGCCTTACTTCTACCAGTAACTCGTCTTCTA
This sequence comes from Schistocerca cancellata, assembly GCF_023864275.1. NCBI lineage: Eukaryota > Metazoa > Arthropoda > Insecta > Orthoptera > Acrididae > Schistocerca > Schistocerca cancellata. Next base: position 322,181,683 of record NC_064630.1, on the reverse strand, counting down.
CCTTCCAAACTTTACAGAAGCTCTCCTGCAAACCTTGCAGAACTAGCACTCCAGAAAAAAAGGATATTGCGGAGACATGTCTTAGCCACAGCCTGGGGGATGTTTCCAAAATGAGATTTTCACTCTGCAGCGGAGTGTGTGCAGATATGAAACTTCCTGGCAGATTAAAACTGTGTGCCCGACCGAGACTCGAACTCGGGACCTTTGCCTTTCACGGGCAAGTGCTCTACCATCTGAGCTACCGAAGCACGACTCACAGCCGGTACTCACAGCCTTACTTCTACCAGTAAGTCGTCTCCTACCTTCCAAACTTTACAGAAGCTCTCCTGCGAACCTTGCAGAACTAGCACTCCTGAAAGAAAGGATATTGCAGAGACATGGCTTAGCCACAGCCTGGAGGATGTTACCAGAATGAGATTTTCACTCTGCAACGGAGTGTGCGCTGATATGAAACTTCCTGGCAGATTAAAACTGTGTGCCCGACTGAGACTTGAACTCGGGACCTTTGCCTTTCGCGGGCAAGTGCTCTACCATCTGAGCTACCGAAGCACGACTCACGGCCGGTACTCACAGCCTTACTTCTACCAGTAACTCGTCTCCTACCTTCCAAACTTTACAGAAGCTCTCCTGCGAACCTTGCAGAACTAGCACTCCTGAAAGAAAGGATATTGCGGAGACATGGCTTAGCCACAGCCTGGAGGATGTTTCCAGAATGAGATTTTCACTCTGCAGCGGAGTGTGCGCTGATATGAAACTTCCTGGCAGATTGAAACTGTGTGCCCGACCGAGACTCGAACTCGGGACCTTTGCCTTTCGCGGGCAAGTGCTCTACCATCTGAGCTACCGAAGCACGACTCACGGCCGGTACTCACAGCCTTACTTCTACCAGTAATTCGTCTCCTACCTTCCAAACTTTGCAGAAGCTCTCCTGCGAACCTTGCAGAACTAGCACTCCTGTTAGAAAGGATATTGCGGAGACATGGCTTAGCCACAGCCTGGGGGATGTTTCCAGAATGAGATTTTCACTCTGCAGCGGAGTGTGCGCAGATATGAAACTTCCTGGCAGATTAAAACTGTGTGCCCGACCGAGACTCGAACTTGGGACCTTTGCCTTTCGCAGGCAAGTGCTCTACCATCTGAGCTACCAAAGCACGACTCACGGCCGGTACTCACAGCCTTACTTGTACCAGTAACTCGTCTCCTACCTTCCAAACTTTACAGAAGCTCTCCTGCGAACCTTGCAGAACTAGCACTCCTGAAAGAAAGGATATTGCAGAGACATGGCTTAGCCACAGCCTGGGGGATGTTTCCAGAATGAGATTTTCACTCTGCAGCGGAGTGTGCGCTGATATGAAACTTCCTGGCAGATTAAAACTGTGTGCCCGACCGAGACTCGAACTCGGGACCTTTGCCTTTCGCGGGCAAGTGCTCTACCATCTGAGCTACCGAAGCACGACTCACGGCCGGTACTCACAGCCTTACTTGTACCAGTAACTCGTCTCCTACCTTCCAAACTTTACAGAAGCTCTCCTGCGAACCTTGCAGAACTAGCACTCCTGAAAGAAAGGAGCACTTGCCCGCGAAAGGCAAAGGTCCCGAGTTCGAGTCTCGGTCGGGCACACAGTTTTAATCTGCCAGGAAGTTTCATATCAGCACACACTCCACTGCAGAGTGAAAATCTCATTCTGGAAACATCCCCCAGGCTGTGGCTAAGCCATGTCTCCGCAATATCCTTTCTTTCAGGAGTGCTAGTTCTGCAAGGTTCGCAGGAGAGCTTCTGTAAAGTTTGGAAGGTAGGAGACGAGTTACTGGTAGAAGTAAGGCTGTGAGTACCGGCCGTGAGTCGTGCTTCGGTAGCTCAGATGGTAGAGCACTTGCCCGCGAAAGGTAAAGGTCCCGAGTTCGAGTCTCGGTCGGGCACACAGTTTTAATCTGCCAGGAAGTATCTAAGAAATTGTTCACTTGTCTCATCAGGTCCGTAGACAAGACTCCACTGTACCCTGTTCAGCAATCTACGTTTTAATGCATCTATCTGGATCACCTCGTCTAGTGGTTTATCAAGATGCACTATAGTTAGTAACTGTTGTTCACAAAAGATTTCATGTGACCACTACCCGGTTTGAAATTTGGCCCATTCAAAAATTCTGACTTAATTCTGGCTTGTTTAGTTTCTGACCAGAATTTGTCCATGAAAGCTCATTCTACTTCATTAAATGACTTTTCGGGTTCGATTGATTGGTTCACCCATGACAAAGCCTCCCCATCTAAAAACTTTAAAAAAAATTTAATTTTCAAACTATCGCTCATTCTATCATTGAAGTTATCTTTTATTTGGTACATGAAATCAACTGGATGTATATTGCCCTCACCTGAAAATGTTTTTATGTTGACATTGTTCCACAATAGATTGTAATTACAAAACGATTTCGTAGCAACGGAATCTTTGATTTTCTTGGAGTTTAGATTTGAAGTTCGAGATTTGGCTAAACAAGTGCCTACATCTTCTTTTAATTCTATGAAATTCTCATTTGCAATTTTTGTGAAATTTTGTATATTTTGGGCTGTTTCTGTGAATATCTTTATGAAATCTTTGTTGAGATTTTTCAATTGTAACATTTCTACAGTAGCAACTTTTTCGAAATTTTCCACGGAATCTAGTCTCTCTTCAAAATTTTTGGCATTCCTGTTTCCAGGTGACAATGTCCCCTTCTATAGTTGTCACATTTCTGGTATTTTCGTCTACTTTTTTTGAGCATCTTTCTAAACTCTCCTTTGTCTCGCGAATTTGGGTTACCTGATTGTCTAATTTTTTATCGATTGATTCAAGAAAAATTTTCTGATCATCAGTTGATCTTTTTTGTTCATCCATTGATCTTTTTTGTTCTTCCATTAACTGAACTAACCTATCTAAGGCAGATACATTTGATTCAAATCCACGAAAGGGTGAACATACACCACTGTGGTCACTATCCTCTCCAATTTCAATGTCCCGATTAACTACATTATTATCAGTAATGTCTACACTATTTTGCAAGTTTCCATTAATCTCCCCATTATCGTCAACTTCCCTATTGTTGTTAACTTCCATATTATCCTCCATAATGACAATGAAGATGAAAAAGCAATTTCCAGAAGTAAAAATTCAAATAAGTTTTGTACTTACAGTTGGTTTTCCAAGTTGCGCTTTCACGTAAGTATCATTAAGTCATATGTAGTGTTCCTTCGTTTTTCAGTTTTTGAAAAAATGGAATAATATTTCATCAAGCGAACTGACTCTGAAACAAAATACTAGATTAGTTTACAGAATTACACTGCATCCCAGCTCCATACTCCACATATAATATTTGTATGCATTAATTTACCCATTGTAGCAGCAGAAGTCATGGAAAACAGCTACTGTAAAAATAAAATAAAATAAAATAAAATAAAATAAAAACACTGTAAAGTTATTTTTTAAATAATTAATCTGTATAATGTTTCCACTGAACATTTATTACAATCTCAAAGTAAATAAAAGAAATAAAAGAATCTTGACAACTCTGAAATAAGTTGTAACATACTTACAATAATGAAATAAATCATGGTTAATAAGCTACATGCTTTCTGTCCAAATATGCCAAAGTACTGACTCCCTTTGCCAACATGGCTGTAACTATTTATACTTTCTTAACAATCCTAAGCATTGTTTAGAACCATTTTTGATTAATTAACAATTAAAATTGACGTAGAAAAACTGAAAATACATATGTTTAAAAAGAAAGTGCTGGCAGGTCGATAGACACACAAATAAACACAAACATACACACAAAACTCTAGCTTTCGCAACCAACGGTTGCCTCGTCAGGAAAGAGGGAAGGAGAAGGAAATACAAAAGGATTGGGTTTTAAGGGAGAGGGTAAGGAGTCATTCCAATCCCGGGAGCGGAAAGACTTACCTTAGGGGAAAAAAAGGACAGGTTTACACTCGCACACACACACATATCCATCCACACATACACAGACACAAGCAAACTTTTTAAATATATATTTTTTCCCACGTGGAATGTTTCCCTCTATTATATTCATATCATGAAAATACATATGTAAACATCTGTTTATTCCAGAACAGCTAGTACACTACGATATTAGTACATGTCTGTTATTTTATTCGAGAATAACTTCTCGAATATGTATTTACAATAATACATTTACATTTTTTATTAATTACTAGAGACTCCCTTCATGGTAATTACTTCTAGATTACTTTGTATATGTATGTTAGGAGGTAAAGAAAACAGTTACTTTGAGAAAAGGCACTGGCCCTATTCCTATACTACTCAACTGCTCCTCTCATCCAGTGTTTTAAACAACAAATTTATGTAATATTTCCCAGTATTAGCTCCCTTTATAGTGGTACCATCAGTATCTGTTTACTTTCAGTGAACCAAACAACACAAACACTGGACAGCAGCTGACTTTAGGAGTGTAGTGTTGTACTACGAGTAACAATTTTGTCTGTTCTCAAATTGTGCAAACTGTCAAGTGCACTGATGATGCAATTGGTTTTTTAACCTGCATTGTGGATGCTATAGTTCAGGCCTGAGTTGGTCCTGTGAAATTCTGTGTTTTTTTTTGTATAATGACTTGGATCACTCATTCAGGTTACCGTGAACATGAACCATGATCTTTATTACAACATTCTCAGGGACCAAGTATTTCCCTTTCTTCCGTGTCTTCACATTGTATGCGCCATGGACACTCTCACCTTTCAAGATGGTGACAGCTATGTTCACAGAGGTACATACATGCATTACTTGTTTGATGAGCACTCAGGCACCGTATCACACCTTGATTTGCCTGTTAAGTCACCCAACCTTAATCAAATTGAAAATGTCTTGTACTGTATGAATCAATGGGTGTGAGGTGGATGTTCGGGTCAGTTACACCAAACAACACCTTATTAACAGGAATTCATTTATTCACTTCTTTACACAAGCAAGGCTTACAAAGAACTGCTCATGGTGGAAGAGAGCAAAGATAATCTTAGCTTAGCGTTCAAAGACAATGCTCGGAATCTAGAGACAAACATATATCAATGCTAGTATCGACCTCAGCGGCGCCACATAGCCCCCCCCCCCCCCCCCCCCCGGACTCAGCACGGAGTACTCTTGAGAGGCAGGGGGGGGGAGGGGGGAGGCCGGGGGGAGGGGGGTGGCCAAGGCGTCGGAAGGGGTAGTCCACGGGAGCCGGACCACGGTCAGCTCGACAGCGTCGTTGGGGAGCTGCGTGGGTAGATGACGTGAAGGAAGGTTCGGCCACTGAACCTGGAAGTCGTTGAAGCGCGTTGCGCGTCATACTGGGTGTGCTGGTTGTGCGACGGCAGGTGGGCCAGCGGTTTGCGAGTGGAACGGAGCGACGACGACGTCTCTGGTGGGCGTGGCGAACACACGAAACATGTCCAGGTCAACATCGGGCGAGAGGGGAACACATTTCACCAGGTGGCAGGGAATGTCGGAGGTTGTGTCATGAGCACCGGATGGAGGGAAACACAAGACGAACAGTGTATCATAGTGTAGTATTATACAGATGTTGTGGATAATGTCCAGGGGAACAGGCGCAAACACCTCGAGCAAGGGCAAGTTCAAGATGGGGGGACGTGAGAAATCTTGACAGGGCGAGGCAGGCGACTGGGGAGAGGGCGAGGCAGGCGACTGGGGAGAGGTCGAAGGGACCGATGAAGGGCCAGGCGGCGAGGGCGTGATAGTAGGTGAGCTCAATGTGGGGAGCATGGGGCCACTCGACGGAGTGTGTGAGACCGGAGTAGGGGGCGAGGTCGGAGGAGAGCTCGACAGTTGGAGCTGGAAGTCACTCGACTGTGTGTAAGTCCAACCTGGAGGGAGTGGTCGGAACGTCGTGAGCCACGACAGTGAGTGACATGGTTGCGGCCTGAAGGGGGGTAGAAGAAGGCTCGACAAGAGTGGGCTTAAGTACGTTGATAGAGAATGTGACAGCTGAATCTTTCATCTGGATGTCATAGATGTTGGCTGAGCGCTGGAGAACTTATAGATCGCACGAATGCTGAGTAGCACAAGGGAAAGGGCCTCCGACCAAAGAGAGTTGTGGCATCGAAGAGCCGCCTTGAAAGTGCATTGCCAGTGCTCAACTAGCCCGTTACTTTGTGGGTGATATGCTGTGGTATGGATGCACCGGATGCCGCAAATGTTACAAATGTCATTGAACAGGGCCGACTCAAATTGTCTGCCCTGGCCTGTTGTGATTATAGATGGACATTCGAAATGCGATACCCATGACTCGACGAAAGCTCAAGCAACCGTTTCTGCCATAATATTGGGGAGGGGAACAGCCTCGACCCAGCGAGTTGTTCGGTCGATAGACAAGAAAACATAACAAGAGCCATAAGAGGGTGGTAGAGGGCCGACAATGTCAATATGAATATGCTGGAAACGCCCAGGAGGGATCGAAAAGGCGCCGAGGGGGGATGAAGCGTGCTTGTGTACTTTGCATCGTTGGCACGCGATGCAGGAGCGTGCCCATTGCTGGCAATCCTTGTTGACATTTCTCCACACAAAGTGCTCCGCTACGAGGTGGGCGGACACACGAACACCAGGGTGGGCTAAATTACGCTATGCACTGAAGACAGCTCGACGGAGCGTGGTTGGGATGAGGGGGCGTAACGTGTCCATACTGTCGTTGCACCAGATCTCGCCAGAAATGCCAGGGAAGGTGGTGCAGATGAAGTGTAGTGAAGAGGTAGAGTCTGAAATCAGCTTTTGTGTGTCCTCGTCGGCGGGTTCGAGGTTAGGCAGTTCAAAGAGGTCTAACAGCGAATGGACAGCGTCGACTCGTGAAAGGAAATCAGCAACTATATTGTCAGCACCCTTTATGTGTCTGACATTGGTGGTGCACTGAGATTTATGTGTCTGACATTGATGGTGCACTGAGCTATGAAGTCCATGTATCTGAAACAGCGAGGAGGCTGTTTGGCGAGGAGGCTGGCGGGTTTGTAATGGCCGCAGCCAGGGGTTTGCGGTCCGTTAAAACATAGAAAGGGCGTCCCTCAACGTCAGTCTTAAAATGCTTGATCGCTTCATAGACTGCAAGCAACTCCCTGTCAAACACGGAATATTTCCGTTGTGGATTGGTGAGCTTGCGCGAAAAGAACTGCAGAGATGAAGTCTGGCCATCGATAGTCTGGCTAAGGACAGTGCCAATGGCAGTATCGCTCACATCTGTGGTGATGAAAAGCTGCGCATTGGGATGAGGATGCGCGATGGTGGAGGCCTTGGCAAGAAGATTCTTGAGGGTGGTGAAAGAGTCAGTCATAGCAGGGGTCCATGGAATGGGCTGAGATCTAGAAGTGTGGGTGCCTGCCAAGGCATCCGTCAGTGGAGCCTGAATCTCCGCAGCCCGGGGTAGATGTCGGCGGTAATAATTAACTGTCCCCAGAAAGCACCGGAGCTCTTTGAATGACGCAGGTCTGGGTAGGTTTAGTATTGTCTGTACTTTCTCAGGGGGCAGTGAAATGCCATCGGCAGAGACATGAAAACCAAGAAAAGTGACAGCGGGTTGATATAGCTGCAATTTGTCCTGGTTGGTCTCGATGCCTGCTGCCACGAGAGTGTTCATCACAGTTTGCACATGCAGAATGTTGTCCTCGATGGAGGAGCTGAACACAAGAATGTCATCAAGATATGCAAAGCAGAATTTTAGGTCGAATAGCACTTCGTTGATGAAGCATTGCCAGGTCTGGGTTGCGTTTTTCAGACCGAAGGGCATGATTCGAAACTGAAATAACCCGATTGGGGTGGTGATTGCTGTCTTCTTGATGTCTTCAGGTGCCATGGGGATCTGGTGGTAGGCCTGTTTGCAATCAATGACAGAGAACGTGGTTCCACCTGCAAGGGAACTGGTGAAGTTGGCAGTGTTGGGTCTGGGGTAGGTGTCCATAATTGTTTGTGCGTTTAGTCGACGGTAGTCACTGCACATGTGCCAGGACCCGTCTTTCTTGGGCACCATATGAATGGGTGTAGACCAGCTACTGGCAGAGCGTTCAATGATGCTGGAGCTTAGAAGTTCAGAAATCTGCATTTTAACGTCGGAGAGGCACTTGGGACAAAGTCGATGTGGTTTACTGGAGATCAGGGGACCTGGCAAGAGGCGAAGTTCATGAACCATGTCGTTAGTGATGATGGAAATGTTGCTGGTGGCGTGAGAGGCGGTTTGTTTACAATATGCGATGGGCAGGGCGGACGAGGCGTGGTCATGGTGTTCGGAGCCACTCGGCGGATCCGACGGGAGCCGAGGCGGCGAAGTGGCCCAGGAGTCATCGCGACAAGAAGGCCGCCAGCCCAAAGCAGTGGCACCAAGGTCAGCTGATCTCGGCAGAGCTCGTGAGCCATTAGTGAGTCCATTGTCTGAGAGCACAGACTGGGGCAGCACGGTTGCGGGCGAAGCGCTAGGCGCTAGTACCCTGTTTGTGTTGTCAATGGCCATTGCATGGCGGCGCGCAGGAGCCGAAGTTGCACAGTTTGAGGTGCTGTCCACGAGGGGAGGGGTAGGAGCTGTCAGTTCGGGAACACGTGACGCTCATCTCGCATACGCACTCATGTCCGGCCGAGTGTCAAATGCTGCCGTGTTAGGGGGGTGTGGCCCTGTGGAACTGTCAGTACACATTATGGCAGACTTGATAACACAGTTGTGAGGGGTAGCGGGAGGTAAGCACACGGAGGCTCGATTGCTGGGACTACAAGCAGATTCGGCGCACTTACTGACCTTGCTTTGTCCTTGCTGCAGTGTCTGTAATTCCTTTGCTGCATTGGAGAGCTGGAGGTGAGTTTCATGGAGCCAGAGGGAGAGTTCGACGTTTTCCTTGCATAGGCGAGTGACGTTTTCAAGCTCGACAAGGCAATTGTGTGTTGTTTCTCGTAACGTCATCGACAGAGATGAGCATATATGGACAAGATGAGCCCAGACCAATGTGTCACGTGGGGGGGGGGGGGGTTTGCTCGATGGAGCACAAAAGTCAATGCCTAGTATAGGTTCCTCAATATCGCACACCGAAAAAGTCCACTCAAGTTTGCAGTTTGCGGAGAGTGTGACGACATGGGAGGTTGAACATGAGCATTGCAGTTTAGTTGAATTCACAGCTTGCAGTGAAGTATGATGAGGGTGGATGTTCAATGACACTAAGGACTTAGGCAGCAGCGAAACATCGGCGCCTGTGTCCACTAGGAAAAAGTATCCTGACGAAATGTCTTTAATATAAGCTTTAATATAAGCTTGTCAGCAATTGTCATTCTTTGCTTGACAGGTTCGGGAGACCTCTGAGCCAGAGCAAAGCGGATGTGAGGAGATAGTTTATCTGACCAGATGGTGAGGAGAGCTGTGTCAGAAGGTAGATCGGCGCTGACCAGGGCACGTAGCCATCTCCAGAGTTGGGAAGGTTTGTCATTGCCTAGTTGCTCAGCATGGAGCACTTGCCGTATTGCTGTCTCAGTTGAGTGTGCAAGCCGATGTAGAACTGTCTTTTTGGCTAGAGTGTACTGGGTAGCTGAGTCCGGGGCATCGACCAGGTCAGCAATCAAGTCCTCCTGGTCGTGCAGGTGGGTATTAAGACACAGAAATCTGGTTGACTCATCGAGTTTATAATGGTCGAACACTTCGTCCACAATTTTGAACCAGGTTTTTGCCCTGTCGGGATTAAATGGTGGCAGCATCGGTAAGCATTGTAGAATGTTCGGAAGAACAGTTTGAGTTGAATTCATTGGGGCACAGCCTGACATGAGCTGTTGCTGCTGCAGTTTTCCAGGAGAGTGTGCCTCCAGGGGATGTGGCGACGAGGGCTGGTTGAGTGGCAGCGTGAAGGTGACGTGTTGTGGTTGAGCGCGATCCGTCGCGATGCGGAAGGCCGATGCAGGTGAGACACCGTAATGTGGGGATTGCGGTTGCGGAAGCTCAACACATTACAGGTGTGTTTGGATTGACGCATCGTGGAAGACCAATGCAGATGAGGAACCGAGATGTGCTGAGAACAGTGGCAGAAGCTCGACTGGAGCCGGCCCAGGGGCGACAAGTGAGAAAAAGTTCAAAGTTTGAAAATGCATGCTAGTCAGCGGAAAGCTTGATGCACGATCAGAGCTGGAGCCACCTGTGGAGGTGCGGGCTGTCCAGAAGCACAGTATGGAAAATGATGTTGAACATCAGATGGAATGTGTGAATGTTCGCTGTTGATAGTCACTCCACTCAAAACGGTGTGCGGGTAAGGTGAATGTCGTGGCACAAAACACTGAGGCGTAGCAGTGGGACGGAGATGGAGGTCAGTCACAGATAACAAGCTATTGTTCCTGTTGCAGGCCGAGGTATCGAAGCAGGAAAGCATGTGCTGATGCTGAACTGAGGCAGGCGCTGGCGTGGCTGGATGCTGAGGAGATTGACCTGCAAACAAAGCAGTTCCAGCCACGTGGAAGGAATCCGCATGGTACTGCACGGATTGCGGTGTGGCAAATCATTGTCCTGGCGGTGGTAGGTTGTCCAACAAAGCATTTGCAGATATCGGCATTGGTCCCACACTGCACAGAGATCCGTAAGATGTAACTGCACTGTTGAGGAGGGAGGGCACATGTGGTGGGAACAAAGGTGTTTGGTAGCCCGAGTCATGCACACTCCTAACCTCACTTATTGTTGCAGGCTCGAAAACATCCGGCGAAATCGATGTAATCATCGAGTGAGGGGCATCATTTTGCAATCCTGGCGGGTGTTCATCGCCCGCAACACGATGCATGTCGATCACAAAATCCGGCGTTAGGCATTGGGCCGAAGTCATTGTTCGAATGTTGTGTTGATGTAATACACGCGAAAATAATCAACGCGGAGGCCGCGGACACAGTAAAATGGCAAAAACGGAAGACGTTACAACTCGGGGTAACCAGTGAGGTGGATGTTTGAGTCAGTTACACCAAACAACACCTTATTAACAGTAGTTCATTTATTCACCTCTTTACACATGCAAGGCTTACAAAGAACTGCTCATGGTGGAAAAGAGCAAAGATAATCGTAGCTTAGCGTCCAAAGATGATGCTCGGAGTCTAGAGACAAACGTATATTGATGCTGGTGCCAACCTCATCAACACCACAGGTGAAACAAAGTGATCAGTAGCCCCAAAGTGTGATAGATTTACAGCATTTAATCTCCAATGAGTGAATTCAGCTGAATATGACACATTAGTGAATTCTCTCCCTCACCTAACTGAGGTCACTATCAAGGCAAGAGGTTGTGTTAGCATGATGTCTCTTGAGTTGAGTAGTTTTTCCTCCAGTGTTCTTATATAACATACTGAGTCATGCAGTACAATTATAATAATGTGTTATAAAAGAAAAAGTGTTTGAATTTCAGTCCATAATAACATGATAGGTATCTAAATGTTGTATAATTCTCATTGTTGTTATCCTTTCCTAACTAAAGAGAATAGCACTTATACAGGAAGAAATAGCATTGACAAATAAATTGAAAAGATGAAGAAATCTGCAACACTGAAGAATGAAAAATGGAAAATAGTGCTACATGCACTGCACATGCTCAGCTCGTAAGTAGCAAAGAGTATGAGTCCTTGTGAAGGTCAACATATTCATAAACCAATTATATAGATCTGTATAATATAATACAGTATCTCAGCAAAATCAAATTATATGCAACTACAAAATAAAAATGGATTGGTTCAATGCAAATCGTAATACAAGAGGTAACACAGCATAATCAATGGATCACCAGGTTGGCATAACCCAACATAAATCCTAGTACAAAACACATTGCAGAAAAATTTATGGATGATTTGGTAGCTAAAAAAATCTCTGTTAGGTACAAAATTGTTATTCTCTTAGAGTCCTATCATCATAGGAAAGCAGATATTGTCACTATAGTACCGACAGCAATTGATTCAGTGGATAGAGTTATAAGGTGAACCAATGTGTGTGCAGTGTGTGTCATATCTGGATGTGAGACATGAATAAACAGTGTAAGATAGCCAGCGTCTTTTAGTGTCTTACTGTTCATATGTACACTCAAGTCTTAGCTATGGAATTCTTTTCTAGGGGACAAAAGCACAAACTGTGAACACAGTTTTCAAAGTCCAGAAAATTTAATAGGAATAATAACCAAAAACAGTAGTTGATCTCATTGTAAAGATGTGTTCAAAATAATGGGGATTTTCACTTCACCATGTGGATACATTTACCAATCAGTTGTTCACATCAGAAGTAATATAGGTAAGTACTACACAAACAGCTCTGTCTATGGAACGTGTGTTAAACAGAACTCACATCTACCAAGAAGGAATAAACATAAAATTCAAAACAGATTTTTTTTTAACCAAGGAATAAAACTGTGCAATAAATTTCCCAAAGAGAGTAAAGAATTTACTAAAACAAACTTATTTAAAAAAAAACAGTTAAAAATACCTGTTAAGCAATACATTCTATACACTGAAGGCTTTCTTAGATAACAAAGAGTAATGGTTTGATGAAAAATATGACACAAATATGTAACAATACTGATGACAAAACATCTGTCATTTCACAAAACACTTTCACGCTATGTTTTTTCCTCCCCTTTTTTTCTTTTCTGGAAAAAAACTTACTCCCAAAAGCTATGCAATGTATAATACTAACATCTTATCCTCTCTATGGGCTTGACATATCGCTTGTTACAGAGGGACGCCGACTCATTTCTTGAGGCTAGCAAATAAGAAATTGTGGTACACAATATGGAAAGCAGATATTGTCACTATGGTCCCGACAGCAGCTAACTAAGTGTATAGTGTTACAAGGGAAAACTATGTGTGTACAGTGAGTGCAGTGTCTGGATGTGAGAAATGAATGAACAGGTAACACTAGCTTTTTATATTATTAAATAACTTCTGTGTAAAACATAGTGCACACTAGGGGTAAACTGACGAAGGTAGCACTGTATCAAACAAACTGGCCTCGTATTTGGGAAGGTGGAGGCTCCAGTCTTCATCCAGCCATGATGATTCAGGTTTTTTGTGGTTTCCTTAAATTACTTCAGGCAATTGTAGGGGTGGTTCTTACTATGAGGCCATGGCTGACTGCCTGTCCCATCCTTTTCAAACTACATCTGTATGTATGTCAATGCATATATGTATGAATAATATTATTTTATAGAGAAGATGCTGAGTCACAGACAGGCACAACAAAAGGACTGTCACAAATAAGGCAACAAGAGAAAAACAGGAAAGACAGCTTTTCTTTTTTCATAACCCATTGCTGCTTTCCTTTGTTACTATTTTCTAAGGCATTACTATACTCAATGTCTGTCCTTCTTTCTTGTGTTTCTCTTGTCGCCTTATTTGTGACAGTCGTTTTGTTGTTCCTATCTGCGACTCAGCATCTCCACTATATGGTGAGTAGCAACTTTCCTTTTTATAATATTGTTACATTCCATCCTGGATTTTCCATTGTTTGATTTTTGCCTGATGGCTTTTCTTTGATCCTAGCTGAGTGCTGTTTTCCTTTGTTACTATTTTCTCTTCATTCCTGTGTTTCTCTTGTTGCGTTGTTTGTGACAGTCTTTTTTTTTGTGCCTCTCTGCGACTCAGCATCTCCGCTACATGGTGAGTAGCAACTTTCCTTTTCATAATATTGTTACATTCCATCCTGGATTTTCCATTGTTTTGATTTAATCATGTTACTTTCGCTCTTCTGAAGTTATAATACCATGGCAAGGTGATCTACAGATTAATAAAACAACAACAACAACAACTAATACTACTACTACTACTACTTCTGTACAGTACTCTTGTTGCTTTAGTGTCACATTCCATTTCATTTATAAGCTTTTTTACCCTCCCTTAGCTGCAACACCTGGTGGTACCTTCTCTTCCACTGTGGTATTACATCTGATCCTACATAATAATACGTTCTAACCACTTAGTCCAAAAGAAGATGTTCATGGAAACTGGAGACATAGTTTAGGTGGTAGTTAAGTGTGAAACATCCCACTATGCCCACCCTCATTCAATGTACATGCAGATAGATGCAAAAGGAAGTCATCTCAGCATATCAACAAGACACAACAGTGAACATGCATTTCCACCTGTTGTTGAGGCCTGCTTATACTTTGGCATTGTAGCTTGATGGTGCCTTGGAAGCCACAGAGTGAAAAGCACTGGTAATAATGTCAACACTGATGAGAAATATCATTTGTTTGTGTAAAAGGAATACATGAATATATGTTGCAATCTATTAGGAGCTACAAGAGAACAGTACAAGAAAAACATTGCAGTATAAAACACAGGAGAGTTACCACTAAATTGTTTATGTCACTTAGTAGTTTGGATAGATTGTAGCTCTATTTCAATGCCTGCCCCCACTGCAGATGGTGAAGAAGTTACATGTCATGGTCTAGTGGCACTCCATAGCAGGTCCACAAAAGTAATTAATTTAAGGAATGGCAGCTGCAAATTATTTATAAGGTAAACTTGGCACACACATGCATCTCAGTGACAGATCATACCTGAAGTGGAACACATCTAATTAAAAACCTTACACCTGTAACACTTATTTTTGGTGCCCTAGTGCAGAATATGAATTAATGGTGCTAACAGAAGATAGCATTCAGAATTTTTCAAGAATTTTGATGAAAATAATAGCAAAAGATAGAATGCTGCCCAGAGCAGCCCAAGTCAGTAACCAGGAAGATATACTCGGGCACAGCTTTGTTGCCTGAACTGATTTGATTAATGAAGAAGAAATAAGTTTATGTTGTTTGAAAACTGTAGAAGCATTATGCATTTTTAAAAAATAGGCCAAAGTAGGCTTTTTGACCATAGCAATGGGGTCAACAAGGATAGATATTCATGTGCTTAAGTAACTTGGTACGTAAGTGAAGAAGAATCTCATCAATGTCACGAAAGACTTCTGTGTGGTCATTTTGAGACTAAAATTGCAACAGTAATCTCTGACAGCATGCCTGCAGCAGCTGGCTAGTACAACTACAGCATGGCATTGCTTTGAAGTACAGTGGCCAATTAGCTGATGACACAATGGCTATGCAGCTGCTCAACTCTAACATTGTTTTGCCCATGCATCAGCAGTGCAGTGAAGCTTACTGTAAGACCTAGTAGGTGAGCTGCAAGTAGAGAACTGAGATTCTTTTTATTAGTAGCTCATGTTGTGAATTATTGTAAGGACCCATTTCTCGGGTTTCTGAATTACAGAACTTAAATATGAATTTCTCACACTTAAAATCACAATTGAAAGAACTGAACGGCACCTATACAATAGTTTGTAGGGGGTTGGGGGGTGGGAGATCTTGACCTAGGGGTATGGGGTATTTTTAATATTTTGTAACATGAATGACGACTTGTAACCAGCTATAAAAATTTTCAGATTCGAGCAAGTTAAAAACCTGTGTTGTAATACTGACTTTCAAAAATCATTTTCTTGGTAGAAAAACACTTGAATACACTATTACATTATATTTTTTCCTTTCCCTGAGAGCTAAAAGGGAAGGGGGGGGGGATTCCTTCCTCCTCCGTTGCTCACAGGTATGGGCACCCTTGGAAGAGTTAAAAACATAAGGGAAAGAAATGAAATCCCAAGGGGATGGGAATTAAAAAAGTTAGAGGAGTTGTCTAATAACATTACGAATCAAGGACGACAAGCATTAGAGGAGGTATCAATGCAAGTAGACAAAATTTCTAATGTATGAAAGTTAGCTAAGAAGTTACAGATTGAAATACAAAAACCATGTGATTTAGTCTGGAATAAAGTTAAAGAACAGTTCAAAGAGGTAAGCAATGAGATGCAATACACAGAGGAATTATCCACCCAGGAAAATGAAAATATACATAGTCAAGGTTTCAGGTATGCAAGGAAGAGTAGAGGCAGTAGAACAAAGTAGAGATTTTGTTGGTACCCCAAATGGATTAACTAGTTTGGAGGAGCATCTGCAAGAGCTAGGTGAACAGAAAACAAAGGAAAAGCTTGAATTTACCAGAACTACATCTAGTTTAATGGGTGACATAGCAAAAAACCAATAAGAATTTCATTATCCAAGTGAGTATACTAAAATGTATGATGCATACTAAAACGTATGTTAGAAAACCTAGCTTAAAAAAAAAAAAAAAAAAAAAAAAAAATCTGAGTTAACAAGTACAATGATGATGAGTTGAACTTTGAAGGCAATGTATCTGGAGGTAGTGTAACTACTTGTAGTGACCCTAATGAGTGTTTGTGTTTTAAATCTTAAGGCAACAAGTATGTGTGCCTTATGAATTATTGGAGGGAAGATTCTGTCAAGTTCTTTTTGTGGGAGGCATGAAATTTGATGGTAATGGACTTTGCATCATATAACCCTTACTAAGATTTGCAGATGTAATGAATTCATTAGTGAAAAGAGTATTATTTTACAGAGATATAGGTGGAAAGATTTATGATGCATCTTCTCTCCTGACCTAGGAGGAGGGTGTAGTATGTACTATAGAGAACATCTTTAAGCAGTAGTAATGCAGTCTCTCATGGCCTGGTAAAATACAATACAAACTTTGTTTCTGTAAAAACTGTATAATTATGATTAGTTATGTTTGTTACTGTAGTACCCTATTGATTTATTTTTTATTACTTACCTGAGGCTCTATAGCTTTGTTACTTATTTATTTAATGGTTGATTAGAGCTAAATGAGAGTGTTTTGAAGTATGATATGAATAAAGTGAGCCATGCATTCTACTGTAACCAATCAGCTGTTATAATACATGAGATAACATTATTGCTTGAGCAGTCACAGTATCACTGTAGTGTTGGCTCATCCCTTATAGAAGGAATGTAGCAAGACATAGAGTTATTACACTATATTGTACTATATTAGTAATTTAATAAGTTACAAGAGTGAAGAGATACAATATTGAGATATTAAAAAAGTTCATATCCCCAGGAGAATCTGCGATCTTTGTATATTCAGTGAATTGACAGCTGTTGGGTGTCTGAGTTAACTGTTTCAGTATTTCACATTTTGTTTTCTCTGAAGCAGTTTTCTCTACTCTTTCTAACCGGCAATCTTGAATTTAAATGTGCCTTACAATGTTGTATCCTAGTTTGTTAATTGGCACTGGAATTGCCATTGCCCTATCGTGGAGACACCTACGAAGTTCTCTCATATGTGAAACAAGTTGTTAGATGCAGATGATATATTATGGCTGGGTCTTTGTGACTTTTTATATGAAAGGTTACCTATCTTAAGCCAGTAGCAGTTTGTGAAGATAGCGACAATAGACTGACTGACACTTGTAATGATGACTGCTTGATGAATTATGAAGATATTGTTGCACCATACATTCATGCTTACTACAGGGGTATATCAGGATCAATTTTTAAGACCTTTGCAAGTGAAGCTGAGACAAGTCCATTCTGTAGGGTGTGCTGACCACACTTCATTCACTGGAGTCTTGCTGAAGAACCCATCAGGAAGGGCATCCTGAGGTTGGAAGTGGCATGGGATTCTGTCTTTGGGTTTCTATCTTCTTTCTTTCTTTGACCTTTCAAAATCCATTCATAATTTCATTTTTGTTACTCCACCAACAGGGTATCTATTCTCTCTTCACTTGATGTTTCTATTACTGAAACCCTTCTTTTCTGCAGATCACATCATAGTAATTACAACCTACTAACATAGGATGGAATGGGACAGTAACACACATGTGATGACAAAAAACATACAGAATGCGGTTAACTAACGCATACAATATGTTTGGTAACAATACACACCTTAGCCACATCATGGAAACAGGGGAAGGGGACATGAGCAGAAACCATTTTCTAAGTGAAGGCAAATACAACATGCTAACATGCAAGAAAAAGTGAAGCAGTAGTCCGGCAAGCAAACTGTGTCATCACCACAGCGAAGAATGTGGTTATCTCTGTTGAAGTCTTGTTAATAAAATGTTTAACAGTTTATATGAAAAACTGATATATAAGGCTCAAGTTACATCTGACAAGAGAGTGCTTCTGGATAAATGGTTTGAATTAGTGCAATAAAAAGACTATGGTTATTAATATATATCACCTCTTAACGTAAAATAGAGGAACTGGTTACCAGTTAAGTGGATGGGTCTTATCTTATATGAACTAGAATGATTTTATGGAGATTAAGAGAAAATTAATGTGTATCTTATAAAATTATGTTTTATTTTTATGAAGAAATTTTCAATTTGTAAAAACTCTCATATCACAAGTAACATATAAAATGTCAATGATTAACTAACAGGTGTTAGCAAAATATTCAGAGAATGTATGTATAAAACGTAGAAAGGAGATCTCTGCAAGAAAACCTACATTCATTTTTCTAAAGAAACAACTGATTTTGGCAGGAAACAGAGACTTCCTCCTCTTATGAGTCACTTGAGTTTTAACATTCAGTGTACTAGAAGGTATGTTGTCAACATCCCTGTGTTACAGACTTTTTATGGAACAGTAATATTTTCCTTTATAACTATCAGTGTTTGCAGTTATTCTAGCAGACCTGTTAATATCACCATACTGAATTGATTTAATGATTTTATATTTTTCAGTTCAGACAGTGATGATGCTTAACAACCATGAGGGTATGATGATAAAAAAAATATACATAGGTTGAAACTTAATTAGTGACAACACTGCTGTGGAGATTCTTTGCAATGGAATCTACTAATGTCGCTGATAGCACATGCTGTTGACATACCTACCTTACCTCCAAGCAAATGGACTAGCCTGTGCCACATCACCGGCATGCACACAATCGAGGGAAACACAGTCACTTGTGAGCGAGCAGTGTAGCATAACAGTGTCACTGTGATTTCGAAACAGGAACAATGGAGTAGGATCAAGATTGAATGTGCCAGAGGTTGTACAGTATGACAGTGTCAATAAGGTCTTCAAGAGGTGTGTGGGGTACAGAACAGTGGCACATTGGGTTAAAGCCTTCAACGAAGGTTGGAAAACTGTGGCAGACATGCATCGGGCAGGTCGTCCTAGCGTCTCTGAAGAAGAAGTGCATGCTGTTGCCGCGTTAGTGGACAGTGATCGACACCATATGATTCAGGAGCTTGCCCACAAAAAAGGATTAGTGCATACGGCTGTGCTTTGCATCCTGAAGAAATGTCTGGGTATGGGAAAAATTGCATCATGATGGGTTCTGCATGACTTGACGGAAATGCAGCAATGGATGCATTACGGCGCTGCTCAGATGCACTTGGGGTGCTATGAGTGCGAAGGAGAGGCTTTCTTATGCCATATTGTAACACTTAATGAGACACTGGCCACATCATATGAGCCAAAACTGAAATGCCAAACCAACAAATGCCATCATTATGGGTCGCCGTGAAAGTCAAAAGTGTGTCAGAGCCCCAGTATGGTGAGAGTTATGGTGATTCTCGTGTACGACTGTTATGTTATTATCGTAATACATTGCAATCCTCCACAGCAGACTGTCAGTGCACAGTATTACTGTTCGTTTTTGGAGCATCACCTGCAACTAGCTTTGTGAAAGAAGTGGCGACACTTTCTATGCAACCCACCCATCATTTTGCATGACAATGCGTGGGAACATACAGTGCAAGCTGTGGCTGCTCTGTTCGGTCGATGGGACTGGGAAGTACTGTACCATCCACCATACTCCCCAGACTTAAGTCCTTGTGACTTTGATTTGCTTCCGAAGACGAAGGAACCAATTCATGGCATTCGCTTCAGAACTGTTCCAGAGATTCAACAGGCAGTAGACCGCTCCATTCACACCATTCAACAGAACAGGTCTGCTAACGGTATACTATGTCTTCCAAATTGCTGGCAATGGGTTCTACACAACGCTGGTGACTACTTTGAAGGACAGTAACAGGTGCAAACATGTAACTCTTTTGTATCAGTTGTGAATAAATTGTTGCCTCTATTTAAGTTCCAACCCTTATAAATCATTATGTGTGTAATACCTTACTAATTTTTTCATGATTTTTGAATGTGGACAGAATGTGACAGCTTTGGTTATAAAGAATAAAGATAAACCATATAATCTAGTAGTAGTGAGTAGATCGCAGGTGAACAGTAATTAACAAATAGTATTAAAGGCCATGTGAAGACCACCTGGAGAAGCATGCTGGAATGTTGTTAGAAACAAATAATGTAATAAACATAGGAAGAATACCATGAGAGAAGGCTTTTTAATAACATTATATAGGTAACTTATAGCTCTGGAAGAAGCCTAGTTAGCAATTATAAAAGCAGTCAGGAAACAAAATATGTTGGAGTAACCAGGCAGAGTCAAGATGTTAGGGGCAAATTTTGTCACTGGGAGGCATAAGGTTAGGGGGTTGTGCTACTGTTAAAGATTTAAGGTGGGGTGTACACAGTTTTGTATAAGTATTGGAGAGGAAGATAGGCAGCAGAAACCTGGAAGGGGTGACCTACTTCTGCATCAGTTGATTCCATAGAAGGAATGTCTGAACTGTGTGTGTGTGTGTGGTTTTTTTTATGAGTGGTGAAGAGATACAAAGATATTAACACAGTATCTGCCCATAGAAGAAGGTGCAAATACAGCCCTTACAGAGTTAGGAAGCTGTGTAGTGGCTCCTAGCCACACTGTCAGAGTCTTCTCCAAAATAGTTAAAACCTCGTAGACTTATCTGGGCACTGAACATTCTTTGCATTTACATTTCTGCACAAGTATGATTTATCACAAATTCAGGAGTGTTGTAAATTAAAATGTCAGCTTGTAACTCTTTATGGTAAAGATGAACCTAATCATTTTTTATCTCAATAAATTTGAGAAACTTGTGCCCTTGTGATCAATAATTTGAAAGTGAAGAAAAGGCCAGTTACATTTGAGTAACCATGATATAGCCTGATCAGACTCTTCATCTGTTTGTCATATTCTTCTCTACAAAAAGAAAACAATGTACTTAAAAATCCCATACAAAGAGAGCAATAAAATGCAAAATTGAAAAAAATCATTTACTAGATTATAGAGGAGCCAGACAAGAACATGTCCCACACCATAGGGTAGGGAGGCATCCATAGACTAGGTCATCAACTTCTCCAGTGGAGCTAACTCCGTAATGAAAGCCTGGTCCTCCATGTTGGGGGATGAGCTTAGGGTCTCTGTCGTGTAAAATGCCTATAATTGTGAATGATTTTATAAGGAATGCCGGAATGTCCTTATGAAGATGAATTGCACCAAGGAACAGGAATACGGGTATACCAATGCTTAAATTTGGAACATGGAATGTGTGTATACTGCTGCAGATAGGAGCTATGAATAGTATTGTGGAGGAGACACTAAGGTATGTGACGGGAGTCGTTTCACTTCAGGAAACCAGATGGAAGTGAAGGGGTGAGATACATAAGTGTAAATTCTCCCTTTATTTTTCAGGAAAAGATGAAAGACAAGGGGAGCATGGAGTTGGGGTTATAGCATTTACTCTGACTTGTCAAAAGCCTTTGACTGTATGCATCACAGAATTTTCTTAAGTAAATTAGAATATTGTGGTGTCACCGGCAATGCTGCGAAGTGGTTTGAGTCTTATCCATCTAACAGGAAACAAATGGTGTCACTGCGAAATACCTGTGCAGTAAGCAGTCAGTCTTCATCTGACTGGAAATTAATGACATGTGGTGTTCCTCAAGGCTCCATCTTGGGTCCACTGCTATTTCTTGTGCACATTAATAACCTCTCATCTGTTACATTGCCAGATACTAAGTTTGTTTTGTTTGCAGATGATACAGACATTGCAATAAGTAGCAAGGCAAGTCCAGATTTAGAAATAGCTGCTAGTCAAATTTTCACTGACATTAATAAGTAGTTTAAAGCTAATTCACTGTCATTAAACTTTGAGAAGACCCACTATATGCAGTTCAGAAACTGTAAGAGATTTCCTTACAGCATGTATGTAACATATGAAGACATGCAGACTGAAGAGGTTGACAATGTTAAATTTCTGGTATTATAACTCGATAATAAATTCAGTTGGGAAGGGCATACAACAGAATTGCTTAAGTGACTAAAGAAGTCTGTATTTGCAGTGAGAATGATGTCAGATGTAGGAGATATAAATATTTAAAAAACTTGCATACTTTGCTTACTTTCATTCTATTATGTCATATGAAATTATATTCTGGGGCAACTCATCAAACCGACCAAAAGTTTATAGGGTGCAAAAGCATGTGATAAGAATCATTTGTGGTGTAAATTCCAGAACATAATGTAGAAACCTGTTCAAGGAACTTTTTATTCTAACCACTGCCTCTCAGCATATTTATTCCTTAATGAAATTTGTTGCAAGTAATACATCACTATTTCCAGCCAATAGCTCAATTCATAGTATCAATACTAGGAATAAGAACAATCTACATAAAGACCCAAAATCACTGACCTTGGTCCAAAAAGGGGTACACACAGTTCTGCCAGCAACTATTAAAAACTTGGTTTCAGATAAAGCATGGTTTGAACAGAATTTGAAAGACTTTTTGATAGGTAACTCCTTCTACTCTATAGATGAATATCTTAACAGAGACTGTTAAGCCAGCTTAAGTAAAAATGTCTGTCAGATTTCAGTTTAGAAAGCACTTGGTCACAACAGTCAAGATTAGGTATTTTGTGTATGATAAATTTGTTAATAGTGCATAACAATGTTCCATTCTGACTGTGCATTAATTCTGTAAATATTAGCTGTTCCAGTTGTATTCACCTATTTTGACAATCTCCTGACAAATGATCAGGGGAGTAAGTATTATATTCAAATGTTTTATATTTTTCTTTCTGACATGTTCCACACCCATGAGAATCATCACATTTTTTGGGCCTATGGAACAAAAACTGAATTGAATCTAAATCTAATCTAGCCTCCAAAGATATGCATAGATCTATCATTGCTTTCACTCAACATAATGAAAGAATATTTGCTCTGCATATTATCAATGGCAGATTTCACAATGTGACTTTCAGTGAACGTATATGCACCAACAGAAGAAGAATCAGCAAGACATGGCAGATGATCTCCATGATCAGCTACAGGAGGTTTGTGATAGAATACCCAGACAAGACTCCAAAATAGTCCTTGGTGACTATAATGCCAAACAGCAATGAAGAGACTTTCAGAAGCATCTTTGGTAAGCAAAGTTTGTTCAATGAAGCTAGTAACAATGGCATGAGTGTTGTCCAGTTTGCATCTGCAAACAACAGTACATACCTGTTTCCCAAGGAAATATTTCAACAAAGGGACCTGGAAAATACCACAAACAAATAAAGCAAACCAAGTAGACCATATACTGGTATTGGAGGGTTGGGCATCTGACATGGAAAACGCCTGCACTTTCAAAGGAGTTAATTCAGATTCTGACCTTTATCTTGTAGGAGCCAAAATGAGGCAGAAACTTGCTATGGCTGCCAAAGGAAATAGTACCAGAGTAAAGAAATGAAATATAGAACAATTAAAAGGTAGGTCTTCTGTGCAAGAGTATCAGAAAAGAAGGAGACAGGAGTTACAAACAAAAGATGGTGAAAGAACATATAGAAAAAGAAAGGAACGTTACCAAAAATGCAATTCTCACAACAGCACATGAAATACTGGGGAAATGGAGACGATATAATGATGAATGGAGACAGGCAGTAGAACAGAAAAAGGATGCAAAGCTGAAGTACTTATAGTGAAGTACAAGATATATAATGAAAAGAGCATAGAGGCAGCAAAGTGTTTGGGAGAAAAAAAAGGAAGCCATAATGAGAAAAATAGAGGAGATGGAAGAGCAGACTCAAAGGAATGAGAGCACAAAGTTTTATAAGAAAATTAAAGAAGGAACTCAAGAATACAGACAAGAAATAACAGCACATAAGGGCAAAGAGGGGAATTTGCTGACAAATAAATAAGATGTTCTGGAAAGATGGAGAGAATACTTCAAGGGAATACTGGAGGGCAATCCTACCAGGAGTGTGCAACCACTCTATTACACTGCAGATCCATAGATAGAAGAACCCACATTGGTGGAGGTACAGAAGGTAGTGCAGTGCCTAAAAAACTACAAAGCACCAAGAACTGATTGAATAACATCAGAATGGAAAATAGGGGGAATTGATCTCCACAAGTGTATCCACAATCTTATCCAGTTCATATGAAACCAGGAAAGAAATTAGAAGAGTAGAACTTAGAGGCAATCCTACCAACCCATTAGAAAATAGACAAGACTTCTTGTTCAAATTACTCAGAAATTATCCTGCTGACTGTAAACTATAAGATTCTCTCTGGTATTATTTACAACAGGCTAGTTCCATATGCACAAGAGATTATGGGAGAATACAGATTTCAACCAAATAGGTCAACAACAGATTAGATATTTATACTGAGGCAAACACATGAAAAGGCATATGAGTATAATATTGTGCTTCATGATCTCTATGTAGACTTCCATCAGGCCTTTGATAATCTTAATAGGGCAGATATACTGTCTGATTTGCTACTGCTTGGTATACCATCTAAGTGTGTTTCATTTATCCAAGCAACACTGGCTGGTTCCAAGGTTGTAGTGTGAGTATATGGAGAATTCTGTAAATGGTTTGATATTAGTCAAGGAGTCAGACAAAGGGATACCCTTTCCACAATGTTTTTTTTTTTTAATCTGACTCTTAAAGCAGCCATTCAAAAAGCTACAAAAATCTGGCTACATAGTTATGCGCACATGCTGATGATGTAACAGTTCTTAGTAGAAGAGAGAAAAATAGGTGACCTGAAAGAAGCTTCACTATCTAGAGGCCTCACCATTAATGAAAAGAAGACTAAGTATGTGAATTTCACCAGGACAGTGTATCACCAAAAATGCAGAAAAATACCTTCTACACCATCCAAAATTTTTCACTGTTTAATGTCCATTGAGAACTTGTACTGTACTCTAATTCTGAATATGTAAACCTTATTAGAGAAACTATATTTAATATGTAATGGTTGTAATGGTGTATTTATTTGTGAATGTATATAATTGATTGTAATTGTGATGTAAATATTGTAAACTGCTGAGTAATAGCCAAGAGAACTTTAGTTAAATGTATCGATAGCAGTGACAAAATGGCAGTAGCTGTGCCGCTGTTTATCTTTTCGTATGGAGAGTCTCTATTGCACTGTTAGCAGAGAGGAAGTGGAGCATGAAAGAGTGCAGAAGTGTTTGTTGGGTGCTCCCACTGACATAGCGTGCAGCTATGATCACAGCATTGTAGGACCACTACTTTGTTATCCACAAGTATTGAGAGCATAGTAGGAGTGAACATGCGGAGGAAGCTGCAATTCTAACTATTGCCTGTCCCATAATCATCTGTGGCTCCAGAGATGACTCTTGATTCTCAATCAGCAGCAGCTCAGCATTGTCGTCGGCTACATTCTTCATTGTCCCCACAGCTACAACATTGTAAGACAGTTAACTGACAGAGTATAACTAATATTGTACAGGCATTAACCAGTGGCATTTCTTTCACAAACTTTGACTAACTTTCTTGAACAATAACCAACAATAGTTAGAACTTGTAAGGCATCTGTGTTGTCATTGCCTTCAGACATTATTACCAAGCAAGGTCCCTTTCCTTTCCATGCAATTGCTGAATGTCATAAAAATGTGAAAATTGATTAACTATTTACTGCCAGTTTTGTTTGTAGGTTCAATCAGTCATCTGTTTAACCAGCAACTTCATTTATCTTTGCTTTCAAAATTTAGCATTTAAGTTTAAGTAATTGCTTTCTGATTCATTTATTTCCTTGTGAACTGCTGTGTTGTAGAAAACCTTCTGTTACCAGACCAGTGATTATTTGATAAACTTTTTTGTGCCATTATCTTTCTTAGGATTCTGGTTATTCATTGCCCTGGTGGGCTGGTGACAATGATAGCCTTCCTCACCGTAAAATTTCACTAGGCATACAAGACATGGTGAATTATGTTGCAAGCCAGTAGCCCAGTTAGGAAAGTGTCGCAGTTGTATGGTGTTTTAGGAAATTTAAAGGTTCCTTGTGTGACCAAAAAGTGATAATTCACATGGACTATAAGGCACTCATTTATCTCAAAGATGGTCATTTACTGCATGAAAGATTGATAAGATGGTCTCTTTATTTATAGCTGTTTAATTATAATGTATATTATGTAAAAGGTTCAGACAACTGCACAGGGGATGCACTTTCACGTATACCTGAAACCAATCAGCAAATAATGGAGGTCGAATCTGTAGGTGTATGGAAACTGTACTACTTTCAAGAAGTAGAAGGCCAAAAGAAGACAGAGAGTTTTTAAAAATATTTGTCGTTATCAAAGGAAGGATGAATTCTTGAAAATAATGAAGACCAAGTATGACAAAAGAATAAAGTCAGAGTAAAATTATTGTGGGATGTACAACAATATCCTATATAAATGCAAAGATGATGATAGCACCACTTGTTGTGCATGTTGGCCCACCAAGTACATCATCAAAATAGTAGACTATTATCACTTAGCCTATGGTCATTGTGGACCAAAGAAATGTACAGAGAAAATGGCTGAGGTTGTGAACTTTAGCAAGTTGGATAAAGACTTGCAATAAGTGTCAGAGGGTCAAAGTGACCAGTTGCACAAATCATAGTCCTATGCAGAGCATGAGACTTTACGATGTGCTAGAGTTAGAGTGTACGGACCTATGTAACCCCCTGACAATGACCTCAGGTAATTTTGCCTACATATTAGTAGTGCTGGAAATCTTTTCGAAGTTCATCAAGTTATTTCTGATAAGAAAGGCAACAGCTAAAGTGGTTTATAACAAACTTGCAAACAATTACTTTGAGCATATTGGAAAACAAAAGTGATTTTGTCCAATAATGGGGCACAGTTTACTTCCAAATTATGAAATGAAGATATGGAAAGCAATGGGGTTGAAATGATACACATCTCAGCCTATTGTCTGGCTGGAAATCCAGTACAATGATACATGCATGATCTGAGTTGACTTTGCCGAACATATTGTCTCCACAATCACAGAGCATGGGGCAAATATATAAGCAATTTTGAAAAGACTATGAATGCTTTGAAACACAAATCTACAAGATTCACTCCAGAGGAAATACTACTAGACTATAAGTCTAAATGTTTGATGGAAGAGATAACTGATTTCCCTCCATGACAATGAGGTGAAGAAAGAATGTTTACAAGAGGTACTGAAAAAGAAAGCTTAGGCGTGAATAAGGTGTAATGAGGTGAAAGTGTGAATTGCTAAATTTGCAGCTGGTGACATCATTCTCATTAAAGTGTATGAGAAACTCAGCAAGATATATAATTAGATTTGAAATTTAAATTCATTTGTAATGGACCATTTAAGATTGTCAGTATACTTCACACTAACATTTACTGTTTAGCTTTTCTTAATTTTGGCAAACTGTTAGGTGTATATGATGTTGTTGACTTGAAATTGTATGTCAAGAGCTGATTAATCTGAAAGAATTTCCAGTAAAAACTAAATTATTAGTGCAATTTTCAAAATTTATTCCAAATTTATTTTTTGGCCCAGATAGTCATCAACAAAGTATATTTAGTTGACAGAGTAAATGTGAAAGCAACCGAAATGAAAGGAGTACCCAAGCCATGACAAAAGTGTGTAAACATCACTCCGGTATATGGAAAAATCCTGGAAGGAATGTCACAATATTATGAAAAGTATAGTTGCTACACACCTATACAGCATAGTCAAAACACACACACACACACACACACACACACACACACACACACACACACAAAAGCATAGTCTCTGGCAGCTGAAGCTTCGGCTGGCAGAAACTGTGGTCACGCATGTGAGAGTTTGGTTTGCATGAGTCCATGTGTGTCTGTAATCTATTTTTGACACAGGCCTTGTCGGTTGAAAGCTCATTTCATGACAATTTTTTTGTTGTGCCTATCTGCAATTCAGCATCTCCACTACGTGGTGCGAAGCAGCTATCCTTATCATAATATTGTTACATTCCACTCTAGTATATGTATCAGGAGTAATTTTGTAAATTACAAATGTAAAAATTCTTTTATACCATGTATTATGTAAGTGAATACCGATTCACTCAGACGGTGTGTAAGTTCTGTGTATGCTGTGAATACGGACAGTGTTGAGTTATCCACTGTTATAGAAATATATGTAAATATAAAGACTCCTTGAAATTACTCGGGAGTGAGTTTTCAAAGAATGGGAGTCAGGTGTGCCACTGCATGAACAGAGACATCAAGCATGTCGCTGTGGCACACGCAACAATGCCATTCTGGACTGAGCTGCTGCATGCTCTTAGAATGCTGCGGTGTTCTTTGTAAACAAGTGAGTGGACTGTGACATTTGTCTTTTCACCACAACCAGTGTAACGCTTTGATTTAAATGTTTAAGTACTAACTCGATGCTTACTTGAAACACGTGAACTCTCAAAATGAGACATGCAGTCTGTTATTGGTTATAATATTTATGAAAAGTTATGTCAAGTAAATCTTGTAACTAGTGATTTCTTATCTTGTTTCTTATGCTTTTGTGTACCTTTCACTTTGTTACTACATTTTCTTATACTGTACTGACATGAATTTTTCATAACACATGAACCATTTCAAACATAATGATTATCTGAACGATGTAATTATTTATTTATTTATTTTTTTAAATGTTACGGTACAAAATGATGTTTTGACTTATAATGACAAGTGTTGTCATGCTAAATGCATGCCCATGCATAATTATGATAATTAATGGGAAGCTTAATGAGTGATTAACTGAATGCATTTATTATGCATCTGCATTTCCATTTGAATTTCTTCAGACATTCCCTGACTCTGTTTCTCTTCAGGAAAAGACTCATGGAATGTGGGGCACATGTAACACCAAAAATGCAGATAAAACACCTTCTGCATCATCCAAAATTTTTCTCCATATGATACCTGTCAATAACTTGTACTGTACTTGGTGCGGACCCTCCCACCGGAGGTTCGAGTCCTCCCTTGGGTATGGGTATGTGTGGTGTTCTTAGCATAAGTTAGTTTAAGTAGTGTGTAAGTCTATGGACTGATGACCTCAGCCGTGTGGTTCCTTAGGAATTCACACACATTTGAACATTTTGTACTGGTAAATTTGTTTCATAAACTTTATTACAGAAACTATATTTAATATGTAATGGATGTAATAGTTTATTTATTTGTGAATGTATATAATTGATCATAATTATAATGTAATTTTTGTAAGTTTATGAGTAATAGCCAAGGGAACTTTGTAATTAAATGCATCAATAGCAATGACAAAATGGCAGTAGCTGTGCCATCGTTGATCTTTGTGTATGGAGGGTCTCTGTTGTGTTGTAAACAGAGAGGAAACAGAGCAGCTTGAGTCTTGAAAGAGTGCGGAAGTGTTTGTTGGGTGCTCCCACAATTGTGGAGTGCAGCTATGATTGTGCCAGTATAGGCACACCTACTTTGTTAACCTATGAGTAGTGAGAACTGAGGGCATGGTAGGAATGAACAGGTGAAGGAAGCTGCAATTCTGTCTACTGACTGTCCCATAATTATCCATAACTCTGGAGTTGACTCATGGTTCTCAACCAGCAGCAGCAACAGCAGCACCTCAGCATTGTTGTTGGCTACATTATTTGTTGTCCACACAGCTACAACATCATAAGACTGTTAACTGTATACTAATACTGTACAGGCATTACCCAGTGGCATTTCTTTCACAAACTGACTAAATTTCAAACTCTGACTAAATTTCTTGAATAATAACCTACAATAATTAGAACTTATAAGGACATGTGTTGTCATTGTCCTCAGACATTATTATGAAGCAGGGTCCCTTTCCTTTCCATACAATGAACGAGTGTCATAAAAATTGAGTAACTATTTACTGCCAGTTTTGTTTGTTTACTAATGACCAGTTTCAGTCTAAAGTTTGCTGTTTCAGTACCTGTTCATCCTTGCCCTGCATGTGGTTGTTGTTGTGGTCTTCAGTCCTGAGACTGAACAGAGGCTTAATGAATTTGCAGTTTTGAGTATTAACTTCAGTCACTTAAAGTAATGTAAAATTTCTCTGGCAAAACTAATAACTAAAAGATACAGCACAAATTAAGAATGGACAGTTTCATTTATTCTGTATTTAACCTAATGACTTCTGCTGGCTTGGTACATACTTTATTTTCTTATGTTAAAAGTAACATCAGTTGCTTATTTGCTTACAATAAATTCAATTCAGTCTTTCAATAATTGAAAGTAAATTGCTTGCCTTCTTCCAAATTTTGCTTTAAGTTACGCTGAGGTTACTAAACTTTATTTTTTTTTATTTTTTTTTTTTAGTGTAAAAGAATTTCAGTTACAATCAGTCATTTCTTTAACCAGAAACTTCATTTAAATTTGCTTTAAAAATTTAGTACTTCAGATTAAGTAATTGCTTTCTGATTCATTTATTTCCTTGTCAACATTTGTGTTGTGGAAAAGCATGACAACCTTCTGTTGACATGCCAGTGATTATTTGCTAAATTTTCTTTGCCATTACCTTTCTTAGAATTCTGGATATTCATTGCCCTAGTGGGCTGGTGTCTTTCATTATCTTTTCTTTGCTAATCAGTTTTTTTTTTGTATTAAATATTACGTGGTACCCTTTTCCCCCCTGTGTGGTTTGTGAGTGACTGCACTATATTCCACCCATTTCAAAATTATTTTCAGTATTTAGATTAGGTTTATAACAGTTTTTCCCTTCATAAGGGTCTGTTGTACAATTTCCTCCTACTAACCACTATTATATTCCTTCGATAACGATAGCCTTACTCACGGTAATATTTCATTAGTCATATGCAATCACAGTCATTTGTATCACAATCCAGTTGGCTGATTAGGAAGGGGAAGACTACAATCAGAAATAATTACTTGGACAAACTATCAGCAGCTGGTTTCAGTTTGGAACATGTGCAGCACTTTGATTATCTTGGATTTAATATTAATAGGACAAATTCCATTTCAACTAAAATAAAACAGCACATCCTAAATGGTAATAGATGTTTCCACTTGTTTAGGAATTGTTGGCCTCTAGGTTACTAAACAGATAACTGGAACTTCAAATGTATAAGGTCGCGATCAGGTCAGTTGTAACCCATGGATGTGACACATGGACACTAATGAGTGCTGATGAGCAGCAGCTCAGAATATTTGACTCCACGGTTCTGTACAAGATCTATGGGACAATTTAGGCTAACACTGGTTTTTGGGGATTGTAATGAACACTGAGCTGTATCGCCTCATACAAGGAGCTGACATAACAAGAACAATAAAAACTATGAGAATAGCCTGGCTTCAGCATGTCCTTAGAATGGATATAGGATGAAAACTAAAAAGCCTTTTGAGTGCAAACCAACAGGAAGAAGACAGAGAGGAAGGCCACAAAAGCAGTGGATAGACAATGTGAAAGAAGATATATGAGGTGCATTCAAGTTCTAAGGCCTCCGATTTTTTTTATCGGGACTGGAAAGAGATAGAAACATGCACATTGTTTTAAAATGAGGCCGCGTTCATTGTCAATACGTCCCAGAGATGGCAGCACCATACGGCAGATGGAATTTTACTGCCAGCGGAGAGAATGAGAACTGTTTTAAATACTTAAAATGGCGACGTTTTCCTTACTTGAACGGCGTGCAATCATTCGTTTTCTGAATTTGCGTGGTGTGAAACCAATTGAAATTCATCGACAGTTGAAGGAGACATGTGGTGATGGAGTTATGGATGTGTTGAAAGTGCGTTCATGGGTGCGACAGTTTAATGAAGGCAGAACATCGTGTGACAACAAACCGAAACGACCTCGGGCTCGCACAAGCCAGGCTGACGACATGATCAAGAAAGTGGAGAGAATTGTTTTGGGGGATCGCCGAATGACTGTTGAACAGATTGCCTCCAGAGTTGGCATTTCTGTGGGTTCTGTGCACACAATCCTGCATGACGACCTGAAAATACGAACAGTGTCATCCAGGTGGGTGCCACGAATGCTGACGGACGACTACATGGCTGCCCGTGTGGCATGTTGCCAAGCAATGTTGACGCGCAACGACAGCATGAATGGGACTTTCTTTTCATCGATTGTGACAATGGATGAGACGTGGATGCCATTTTTCAATCCAGAAACAAAGCGCTAGTCAGCTCAATGGAAGCACACAGATTCACAGCCACCAAAAAAATTTTGGGTAACCGCCAGTGCTGAAAAAATGATGGTGTCCATGTTCTGGGACAGCGAGGGCGTAATCCTTACCCATTGCATTCCAAAAGGCACTACGGTAACAGGTGCATCCTACGAAAATGTTTTGAAGAACAAATTCCTTCCTGCACTGCAACAAAAACGTCCGGGAAGGGCTGCGCGTGTGCTGTTTCACCAAGACAACGCACCCGCACATCGAGCTAATGTTACGCAACAGTTTCTTTGTGATAACAACTATGAAGTGATTCCTCATGCTCCCTACTCACCTGACCTGGCTCCTAGTGACTTTTGGCTTTTTCCAACAATGAAAGACACTCTCCATGGCTGCAAATTCACCAGCCGTGATGCTATTGCCTCAGCGATTTTCCAGTGGTCAAAACAGACTCCTAAAGAAGCCTTCACCGTTGCCATGGAATCATGGCGTCAGCGTTATGAAAAATGTGTACATCTGCAGGGCGATTACGTCAAGAAGTAGCGCCAGTTTCATCGATTTTGGGTGAGTAGTTAATTAGAAAAAAATCGAAGGCCTTAGAACTTGAATGCACCTCGTAAAATCTCTCAGAGTTAGAAGTTGGCAGAAAACTGTGCTGGAGAGGGCAGAATGAAGGAAACTTGTTGAAGAGGCTAAGACCCATACTGTGTTGTAAGGCCATGAGAAGAAGAGATTATAGAATGTAATGAATGAAGTTGTGGTCTGTTGGACATACACAAATATTTTGAATGAAGTATGTTAATTATAACTCCATTCTTTGTCTAAGCAAGCTGAATAACATGATGGAGTTTTGTTTTCAAAACTAGAAATGGATTTTGTCCTAAGGCACTTTAAGGACTGGAAATAATGATAATTGAAATAAAAGGGAATCCTGTTATTATTTAGCTTTCTATTTACTGAAAGAGCCACTGTAATTGTGGGGACTTCAGTATAAAACTTATCAATGAAAGAATGCCAAAATATCATATCTTAAATCTGTTATGTAGTTTAAATCCATTTGCGCACATACTCAAACCCACAAGAGTAACATATAATACAAAGAGTGTTATAGATGATCAGACAGTCCTTGAGTGTACTGCTGATCAATGGTGTCCAACAGGCATAATATTTTGGTGACCAGACATGTCGCCATCATCAGCAGTGCCAATGGCATGCGGTCAACTTATATCCCTTCATACTGCCCTTGGGACCAGACCACAGAGGGAATGGCTTGTGATGGGAAGTGTATAATCCAGCTGCACACCATCAGAAGCTCAGTTCATCAGCACACCTGATGATAGTTACATGTCTGGTTGTCAAAATATTGTGCCTGTTTGACAGTATGGACTGGCAGTACTCCTGTCGATCGTCCAGTCAACAAATGTGCCAGGAGAAGCTGGAGAATCACAGTCATATAGATAATATATTTTCACATATATGATCTACAGAAATAGAAGTAACAGATACTGATTTGGGATTATCAGACTTCAAAATTATTTCAATGTCACTGAAAGAAAAAAAAGTATACTTCATGCTCAAATGAAATTTTTCTACAGAAATTGTATAGAATTTATAAATATCCTAATTAATGACCCCAGGGCAGAAGAAATTTCTCTAACAGATATAAATAATGCCTGTAACTTATTTCCGTCAATTTCCATAGGATGTTTTCAAGAACCAGATCACATGCCAATATGGAGCCAAGTTCTCAGGATCACAGCTGGCTCATAACTTCTTGTGAAACTCTAAAGAGACTTATTTCCAAAATGAAAACATCTACAGACCCACAATTCATAGAATACATTAGGAATTACAAGAGGGTAAATTGAAAACTTATTCCCAAAGCAAAATTTTTGAATAATGATAGCTTAATAAGACAGTCTGAAAACAAATCAAAAGCTGTATCGGGTACTATGAAGACTGGAACAGGGAAGAAATATACAGACCAGAATGAGATTTTCACTCTGCAGCAGAGTGTGTGCTGATATGAAACTTTCTGGCAGATTAAAACTGTGTGCCAGACAGAGACTCGAACTTGGGACCTTTGCCTTTCGCGGACAAATGCTCTACCATCTGAGCTACCCAAGCACGACTCACAACCTGTCCTCACAGCTTCAATTCTGCCAGTACCTCATCTCCTACTTTCCAGACTACACAGAAGCTCTTCTGTGCAGAAGAGCTTCTGTGCAGAAGAGCTTCTCTGTTGTTTGGAAAGTTGGAGACGAGGTACTGGCAGAATTGAAGCTGCGAGGACAGGTTGTGAGTCGTGCTTGGGTAGCTCAGATGGTAGAGCACTTGCCCAAGAAAGGCAAAGGTCCAGAGTTTGAGTCTCAGTGTGGCACACAGTTTTAATCTGCCAGAATGTTTCAATATACAGACCAGGATATCATTCTCAAAAGTGTAGAAAACATCAACATTCAAAAACAAGATTTGTCAAATTATATAAATAGTTATTTTATAAATACAACAACTTCATTAAGCTCTACATTTATGAAACAAGAAAAACCATAAATTTCAAAAGCTGCTTGTAGCATAAACCTAGAGCCAACAAATGAATATAAAGAGCTAAAAGTGATTAAAAGTGTTAAACCTAAAATGTCATCAGGAGTAGATAAGGTGCTCTGCTGTTTATCATAACAGTGACAGATTGCAAGGCCCTTGACATACACAGCCAACTTATCATTTAGTGTAGAAGTGTTTCCAGAAAGACCAAAACTCTTAAAAGTAAAGCCATTATATAAAAATGGTGCCAAATATAAATTAGAAAACCTACAACAAATATCTCTCCTTCCAGCATTTTCCAAAATATAAGAAAAATTGATGAAGCACAAAATCAACAAGTATCTATATGACGATAAGTTGCTAAACAGAAACCATCATGGCTTCCAGGCAAGTAAAAATACAAAAACAGGAGTGATGTCCTAAGCTGAACAAATAATCAAAAATCTAGAAGAAGACAATAGCATAGTAGGAGTAAAATTAGATCTTTCCAAAGCATTTGATGCTGTTAATCATGGCATTCTTTTAGAAGAATTGAACACTAGAAACTCCAGTTCGGAATATCAACAATATTAGGAAAATGACAGATAGCTACTCACCTTAAAGATGACCTGTCGAATCAGAACACCTTTTACCTGCCTAAACTTCCAACTGTTATTCTTTTTCAGCACACAGTTTCAGTGCTACATTAAGCCATCTTCAGGCCCACTGACTGACATGTAGGAAGATTCCCACTTCTGGTCTAATCAAAATAGGGGCCAGCATTCAGTAACTGGTATCCATAGATTTCTATCTGACACAGCAATCCCTTCAGTCATTGCTTACCAACAGTCACAGTCATCAGCAAATGATGATCAAAGGGATCTCTGTTTCATCTAGAAATCTATGGAAACCAGTCACTGAATGCTGGCCCCTTTTTTTTACCGAACCAGAGGTGGGAATACTCTTACATGAGGATCAAGCGGACTGAAGCTGGAGTAATGCAGTGCTGAAACTGGTTGATGAAATAACAATTGAAAATTTAGACAGCTGAAAGGTGTTTTTATTTGATATTTTATATTAAACGTTTGAGGTCCTGCAGCCACTTGTATAAAGATGGACTTACAGAGATGTAAAAATGACCTGTTGAGTTGCAGACAGGCACAATAAAAAGGCTGTTACACATTATACCTTTTGGCCAAAGACTTCTTCAGCAAAGAAAACACATGCACATTCACACAGGAAAGTGTACCTCACGCACAGATGACCACTACCACTGGCAACTCCGATTAGAGTACCACAAGGCAGTATTCAGGGTCCCATGTCATTTCATGTCTAATATAAATGGCATCCACACATGAGACAGTGTAGTCAATGCCATGCTTTTGGCAGCTGATACTAGAGTGATAATAAGTGCACCAAAGCAGCTGCTACAAACTACTGATCAGATCCTAAGGAATGCCCACTCTTGGTACAATACAAAGAGATTGATAGTAAATGCACATAAAGCAAATCCGATGCAATTTGGGACAACAAGCCTAAATATACACACATCAAAAAAAGATTTGCACCACCTTGGTTCCGAGAGTTCTGGAACCTGTAGAGAAAATTGGAAGAGAGGTCAACATAAAAATCATTTCTGGCTTTTTTATTGCTCATGGAAACCACATATTGTTGTACCACCATACAGTGAGATCTTGAGAGGTGATGATCCAGACTGCTGTACACACTGGTACCTCTAATACCCATAGCACATCCTCTTCCATTAATGCTTGCCTATATTCATCATGGCATACTATCCACAAGTTCATCAAGGCACTGTTGGTCCAGATTGTTCCACTCCTAAACGGCGATTCGGCATAGATCCCTCAGACAGGCGGGTGGGTCACATCATCCGCAAACAGCTCTTTTCAATCTATCTCAGGCATGTTTGATAAGGTTCATGTCTGGAGAACATGCTGACCACTCTAGTCGAGTGATGTTGCTATCCTTAAGGAAGTAATTCACAAGATGTGCACAATGGGGGAGTGAACTCGTCCATGAAGATGAAGCCTCACCCTTATGCTGCCGCTATGGTTGCACTATTGGTCAGAGGATGGCATTCACATATTGTATAGCCATTATGGTACCTTCCATGACCACCAGCATACATTGGCCCCACATAATGCCACCCCAAAACAGCAGGCAACCTCCACCTTGCTGCACTCCCTGGACAGTGTGTCCAAGATGTTTGGCCTGACTGGGTTGCCTCCAAACACATCTCCGACAATTGTCTGGTTGAAGGCATATGAGACACTCATTGGTGAAGAGAACATGATGCCAATTCTGAGCAGTCCATTTGGTATGTTGCTGGGCCTGTGGCGCTGATGAGGTCGACACCAGCATCGATCTGAGTATTGTCTTTGAACTAAACTAAGATTATCTTTGAACAAAACCGCCATGTTAGTTCTGTGTAAGCCTTGCTTGTGTAAAGAGGTGAATAAATGAACTACTGCAAAATGGGAGTGCTGTTTGGTGTAACCAACCCGAACTTCCACCTCACTGCTGACCCTGAGTTGTAACGTCTTCCGTTTTCACCATTTTACTGTGTCCGCAGCCTCCATGTCAGTTATTTTTGCATATATTACATCAACACAAGATTCGAACAATGGCTTCGTTCACCGGTCAACCTCCTCAGCATCCGACCTTGCCCGCGCCTGCCTCAGTTCAGCATCAGCACATGCCTTCCTACTTCGATTCCTCAGACTGCAACACAAACAATAACTTGTTATCTGTGCGTGACCTCCACCTCTGTGCCACTGCTATGCCTCAGTGTTTTGTGCTACAACATTCACCTTATCCGCACACCATTTTGAGGGGAGTGACTATGAACAGTGAACATTCGCACATTCTGTCCTATGTTCGACATCATTTTCCACACTGCGCTTCTGAACAGCCCACACCTCCGCAGCCTCCCTACAACACAGGTGGCCCTGGCTCTGATCAAACATCAAGCTTTCCGTGAACTAACACGCATTCTCAAACTTTGAACTTTTTCTCACCTGTCACCCACGCGCTGGCTCCAGTCGAGCTTCCGCTACCATTCTCGGCACATCTCGGTGTCTCATCTGCATCGGTCTTCCACAGTGTGTCAATCTGAACACATCTGCAATGTGCTGAGCTTCCGCAACTGCATTCGACACATTATTGTGCCTCACCTGCGTTGGCCTTCCACGTCATGACGGATCGCGCTCAACCACAATGTGTCACGTTCATGCTGCCTCCCAAACAGCCATCATTGCCACATCCCCTGGAGACACATACTCCTGGAATAATTCAGCAACAACAGCTCATTTCAGGCAGTGCCCCAACGAACTCAACTCAACCTGTTCTTCCGAACATTCTACAACGCTTACCAACGCTGCCGCCGTTTAATCCCGACAGAGCCACAACCTGGTTCAAAATTGCAGAAGAAGTGTTCGACCATTACAAACTCGATGAGTCAACCAGGTTTCTGTGCCTCATCACCCACCTGCACAACCAGGAGTACTTGATTACTGACCTGGTCAACACCCGGGACTCATCTACCCGGTACACTCTATGCAAAGAGACAGTTCTACGTCGGTTTGCACGCTCAACTGAAGTAGCAATACGGCAAATGCTCCACATCAAGCAACAAGGCGACGACAAACCTTCCCAGCACTGGAGATGGCTATGTGCCCTGGTTGGCACCGATCTGTTCTCTGACACAGCTCTCCTCACCATCTGGTCAGATAAACTATCTCCTCACATCCGCTTTGCTCTGGCTCAAAGGCCTCCTGAACCTGTCAAGCAAAGAATGACAATTGCTGACAAGCTACATGATGCATCACTGCTCCATTTCGACAGCCACTGCCTACCTGGCAAGTCTCAAGTTCAGACTCATCGCCCTGCGGCCGGGGCCATACTGTGCTGACTGTTCCACTCGCCCCAGGAAGCAGTATACAAACAACTGGGACATCACCGGCTCTTCCTGCAGTCATGCCCCCTCCTGCAACTGATCCTACTGCGGCCACCGAACCTTGGCCACCGCCACTGGCAATGAAATTTCCACAGGAAATGCAACCGCACTACCCATACTGTTACTTCCACACATGGTTTGGTGAGGCGGCACGGAGCTGCAGACCACCCCTGCTGACACCATAGTCACCCCCCCCCCCCCCCCGCTCAGCCTCTCAAGAGTACTCCATACTGCGGGGGGGGGGGGGGGCTATGTTGTGCCGATGAGGTCAACACCAGCATCGATCTGAGTATCGTCTTCGAACTGAACTAAGATTATCTTTGAACAAAACCACCATGTTAGTTCTGTGTAAGCCTTGCTTGTGTAAAGAGGTGAATAAATGAACTACTGCAAAATGGGAGTGTTGTTTGGTGTAACTAACCCGAACTTCCTCCTCAGGTCCATCCGTAGCATGCTGCATGTTGTTGTGGTTGCAAAGATGGACCTCGCCACAGACGTCGGGTCTGAAGTTGCACATCATGCAGCCTATTGTACACAGTTTGAGTCATAACACTATGTCCTGTGGTTGCACAAAAAGCATTATTCAACTTGGTGGCATTGCTGTAAGGGTTTCTCCAAGCCATAATCCATAGGTAGCAATCATCCACCGTAGTAGTAGTCCTTGGACATCCTGAGCAAGGCATGTCATCGATAGTCCCTGTCTCTCTGTATCTCCTCCATGTCTGAAAAACATCGCTTTGGTTCACTGATGATCATGTTGAAGCTGTGAAGAAAATTGTTTCGAAAAATTGTCGAATTACCATAAGAGAAGTTGCTGAGGATGTTGGCATATCAGTCAGCTTGTGTCAAGCAATTTTTTCAGATGTTCTGAGCATGAGACACATGTCAGCGAAGATTGTTCCAAAACTTCTTAATTTTGATCAGAAGAACTATCGCATGAGCATCACTGAGGAACTCTTGAATGACATCAGTGATGATCCTGATGTGCTCAAAAGATTCATCATTATTGGTGGCAAAACATGAGTTTATGGTTTTGATGCTAAAACCAAAGCCCAGTCATCCCAATGGAAGGGTCTCCGAGAGCCAAGGTCAAAAACAGCATGCCAAG
Organism: Schistocerca cancellata; assembly: GCF_023864275.1. Classification (NCBI taxonomy): domain Eukaryota; kingdom Metazoa; phylum Arthropoda; class Insecta; order Orthoptera; family Acrididae; genus Schistocerca; species Schistocerca cancellata. Next base: position 322,141,929 of record NC_064630.1, on the reverse strand, counting down.
TTTGATCAAATGCCAAAGTTTTGTTCACTGTCTTTTTTCAATTACTGTGACATACAGCGTCAGGAATTTTTGCCTGAAGGTCGTGTGGTCAATAAGGAGTATTATCTTCACGTTATGTGCCTTTTACGAGAAGCAGTACGCAAAAAACGTCCGGAATTGTGGAAAAATAATTCATGGCTTTTGCATCATGACAATGCACCTGCTCTTTCACCATTGCTTGTGAGGGATTTTTTGGCCAAAAACAACATGACAATCGTGCATCAGCCACCATATTCACAGGATTTGGCCCCCTTGACTTTTTCCTGTTCCAAAAACCAAAGAGATCTATGAAAGGATAAAGATTTTCAATGATTGAGGAAATAAAAACTGCATCACTGGAAGTACTCAAGGCTGTATCAAAAAGTACTTACAAGAAGTGCTTCGAGGATTGGAAGAAGCGCTGGCACAAGTGTATTGTATCTGAGGGAGATTGCTTCGAAGGGGACAACATGAATATTGATGAATAAATAAATATTTTTTCATAAAAATGTAAAGCCATCTTACTTTTTGAATGCACCTCGTATATATACGAATACAAATGTGTTTTTTATGTCAAGGCTCACCTTGCAGTTTTTCAACTAAATGCTGATTTCCATAATTACCATACCACAAACAGCATGGCACTCTATACCTGACGAACAAAAAGAACAAACACTCAAAGGCATGTGAGCCATATCTGTACAAAACATTGCAACAGGATGCCAGTTAGCATCAGAAAGTTAGAAGATGAACACAAATTTAAAGCAGAATATTAAAAATTTCTGCTCAGACAGTGCTTTTACATATAAATGACTACATAAGCCAATAAAAATTATTTGATAGTGTTTATATAAAGGCAAAAATGAAAATACTGTTTTTTGCCCCTAAGCTTTGTAATATGTTTGCATATCTAACAGACAGCTGTTGTGTGATGTAAAATATCTGCTTAATTGTACAATATATAAGGACCTGCTGTCTAGTCACGATGAAAGTAATGCCCTACACAAAACAGACTATGCAGTTATGATACCATAAGCAATGTAGCAAAAGATAGATTACTACTTAGCATAAAGAACACACATTAAGTTTCAGGCAGGCACAAATAAAAGACACTTACGTAAAGCAGTCGGCCACAGCTTTCATCAACAAAAGAGAAACACACACCATTCATACACACAAGCAAGCACACCTCATGCACACATGACCACCAACTCTGGCAGCTCAGGTCAGAATGCAACTATCACATGGGATGCAAGAAGCAATCTGGAGGGGGCCACAGAAGGAAGAGGTACAGTAGTGTACGAGTGGAGGGAGAGAGAAACACTGTCTAGCAGAGTGTGCAGGGACTAGAATGCCAACAGGTACGGGCAGGAAGGTGGGGAAAAATGAGTGGGAAAAGATGGGCAGTTACATTGGTAGAGGGCAGCAAACAAAGAGGGCAGGAGAAGAGAACGGAGAGGAGATTACAGGACAGAGAGTGGAAATTGTTGGGTGGAAGGTGTGAGGGCCGCATGTTACCATAGGTTGAAGCCAGAATAATTACAGGAGTGGAGAATGTGTTGTAAGGAAAACACCCATCTGTGTGGTTCAGAATATCTGGAGGTGGAGGGGAGAGCCCAGATGGCTTGGGTAGTAAAGCACCCATTGGCCTCCTCTCTGAAGAGCTGAATTTTGAAATGGAAGTCCTCATCACATCAGGAGAAGGAAAGTAAGACATATCTTGGTAACAGAATGAAAAATTGTGACTTTGCTAGCTTAGATATAATCATACCTCCCTATGATATCTTTGCCATATGGAGTTGGTATGAATGTTTATTTATATATGTATGCCATTTACAGAACTTACACAAACAGGAGTTCCTTTGGAACACAATAGCTGAAAACAAGTCACTTGCTTAAAGACTGAAAGAACAACAATAATTTCTGAAGGCACGGAAATGTCACAATAAATTGGAAGTTCCAAAATTCAATGTCCATACACTAAGTGTGCCATAATCACAGTCTGGAAGGGATGTGGAAAAGTTATATTTCCAAGAGGATGAACAAAAGTTAAAGGTCCAAAGAGGCACACAAAAAGCTTAAGTCCAGCATATTGCCAATGAAAAAAAAAAAAAAAAGACAAGTATTACAAAGTTCAATTGCTGGTTACAGAATCAGAGGGCACATCTCTTTTGTACAGGTAATGAGTGGTGTAGATCCATAGCTAGCTGGTCCTGGAGACATAGGTAGATGTCAATAGCGTTGTTGGTGCAGTGGTGGCTCCAGAGTGAGATCCTGATTGTGGGAATGTTTTTGCAATCAGTGCCTGGCCTAAAAAAACTCACTCACAGCAAGCTGCTAGAGTGTAGCCAAGGTGGACACCTAAATACTGCCTGGGCACCAGGATACTGCAGTACTAATTTTAGGATCACAGCCTGCAGAGGATAAAAAGTTAGTGGGGCTAGTAACCTCTTTTGGTGCTTGGATTGCCACCTGCTGGGCACGCAGAACACAGACATCCCTTTTCTGTCATCTGAAAAGCTGTTCCCTCCGAGATCTGTACTTGTGTAACCAATCTGTGTTGTTGGTTGCTGGTTAAGTAGGTACAATGCCTTGATACAGCATGTAGGAGTGGAAATGCATAAACATTCATCATGGGCCTCGCATATATTCTCTATCTCTCTCTGTCTGAATAGGCCTCGAAAGGCCCAATGGTACTGACCGACAGCTGTCACATCCTCAGCTTGTTATGTGTTGCTGGATGCAGATATGGAGGGGCATGTGATCAGTACACTGATTTCCTGGCTGTTGTCTGTGTTCATGTCTGGAACCACTACTTCTCAATCAAGTAGCTCCTCAATTGGCCTCACAAAGACTAAGAGCAACCTGCTTGCCAACAGCACTTGGCAGACCTAGACAAGTCACCCATACATGTGCTAAGTGCTAGCCAAGCCCAACAGTGTTTGACTTAAGTTATCTAATGGGAACCAATGTTACCACTGTGGCAAGGCTGTTGGCACTCACATATGCTACACCTTGCAAATAAATTAAATAGTTTAGCATTTGCAGTGATGATATTATTCTGTGATACCACCAAGTAGGTAAAGTAGTATATTGCACTTCATGTCAGTAACAAGGTATGGAATTGTATTTTGGGGTAGTTCTAATCAACATGTCTCAAATGCTAAAACTTAAAAAAAAATAATACATCATTAGAAATATTCACAATGAAAAGCGAAGAAAAATCTAAGTGTTTCAAGTGTTCTGTCACTGAACAACTATGAACTGATTATCTTTGTACATAATAAGCCTTATCTACTTGTAACAAATCAGTTTCAACAGGAGAGACAGCAATCAGGAAGAACTCAGGATGTTACACCAGTCCACCCAACCAACAGATTCAAGGTGCTGTCTTCCACTGAGCCAGAGAAAATCATTTTTCTTGTCGGGAAACCTGGTGTAATCTATGTCAAGAGGCAACAAATGCAGGTAGGTATTGTCTATTAATCTTTGGCAGTTCAAAGATATGGTGAACAATGGTCCCCATAGGGAACTGATTGCAAGGGATGGGAAGGAAACCGGACACACTCAGTGTGTATACCTGGAGGTCGCAGTCATCATATTGAAGAGGCTATTTCAGCAGCCATTAAGAGAACAGAGTGCAACCAACCACAGATTGTGGAACACACTGGAACAAATTAAGCTTGTTGTCTGAGATCATATTTGGATCATTCCCGTGACTAGCACAGAAGGTTGACAATGCCAGCCTTGCTCATGGACTTTATAGCGGATCACCCTCTTCTAACATTACCTTTTTTTAATAAAAATAACTGATACCATGTATATTTTTGAATCTGATATAAGTGAACATTCTCAGCTGTTTAACTGAATGAACTTCATATGATTTTGTATATGATGTGTTATGTTTCAGGCTAAAACATATAAAAAGAAATTAGTTTGTTACACTCTGTATATATGGTTAAAATTACTCTTCTTTTAAAAATATTTGAAATTACGAAATTTCTGGTACACTTAAAATTATTATTATTAATTGCACAATCTGATGACACTTATTAAATTTATTTCTAGACTTATTTATAAAATCATGATATAATTTTGTAAAGATGCTTCTCCTGTCAAGAAAGTTTGTAAACTCTTTGGAAATCGTGAGTATGGCACAGTGATCTCTATACTAAGTATAGAGATCACTGGTATGGCAGAATGTAGGTAGCACAGTGTAACATAACAGTCGTGACACTTCGCCTCGATTTTGTTGCCTACTGTGTCAGCAGCACGCCAAGCGACCAGTAAGTTAAACTGTTGAGTTTGGTGTGATTGTGAAAGTGAATAGTGGTTGTTTATTTTGGTTTGTTGAATGGTTTTTACAAATGGGAGCATAGCGTTGTGCAATAGATGGCAGCAGCAACAAGAGACCACATATGTCTTTTTTTACGTTTCCTAAGAATCCTGAGAGGTATATACCATAATGTTACTAAACTGCATCATCAGGATTCGCTTGCAAATTACATTTATATTGATGATTAATATTTCATTTTAGGAGTACAAAATTGCATCTTCGGTGGAACTTGAAAGAGTTGCACCCTTCAAGGATTGTTGACTACAATCATTGAAGTGCTAGGACTTGTCACAGGTGCAGCAGCTGTTGTCACATCCAGCGGCGATGCCAGTGCCAGGTCCTGTTTCGAGCTCCAGTAGCGCCAGCAGCCCAGCCAGTTCCAGCCACGCCAGCTGGTTCCAGCCACGCCAGCAACCCTCGCCAGTTCCAGCAGCCCTCACCGCTTCCAGTGGCCCTCACCAGTTCCAGTGGCCCTCGCCGGTTCCTGCAGCACCCTTACAGTCCCTACACTCTTTCTTGCCCCATCTCCTGCTCCTGCTCCTGCTCAGCAAACCCCTTCGCCCTCTTCTGATCCCTTTCCTCCACTTCCCCCCTCCCCCACCACTATGTCAGCTACTACAGCCCCCGCTGCTGTAAGTGCTTTTCAAAAAGGCAGCAACCTGTTGAGGAGCAGCTTTGGCTGTCAGCACATTCTAGTGACAGGCTAGTGCTTTGTCAGGATAGAGTGACAGTGTTCTGGCTCAGATGACTATAGCAAGGCAAACTGGCAGTCAACTTAATAGGAGATGGTGGTTCTCCTCAGGTGACTAACCATATACTGATGGCTGAGGTGCTGTGTCTGGTGGCATCAGATCCTAGCAGCATGGAGCTGGTTGGACTTCCGTTTGTACCTTGGACTATGATGTGGTGGCAGGATTCATGGCAGACGGTCTCATGGAGGGAGCAGCATTAAGGTGACGTGATAGGCTGACCATCACGTGATGGTCATTGTTTGCAACTTGGTTGCAATGATAGCTGCATCAGAAGAGTGTCAGCAACCCTATGGCAGAGACAGACATATGATGTCCGTTGATGCATAAGCCTATCATGCCAATGACAGTGTCAGCTGGCAACAAGAGTATATATGTAAGCGTAGGCTTCCGCGGCCGTTTTCTTCTTCAGTAAAATTCTTCAGGGTATCAGACCGCATCGTCATAATTTAAAATGCGCCAACGTTTCGGCCAGCGTTGCAGCTAGCCTTCATCAGGGCCTTACGTTAACGTAAGGCCCTGATGAAGGCTAGCTGCAACGCTGGCCGAAACGTTGGCGCATTTTAAATTATGACGAAGCGGTCTGATACCCTGAAGAATTTTACTGAAGAAGAGTATATATAATGCCAAATGGGGTCTGTTAATGTGGAAGACAAGTACTATCAGGTAGTTCAGTGCCATCAGACCGTCCTGGTGGCTGGTCTTTGCCCAGAGAACTAGGCTGCTGTTGAGGTCACTGCCATTGTGATGAAATGTGTCATGAGCTGGCTGTGGCTGTGGCTTACACCCTGATATGGCACTGGGCTTCAGTCTGGGTCAGCAATGTTATGTTTTCTCCCTCCTAGGAACAATCCAGCTCACAGGATTCCTGCTTGAGAAACTGATGTAACGCAAGGACAAATATTTTTATAATTGTTTTACAATTTACATTTTCCTTCTCAAGTCTGGAGTAACTATTACTGAGTAACCTACATGTTTTGTGGACCTTTTCTCCTTTTTTTATGTTTACACTGTGTTTACTCTCTCACTTGTATGGGGCACAGACATGGAGTCTTTAAGTTTTGTTTTGTACTACCTTCCTTCAAGTCTCATTTGTAGTCTGGTAATGGTAAGCAGCTATGTTGTTTCAGCTCAAAGGAAATGGGGTCAGATCAGTGAGGCATCCCATCACTGTAACCTTGCTAGCATTACTCACTTTTGCAGTAACTTCCTTGACAACATTGATTCTCAGTAACCTCACAATACTTCATTAATGCATATACCACCTTATGATCTTCCATAATACAACATACTCATAACCCTAACACATTATCATAATGTATTGTAATGAGTACTACTATCTTTGATGTCATAACATACGAGGGTAATCCCAGAAGTAAGGTCTCCTATTTTTTTATAAGTACAGAACTCTGTTTGTGTGGCAGTTGGACACACTGTTATGAACAGTGCTTCACACGCTGTGTGTAAACATGCACACGCCGTCCTGAGGCACTCAGTCTTGGCTTGGGAGCCAGTGAGAATGGAGCTCCCATTGGATGTTACCGCCAAGTGTGGGTAGTTTGCAGCTGGTCGGACCGAAATTCACGATGAACAATGGAGTGGGAGACTGTCAATTTCTGAGGAGACAGTGTTGAAGGTTGAGCAAAGCATGCGTGAAGATCGGCGGATAACCCTGGATGATCTCTGCATGTTGGCTCCTGAGGTTTCACAAAGTACCACTCACAGAATTTTAATGGAAACATTGAACTACCGGAAGGTGTGCGCAAGATGGGTGCCACACATGCTGACTGAGGACCACATGCGGCAATGAGTTGATGCTTTCTGCACATTTCTTCACTGCCTTGCCACCAAACAGAACAACTTTCTTGATTCAATTGTCATGGGTGACGAAACCTGGGCATACCTGTTACACCTGAGAAAAAAGAGATTCATAACTTTCTGAACAGCATGGCGGCAAGCGGGTATGACATGGGCATACAAAAACTGCCACAGTGTCTACAAAAATGCATTGACAGAAATTGTTATTATGTTGAAAAATAGCTAAATGTTCAAGCTGTAAACTGATGTGAAGCATTGTAGAAAAAAATAGGTCTATGTACTTATAAAAAAAATAGGAGACCTTACTTTTGGGATTACCCTCGCATAATATTTTATTCATTACTTCTCCCTGGTTTCTGGAACTTTTGGAGTTGAGCATGCATTTTCCCTGAGAAAACATTGTCTTACTGTATAATAAAAATGCCTCAGTTCTAATGGTCACATGGCATCTTGGCATGGGGAGAAGAGTCAATATTGAGCTCATGTACTCTAGGGGACCAATTATTATGACAGTCATAATTTACTTCGTAGGCCACCATTGTTTGTTCTTTGACAATGAGACTGCTTGGCTAATGGTGTGGAAAACATGTTGCAGAAAGCACTATATACTCATATATCATTGGTCACCACTGTCAGTCTTGCAACTGATGATGGACCAATGACAGTGGAGAGCCGACAGCTGGGCAATAATGTGGTGGGTAATAAAGAACCCCCTTCAAGGCTGGCTGCAGATTTAAGAAATTAAATTGTATGATCTTTTGTACTACAAATTATTCAGCATCTAGCCAGATATGATTGACAATGCTTCTGAATAATTTACATGATCATAGTTACGAATATGATTGGCACTCTATATGCATTGAGTTGATAAATATGAGTCATTTTCTTACAGTTACAATTTGGGAATGGTGACTAGTAGATTGCATTTATTGATGTTACATAATTATCATGTAAATGTTGTGGAAGTTCAGGTTGAGCAGTTCTGGTTTATTTATGTATTAACATAATTATGAAGGAGTGACAGTTTATTTACTCAATGGCTGCTAGATGACCCTTTGACTTCAGTTAATTTTTGTGTATTTTTGGTTACAACTTTTTCTCTTCATCTTTTGACTAATCAGGTTACAGAGAGGCAATCAGGGTTTGTTAACAATTATTAGAATTGGAATAATTACAGAGACTTCAGTTAAAGCTCCAGTTTTGTGTGGTTTCTCGCTGAGTTGGTAATGTCTTCTTGAAGCACTCAGGTTTTCTCAGGACAGTAAGATGGTCAAATACCTGCTCCTGAAGAACATAAAAACTGGAGGGTAGGAGAAATACTACACTAGCAACCCTGCTAGAATCATACTGGTCATAAATAGTGGAGAGAGAGTACAAGAAGAAGATACATGGTTGCCAGCAGTACAGCCAGATCCAGTCATCGACACATGGCACAGTTGATGCTCCTTTACTCATCTCAATGGCAGGGTGCAGTCCAATGATTCCCTAGCACTCTCTGGGACAGCAGCAGTGAGCCTCTTGTAGCTGACATGGTACTAGTGGCCGTTGTAGAGGTCGAAGGTTCAATGGCAGTTGGTGTGGCCACTTTTGCTGTGGAGCAGGCTTGAGGAATATTGCTCACTTGTTCTCCACACTCTGTTTACAAATTTAACATGTTTACTCTCTGGCCAGAGTAGCTGACATTATCAGTTAATGACGTGAATTGGCTCACACTACAGTCAATAGAAAATCGCTTGGCAAAGTGCCGTCATCACACGAAGTGCTGGATCTACTTGCTGCAGTCCCATCTGACAGCACCTCATTCGACATCCAGTGGGTTCTGCTGTCTTGTTGCATAATATTTTAAGATAAATTTCTAATAACAGTAATTAACAATTAATTGGTATCAAAATGGAAGAGATGTACATTGGAAATGAGTGCTTGGAAGAGTTTTCAAATGAACATGATGGTCATAAATCTCAAAATGGAACAGACAGAAGTCTCATGCACATGGCACTAGACAAAAGTGTGTCAGTGAAGTCAGTAGGAGAGGATAAGGGTTATAAGCTTGAGGGTGCAATATAATTTGGTGACATAGGTATTATTATAACTGTATCAAATATTGCGGTTAGTGATGATAATATATAACTTCTTGGCAGATCATAAATGTGTGCCCCAGTGGGACTCAAACTTGAGTCATTTGTCTATCACTGGCAAGAGCTCAACTGACAAACTACCCATACCCATCTCATGACCTGTCCTCACAACTTTACTTCACAGGCAAGTGCTCTTCCAACTGAGCTACCCAAGCACGACTCACAACCTGTCCTCATGGCTTTTCTCCTGCCAGTACCTCATCTCCTATCTTCCAAACTTCACAGAAGTTCTCCTTTTAAAGTTTCAGGACTAGCACTCCTAGACAAAAGGATTTTGTGGAGATATGGCTTAGTCACAGCCTGGGGGATGTTTTCAGAATGAAATTTTCACTCTGCAGCAGGCTGTGCACTGGTATGAAACTTTCTGGCACATCAAAACTGTGTGCTGGATTAAGACTCAGAATTGGGACCTTTGCCTTTCACAGGCAAGTGCTCTACCAACTGAGCTACCCCAGCATGACTTACCTTCTGCCAGCACCAAATCCTCTACCTTCCTACCGTCACAGAAGTTCTCCTGCAAAACTTGTGGGACTAGAACTCTTGAAAAAAAGGATACTGTGGAAACATGACTTAACCACAGTTGGGGGGACGTTCACAGAATGAAATTTTCACTCTGTAGTGTAGTGTACACTGATATGAAACTTTCTGGCAGACCAAACCTGTGTGCTGAGCTGAGACTTGAATTCGGGGCCTTTGCTCTTCATGGGCAAGCGCTCTTCTGACTGAGCTACCCAAGCACGAGCCACGACCTGGTCGTCACAGCTTTTCTTCTGCCAGTACCTCATCTCCCACCTCCCTATCTTCACAGAAGTTCTCCTTCAAAACTTGCAGGACTAGGACTCCTGGAAGAAAGGATATTGTGGAGATGTGGTTTAGCCACAGCCTGGGGTTCTTTCCAGAATGAAATTTTCACTCTGCACCTGAGTGTGTACTGATGCTGTAACTTGCTGGCACAGATCAAAACTGCTTGCTGGACTGAGATTGGAACTCGGGACCTTTATCTTTTGTGGACAAGTGCTCTACTGACTGTGCTACCCAAGCACTACTCAGAACCTGTCCTCAGAGCTTTACCTCCACCAGTATCTTCTAAACTTAACAGAAGTTCTTCTGTGAAGCTTGGAGTACTAGCACTCCTGGAAGAAAGGATATTGTGGAGACGTGACTTATCACAGCCTGTAGTATATTTTGAGAATGAAATTTTCACTCTGTAATGAATTGTGTGCTGAAAGCAACCTTTCTGACAGATCAAAACTGTGTGCCAGAACAAGACTCAAACTTGCAACCTTTGCCTTTTATGGACAAGTGCTGTACAAACCTTCTCCAGGCTGTGGCTAAGCCACGTCCTGACAAACCTTTCCTTCCAGGAGTGCTAACAATGCAAGTTTTGCAAGAGAACTTCCATGAAGTTTGGGAGCTAAGGGGTGATGTTCTGGCAGAATTAAAGCTCTGAGAATGAGTCATAAGTAGTGCTTGGGTAGCTCAGTTGGTACAGTACTTGCTCATAAAAGGCAAAGGTGCCAGGTTTGAGTCTCGATCCAGAACACAGCTTTGATCTGCCAGGAAGTTTCACATCAGTGCACATTCCACTGCAGATTGAAAATTTCATTCCGGAGACATCCCCTAGACTGTGGCTAAGCCATGTCTCCACAGTTTCATTTCTTCCAGGAGTGCTAGCCCCACAAGTGTCACTGGAGACCTTCTGTGAAATTTGGGAGAAAGGAGATGAGGTTCTGGTGGAAGTAAAGTTGTGAGGTCTGATGATGAGTTGTGATAGGGGAAATCAGTCAGTAGAGCACTTGCCCTCAAAAGGCAAAGGTGCCAAGTTCGAGTCTCGGTCTGGCAAGCAGTTTTGATCTACCAGGTATTTTCATATCAGCACACACTCCACTGCAGAATGAAAATTTCATTGTGAAAAATAATATTGTCACAGCTAATAAGGACATTGGGAATAAGATGTCAATAAGAGTTTCACTGAGTTGGCTTTGTGCCATGAGAAGCTTACTTAAGGAAAGTAATACAAATTTAGAATCCAAGTCGAACATAGGTAGTAAGAGCTTAGAGCTGAGGTAGACTTGAGTATGTCCACATTAAGTTCTAAGATAGAGTCCAATACTTTGAAACTGGACTAGCAAGAAGTTAGTTACAACACTTTAAAGTCTGAGTTTGGATCCCAAAATCAGATCCTAAGGAATGAGCTTAAAGAAAAATTTGATTCCATTCAAATTGTCATTGATAGTCACAGACAAGAGGTATTCAATAAGTGTCAAGAAAATATTATTAACTTTAAGTTAATGATGTCCAACATAGCCAATAGTTTAAGTAGAGATAATTAAAACAAAGTCAATAAATTAAGGAAGGAGGAAGATGAGAATATTAAGACAGTTAAATTGGAAGTATTTGGGCTAACAAAATCTTGTGAGGTAATGTGCAATCAACAGGCAGTGATATTGATTGAAGCAAATCAAATATAAGTATTTAGTCAATGTCCTTAAAATTTTTGTAAAGGTAGGACAGAATTTTATGAACATACTGATAATTTAAACAAGAGTATAGAAATGGTAAAGGAACTTAAGATTACCAATACAGTAGCAGTGCCTGAAGTTCAGCTAGCAGTAAACAAATAGTTAACTTTACAACCTCAGATAAGTTTAAGGTAGCTTTTAAAAAAGAATTTATACATCCATGTGGGTATACCAAGGTATATGACTGTAGAAAACTAAGTTGTTTTTAAGTTGTTAAGAACATGAGGGTGAAAATTTAAGCACTGATGTTAGTGTACATAGAGGAAGAATGAGTCTATGTGATGACAGTAATATTTATTTTGGTGTTAAATATCACCATAGTAAGTATGTGGGTAAACAAGATTATTCGAGATAAATTCTAAGTAATGATTGTGTAGTGTGTAAGTTATTAGCCCTACTGTTGTCCTTGAGGGCAATAAAATTTGATTGTAGTGGATTGGGCAGTGAAATACACATGCCATGATTTTTAAATGTGATGTATGCACTAATCAAAAGAGTATGATTTAAAGAATGAAGCTGGCTTTTCACTTCTGACCCTGGAGGTGGGTGTGAAAATTAGTGGATGGAACATGTCATAAAGCAGTAGTGATGGGATGCCTTTCATGCGGCATGGTACCAGACAATATGGACCACTATTTACCAAGGATTGTATCAAGGCTAGTTGAGTCTTTAATTGTATTAATATTGTCAGTGAGATTTATTTATCAATTTAAGTTAAATCACTAATTTTTTCACTGAAATTAAAGTTAGTATGTAGTAAATGGAATGACACTGAGGCAGAGATCACTGACCAATGTGGCTGAGTGGAGGTGGGGAATATTTGCACTTTGGATTTTCAGTTCAGGCTGAGCAATGTAACAGAGAGGTGGCTTTCTGATTTGTGTGGGTATGAAAAAATGTTTAAACACATAATGCTTGTGTTTGCATGTTATTGGGGTATTCTCTTGCACTACACAGGAGAAAATATCTACATTTGGTGACCCTGACAGCAGTGGGTGCTTAGTTATTTGTGAAATGCCATCTCACGTTGCTTTATTGCACATTGACAATGGACACAAAATTTGCTTCGTTCACTGTTTCTCGCAGTTTTACTGTTCTGTGTTCATTGGCACCACCTATGCTTAAGTGTTATCAACCTAAACTTCTGCCTTTCCAGCCTGATTAAGTGTCTTTATAGTTTTCAATGGGCAAGTAGTGTCTATTCACTTCACTAGAGATTGTAAACAACAGTTCAGAATTTATGGTGTTGATCTGCCAGCTCAACAAACACAAGAAATTAATCACTGATATTATTCTGTCACCATTGGCACAAAACAATTACAGTGTAGTGAAAACAGCATTGCCACACACACCCCTGAGCAACAGGAGTGACAGTCAATATATGATAAGAGCTCATTGAGGGATCTCCTTCACAATTGTGGTTTCAATTATGTTCATTAGTGCATCCAACTTCGCAATGACTGCGCCTGAGGCAGAACTGTCAGAGAACTGGCACTAGCAGACACATTGTATTTGGTGATACAGTACAGACAGCACATAAGTCTGGACATCCCTTCCTCCATCTCGCAGCCAGCTAGCATGTGCCCTGAACAAACTCAGTGACACCCGGCCTTGCATGAAGCTGATGTCACAAGTCCCTAGCACTGAACTGTTGACGGCACATGGTATCACCCCATCTGCAGCAAATGCTGCACCAGCTGATCCTGCTTCTCCTTGGATACAACACCATTGCTATTATGTGCAGGACAGTGTAGCTGCTCACAATTGCCAGCAGCCTTTTAACAGCCTTACAACAAATGGCAAACACAGACTGGAATGAGTGCACCAGCCCACATCACATCACCTAGTCTGCTACAGAAAGACATCCTCTGAAGGATACCAGGATCTGTGATGATTTCTCAGACATATACCTAATTGTAAATAGTCTTCACGGGTTTGCTGCCAGATCACATTGTTCAAGACTATTTACTACCTATATGCCTGGAAAGCTTGAAGAGTCATATACTTTATTATTTGCACAGCTGCATCACGTTGGCCCTTCTCCAAACTGCTAAGACAGCAATAGATGAAATATTGCAAGCGGACATCGTTCATCCCTTGAACAGCACCTGGGCATCACCCATTAAAATTAGTTCCCTGAAACTCTGTAGGAACTAAAGGACTCTTAATTCTCACATGATTCATGGCAGCTACCCTGTGACAAACATTCAAGATTTCACACATTCACTCACAGGAGCTATGATTTTTAGTGTGATTGGCTGCTGCTGAAGCTTAGTATCAAATACCCATGCATCCAGAGAATATCAGCAAAACAGCCATTAATACACGCTTCAGCTTACTCAAGTTCTTGATAACACCATGCAAACTGAAAAATGTACCACAGATGTGGCAGCATTTTATTGATGGAGTACTTTTGACTGACTGCTGTTACACTTACCTTGATGACATTTTAATTTTCTCTACTTACTCCCACAGTCACGAGCAGTGTCTTGAATTTGTTCTAACTGCCCTTGCAAAAGAGGAGCAACATAAATGCATACTTGTGGTACCAGGAAGGGAACCCAGGCCTTCTGCGTGAGAGCCAGGCATCCCAGCCACCAGACCACAGCGGATAACGAGGCAAGTGCTCTCCCCCTGTGGTGCAAGTGTCCTAATCAATGAAGACAAATTGCAATTGTGGAATCATGAAGATACATTACTTCGACATCCTCTCAGTGCAGGGGGAATTCATCTACCAGCTGCTGCTACCACAAACTTACCATAACCTTTGCTGATTCCTGGTTATCCTGAACTTCTACTGATGATTCTTACCTCATGTAATGGAAGTTCAGGCATCTCTGACTGCCATCCTGACAGGCTCTCACACACAAGGGAAACAAAAAGTAATGTGGACTGCAGACATGAAAGTGGCATTTGACCACTCTAAGGAATGTTTTGCCATATCAGTGTCACTGGCACATCCTGTACCAGATGCTCAATTCATATCACAACTAATGGCAGCGACTCAGCTCTCAGGACAGTCCTCCAGCAAGAGGTGGCAGGTGCAACACAACCCCTCAGATTCTTCTCCAGTAAACTAACAGCATCCTAAACAAAATGGTCAGCATTTGAAAGACTTTTGGGGAGATATATAAGGATGTCATGTCATCATTTATACCAACTACTGGCAGATGCTATATGACAGCCACCAGTGACTGTCAACCCAAGGCAGTTCCACCATCTTGATATAATTGCTCAATATTCAACTGATGTCCACCAACTGCACAGGTGTGTAACATCATGGCTGACAACTTGTCTCAAGTGCATACATTTTCTCTCATGTAGGATTACAACAGATTAGCAGATGAACAAAAGTGAGACCCAACAGTTCAAGGTTTACTCACAGAAAATTCTTGCAATCTCAAAATTGGCAACATGTCTCAACACAAGATCCGACCAATCCTACACATGTTAATGTGGTGGGCAATCTTTAGTCACCTATGCAATCTTGAGCACCCAGGCATTCGACTGACAACTCAGCTTGTCACTGAGTGCTTTTATTGGCTGGGTATCAGATACAACTGCCATGAATGGATGCACACATGTATTGATTCTCAGTGAAGCGAGGTTAGTCAACGTGTGCAGATACCCTTTGGCAGATTTGAAGTATTATATGTGCATTTCACCATGTGCGTTTAGACCTTGTGGGTCCTCTGACAGAGTCAAAAGGGTGCAAATACCTAGTCTCAATGGTTGTCTGAGTTTTATACTGGATATAAGCTGTTCCTCTGAAAGATATCTTGGCAGAATCAATGGCCAAGTGATTCTTTATGGTAACATACTCACACAGCTAGCTGAATTTTTTCTGCTGACTTCTACACCAGACTCATTGTATCTCTCAACTAGTGTGCAACAGATCAAAACCTACATTAGCAATGCTAATCAATCACCCACCTACATTCAGCCCCAAAACAATTCATCTGTAAGAGACTCGTAAGCTGCATATACGTGATGGTCTGCAACAACACTATATGGCTGGCCTTATAGCCTCCCTACAACAAACAATTCTGAGTGATAAAATGTGGCAGCTATACATTCAATATTGATGTAAATGGCAACCCTATGATGGTCTCCATTAACAGGCTAAAACTGGCGTGGACCCTCATCACTGAAGAAGATACAAACTACCTACAGCACAACAACAATCTAGTGCCCCTCACACAAATCGATTACAAATTGCTGACCCAGAAATGCTCACAGTTAACATACAGGACTTTCAGCCAGATGATGTTGGGGTCAAATTAGTCAACAGTGACCTCTGGGTGGAAGCAACACATGCAGCCCCAGATGTCGCAACCAAGACAATTGCCACTAACCGTGTTAGGACTTCCCCCCTACCGACAATAGTGGATTTTTCAGTGTGTCTTCACACCTCTCCCTGGCAGGTGCACTAATGATCACTTTGCTTGTTACCACTTCAAGTAGCATGCCATCCTTGGCTACAATTCCCAGCTATCCACCAACTATAGACAACTCAGCACTATTGCAAAAGTGGTAGAACCAACGTCGGCCCCTCCACGTTCAGCTAAGGCTGGGCACATCGCCTTCTGCCTCCTCAATTCGCACCGTACGAACTGCCTTGCAGATGCCGACTTCACATCACACCCTCCAGTGCTCCATACACCATGTGCCTCTGTGGGGACACCAAGGCAAAGAAGATCACTGACCAACATGGCCAAGCAGAGATGTGGAGCCTCTGTGCATTGGACGGTCAGTTCATGCTGAGTGATGTGACATAGAGGTGGCTCTCTGTATTGTGTGTTTACGAATAGAGATTTATATCCATAATACTTGTGTTTGTGTTTTATTGATGTAGTCTCTTCAACTACATGGAGAAAACATCTACATGTATAATGGGGTAATGGAGAAGTAGATAATCAGCAATACAATGGGATAACCCAGGCTGACAGCCAGTTATAAAAGTAGCATGGCTTAATACCTGAAAAATGTCACTCTAGCAGAAGAGCCACTGTATTTGAATTGTACTAAATAATCAATATGTCAGCTATTGAATAAGATAAAAAAAGAGTGCTTGGTAACAACCATGTGTAGTTAGAGTTTAAGAAACTATGTTACTAGTGAATAATGGGAGGAATCATGAAATAAAGTTACTTCTGCCTGTGTATGTAACCATTTTAGGCTAATTATACCTACTGGTAATGTGTGTGAGAAAGATTATGCTTATAACATATGTAGAAATTTCTGTGGATTCTTAGTAAAAAATGATTTTTAAAAGTGAAAAAGATGAATGAACATGAAATAACCACTGGCATACTGTAAATGACCATAGCAACCAAAGAATCTACATACGTTTGCTGGACACTGTCTATGGACTAGAGATGTGATATGAAATCTACTAAATCAACATAAAAAGAAAAGTAAAAAGGCCAAGATAATTCTTATATAATACTGAGAGTATAAAAATGGGAGAGGAAGCTCATTATTTTATTCTGCCATATATAGTTAATGAATTACTTTATGTAGATATGTATGGTGCACATTATTCTACTGCAGGGTATTGAAAATTGAATAAATAAGGACTGAATATTATTAATGGAAACAAATTTTAAATAAATGAGTTGTATCAAGTTGTAGAATTAATGTCAGCGGACATGATGTATTTAAATAATCATCAAGCTTTATTGGGAAGTGTGTTTTAATAAAAGAGAGATTATGAATGTACTGTAGAAAGGAATGAGCAGAAGGAAACAAAATTTGTCAGTCTCCATTACCCCTCTGGGTTGTGATTGTATAGCCTCAGCTGTAATTATGGGTTAAGCCTCATCTGTCCACCGAGGGATGAAAGGGACCGATTATTGCAGCAGGGTAATTAATTTTGTAGGCCAACATGTGAGCAGCTCATTGTTTGATAAAGAGACAGCTGAGGGTGCAACCACAGTCCAAAATGGGAGAAATTCTGGTGTTAATGGTGTGGAAAATACATTGCAGAAAGCTCTATACATGTATCATTGAGCACCGCTTTCAGTCTTGCAATCATCAGTTGGCCACCAACAGTGGACAGCCAATGACTGGGCAGTAATGTGGCAGGTGTCAAAGATTCCCCACTGAGGCTGGCTACAGATTAAAAGGAATTAAATTCTATGATCTGCTGTACTGTAAACTATTAGGTGCGTAGTCAGGTTTGATTTATATTGCCTCTGAGTAATTTACATGATTGTGTGGTAGTTAGGGATATGACAGGCACTGTATATGTGTTGAGTTGAAGAATATATTTCGTCATGTTTCAATTAAAAATTGTGACCTGTGATTAGTAGATTGATTTTTTGACATAACTTTATTGTTGTGTAAGTGTTATGGAAGTTCAAGTTGAGCAGTTCTGGTTTACTTATGATTTAACATCATTACATGGAAGTGACAGTTTATTTGTTCAATGGTTGTGAGATTACTTTTTGACTTTAGTTAAATTTTGCATACTGTTAGTTATGACACTTTCCCTTGACTCTTGTGACTAGTGAGACTGCAGAAAGACAAGTCAAGGCTTATTATCAGATATTAGAATCACAATAATTATGAAAATATCAGTTAAAGCTCCATTTTTGTGTTGTTTCTCCTTGAGTCAGTAATGGCATCTTGAAGCACACAGGTTTTATTGGGGAAATAGAATAATGGAACACCTGCTCTCAAAGAACATAAAGTCCAGAGGATAAGAGGAACAGCACAGTATGGAGCACTTGAGCACAGCCGCAACCAGAATAAGTAGGAGGAAGGATCTGGTAGAAAGTGGAATTAATAGTTGATAATGTTACATTGCTTTGTAGAAGAAAGGTATTTCAGTAATTCAGTTTTTTGTGGAAAGGTGCACCATGTTAATTAAGATATTTAAGGTTGATACAGTGTGTGGTTGCGAATCAGTAATTGTCATGGAGAATCATGTTTATAGTAGAATGTAAATGAAAACACTTCCTTGATCAGTTTAATTAATTAATGTGGAAACACAACGTAGCAACAGCTGCTTCAGTGTAAATTTGAAACAAACATAACTGGTTAAAATGAGAGTGGATGAGCATAGGCATTGTTAGGGAAGTGTGTTATGTGCAAAATGAATAACAAACCAAAGTAATTTTGACTTGTACCATTATTATTTCAAAGTGACATTTTTTATTCTTTAATTAACTTTAATATTTGAAAAGTATAAAAGACACATATTCATATTAAGTACATGGTCAGGTTATTTTTGTAACGAAATGTCATCTCTATGTAAAACTCCCATACTTGTGTCTGATAGTCACAAAAATAAACAAGGAAAAACCTTAATGAGAGTGCAAGGAGATTTGCATCTGTCACTGTGCCAAGGAGAGGAACTATACATCTGGTGATGTGTGGATGGACAACTCCTCTTAGGTGAAGAACAATGATTCAAAATGCAATAATAGAGCTACATGTCTGGTTGTGGGGAGAGTAATAAGAGTGCATCATTGTCAACGAATCATGCATGAGGCTGAAATTTATGACATCTTGGACTGTCGTAGTTCAGGACAAGAAGAAGAATTGTACATCATGTTGGACTGCAGTGGTTCGAGATGACCAGTTCGCAGCATAACACAACAACACTGAAACCAATAGTTGCAGTAACAAACATAAGTGTAGCAATAATGCTAGCAATAATGCCCATTGTGAGTAGTTTAAAATTGCTGCTGTAAGCAAAACTTCCCAATTATTTGGTGTGTGGCAATTTTTGTGCAAAGGATGTTAGTTAGGTGTGTATTATGAACTTTTGTATTTCAAGAGTAAAAGAAATGTTGGCAATAAAGGAGCAGATACCAGTTGATGGTGTTGTGAGAAATCAGCTAGCTCAGTAAGAGAGGGAGAATACAGTAATTCAGGAACCAAATATCCCAGTTTTGAGGATATGACTAACAGGGAATCAGCATTCATAGAACTAACTGCAAAATTAAGGGTGAGCAAGACTTCAATGCAGCAGATTCTAAAATGGGAACTGGAGTGGACACCACTTAGCATCAGCGAACCCAAGTACCAGTCTGTCAGATATAATGGCATTCCTTTAGGAAAACCAAGACAAGGTTGTAAAAAAAATTGGAGAAGCAAAATAAAACATTTGAAAATCAAGTGAAAATAACTGAAAAATTGTGAAGGAATAAAAAGTTTCAAAAGAAAGTCACATAATCAAAAAATTAAAGGAAAGTCAAGAGAAGTGGCGTACAGATTTTAAGAATATGTAAGAAAAAGTAATGGAGAAGCTCAAACAGGAGCATGATAAGAGAATGGTGAAGGAATTCTTTTTAAGCCATCAGTTTGAGTTAACTAATCAACAGATCTGTCCAAATGTCCTAAGCTGTTTTAACAAAATTTTTCATACTCCCACTCCCCTCTCTCTAATTTGGCCAATTTGTAAATTCAGTTTTTATCTTTTCTTACAAAATTCATTTAGAAATATTTTCTCAAATTCACTTTAAGACATGTCTGAACTAATATTCATTCCGATTCGCCATTGAAAGTGCTTCTCCAGTCAAAAACTTTCGCCCAAATTTAATTTCAAAGATGTCAGTCATTTCTGAAACAAAATTATCATTGCAGTGTATCGTAAAATCAGCTAGGTGTAGCTTATAGCTATAGGAAAGAGTTTTATAAGTTTATTAGTGCACATGCCACCACAATTAAAAAATAAACTAAACTTCCTAGAAATATTTTCTTTCAATTCACCAAGCTTCTTACTTATGTCTGACCCATTGTTTTTGCCTGCATCTAAGTTACTAGTAATCACTCTTTCCATGTCTACAACTTCGGTATTAATTATAGAGATATTTGTCTTACATTCTGAGATTTCAGTTCTTTCTTCAAGATTCTTTTTCTCTGAATTATGTTTGATTTCGAAATTTGATTTTTTCCCTTCCTAAGAATACCAACCATTTCAAAATTCTTTGCCATTTTTTGCTGACTCATTTGAAAGATTTAATTCTACCTGTACAAATTTAGATTCAAATACCTCCACTTGAGCATTTAGCTGTTTTTCCCTGATTCCACAGTGAATTTTGTTTCATAAAGTTCCATGTTTAATTTTGTGAGATGATCATTTCTGTCTGCTATTTGGCAGCCTAACTCACATTTTAGCTCTCTTTTCGAGTCCTGAGTTTTATTATTGGTTTCAGTTATTCAAATGCCTAGCTCGTATTTCAGTTCACTCTTTGAGTCATTGATTTTATTACTCAGTTCATTTATCTCTCTTAATAATTTTTCAAACATAGTATTTTCCCCTCAAAATGAACAGCTAAAGCTCTGTTCATAATCTGAATTTTTCCCTCCTATTGTATCTCATACTGTTTCTTTCTTAATCATTTTAATATTCTTTGTTGTTTGACAATAAAGAGACAAAAATATAATTTCACATGCAACATCTCCTGTCACAGCCACTACACAAAATCACAATAAAAGAGAAGTACAATACTTATTTTTTCTTACTTTCATCATCAAAGTTCCAGTCCAGTCTGCAAGTAAGACTTTCTTCCACTCCACCTGTTTCCTTTTCTTTCTTTAGAACAGGCAGTACGTGGTTTCATCTTCCAAAATATATTTACTTGTTCTCATATCCACTGCTATCCATTAATAAAATTTTAGTTGGTTTGCTTGTTATGTGAAGCTGAAACAATTTTATTAGAGTGCTCATTCTGTAATTCTCAGCAATCCCATAAAACTCCACCATTTGAAATTTTACACTACAAATGAATTATGACAGAAATTAAAATTCAGCAATGTTTCTACTTTGCTTTTTTTATTTTCAAAGTGTCTTGTGAATACCATAAAAACTGTAACAAAATGTTACGTAGCAGATACTCAACTTTTCATTAAGTTGACAATGGGGTGAAAGTAATAATTTCACTGTAGATAGAAAATCTATAAGTTCTGGCATCTAGTATGTCCTCCATGCACTTGAGCAACTGATAAGCACAGTTTGTATGCATTTTGACTCTTCAGTTTCATAAGACAGTATTTTCTCTTAACATTAAACTAAAATACAAACTCAAACTAACTCCACACAGAGGTACAATACTTCTCACACAAATCAATATACTAATCATAAAGTGTACAGTCCCCAGTGGGTGCCACCACCATACTGTACAATAGATAGCTTGATAACAATGAAATTATTATATGACATTGTTTTGCAGTTAGTTGAACTTACAATTAAAAATTATTGTGTTACAAAACTTTGAATACGTGGAAATGTGATGGGTTACTATCCCAAAATCAAACACTTCCACTTTACATTTCGATACAGATGTGTATTTAAGTACAAGCATCTTCATGTGAATATACAACGAATCACATAAACAGACTGAATTATCTCAAAATTTTCATCCAAAAAACTCGCGAGCGGAGAGAGAGTCCTCGTTTGCAGGTCAATGTTTATATCAACACCGTATGCCCCCTCCCCCCACCCCCACCCCTCCACAGTACAGAGTATTTGTGATTAGTCCTGGAGGGTGAGGGTTGGGGTGTAGTGTCTGCGTTGTATTCAAGGACATCCTGGGTTCTAGGAGATAGATGATTGGTACCTTCATATCATCCGGCAATGAAGTTAGTGGTGGAACACAAAGTGGTAGATCCATCACAAAGTTCTGCAGATGGCATGGTCGGGCAAGGCGATGGCTGGCTCGAGAGAAAGTCGATGGGCTGATGTGTGGAGAAGAATGATTCAAAGCTCTCCGAGGGAGAGATGAAGACGCATTGGAGGGTGGAGTCACAGTGTTGAGGGAGGGTGAAACACTGTAGTACCTTGACTTCCAGGTGCTTGTCTGATAACGGAGGGGTTCAAGTCCATCAGAAGGATGAGGATGTGGCTGTTATCTACTACCAGCGAGTTGGCTTCCACATGGTGTGGCGGAACTGAGGCGTGAAATGCGATCATAGGAGGGTCGACCTCAGTGTGGGTTAGAAAACCCACAAACGGAGAGTCACTTGAACTGTCTGGGAAACCACCAAAAGGAGAGTCGCTAGCACTGGAAACTGGTGAGGGACTATGGGCCTGAGTGATCTGTGCCGAAACATGGTGGGGGCCTACGTCGTCAGCCATGTCGGGAGAGCCTGATGCCAGAGAATCAGAGTCCACAAATTCAGGTTTGACCCAATGCAGTATAACTGTCTATGGGGTGTCCTTGACAAGAATGTCACATGTTGAATCCCCATGTTGCAGAACCTTGAAGGGGCCCTGGTAGGGGGGCTGTAAAGGTTGGCATATGGTGTCACTCTGTAACATGACATGGAACAGTCTCGAAGAGAAGTTGGCACATAGGAGACCGGTGAGGTATGGCTAACTGGTAGGTAGAGGCATATGTGCTTTAAATGCATACACAAGCAGCTAATGAAGTCTGGGAGGGGAGGGGGAATCCTCCTGAGCTGTGAACTGGACTAGTTCACCTGGCAAGACGGATTTCTCCCTGTAAACCACCTCTGAAATGGTGCCCTGGATGTCTGGTTTGTGCGTTGATCTCAATCCTAAAAGGACCCAAGGTAGAACTTCTGACCAAAGGCAGTTATGGCATCTGAGGGCAGTCTTTAAAGTGCTGTGCCACTGTTCCATCAAACCATTGCTCTGGGAATGGTACGAGGTGTTGTGGATATCGCACATGCGAAACAGCTAAGTGAACAGGGTAGACTCGAATTGCCGGCCATTGTTGATTGTGATTGTGGCTGGGCAGCCGAACCGGGTGATCCAAGAGGAGACAAAACCTTTGGCAACTGTCTCGCTCCTAATGTTCGGCAAAGGTACAGCTTCCACCCATCGGGACACGTGATCAATAGAAGCCGGGTACAGGCATGAATGCCCAGGTGTGCAAGGTTGTGTAAGGCGTCGTAAACTTGATGGTGTAAGGGAGCCAGTAACAGCAGATATAAGACCCCAGTCAAAGAATCGCACCAGACCTTGTCGGCAGTGCTGGGGAATCATGACTTGGTGAACACAAGTGAGGTGGTCGGGTCCACAAGGAGTGCTCAGGTACCCTTGTCTGCTGCCTGAAGAGTGGTTAGATTAGACAAATCGATGATGTTGGACACTCAATTGATCCATGAGAAAAATTTGGCAGCAATATTATCCATGCCTCTGATATAGCAGGCATCTGTTGTTATCTGGGACACCACGTTGAAATGGCAGAAATGATGAGGGGGCGGGTCCTCCAGCAGGTTTCGGAAGGCGCCCATGACTGGTTTGTGGCCCGTGAAGGTATAGAACATGCATCTTTCAACGTGGGGGCAGAAATGTTTAATAGCCTCATAGATGGCCAGGACCTGCCTGTCGAAGGTGGAGTATTTCTTTTGTGCAGCAGACAGATTTTTAAAGAAGTAGTGCAGGGGTGAAATGTCACTGGAGTGTTGTTGAAGGACAGGTCCCACTGCTTTGTCACTAGCATCTGAGGTAATGAATAGTTTGGCTGAGGGTTCTGGGTGGGCAAATGTCACTGCCCAGACCAGAGAAACCTTTAGTGGCTCAAAGGCTTTGAGCATGGGGTCAGTCCAACGGACAAGTCAGAGTCCCAAGATTTGCTTGCCTGACAGTGCATCAGTAAGAGGAGCTACTACAGCCGATGTGGGCAAGTGACAGTGGTAGCCGTTGATGGTGCTGAGGAATTGGCGCAGTTCTTTGTAAGTCGAAGGGGTTGACGTAGATGAGATGGTCTGCACACTAGCTTCTGGAGGTTGTATACTGTCGGCAGATACTGTGTAGCTGAGGGAGGTTACAGACATCTGCAATAATTGTAACTTATCTTTGTTGACTCCTACATCGTTCGTCTCAAAGGTCCTCAGTACCGCGAATAAGTGATGCTCGTGCTCCTCAGCTGCCTTATTGGAAACTAGTATGTCATCCAGGTACGCGAAATAAAACTCGAACTTTCGTAGAATGGAGTCAGTAAATCGTTGCCACATCTGGGCAGCATTTTTAAGGTCAAATGGCATGTAACGGTACTGGAAAAACCTAGCAGCAAGATAATTTCAGTCTTGGGTACATCATCCGGTGTCACGGGTATCTGATGTTAGGCGCATTTGCAGTCAATTACATTGAAGATGGAAGCACCTGATAAAATGTGGGTGAAGGTGGTGATGTTTGGCACAGTCCACATGGAGGAGGTGGGCATGTTGTGTGTGTGAGGGTGGGGTTGGTGTTCGGGCATACTCCCTGGTACACATGACACAGTGAGGGACAGGCAAGGTGTGGGTGGTGTGCCTGCCGCAGAAACTAGTTCATCACACACAAAATGTTTCATAGAACTGACACGAGAAGTGGCCAGGCTGGAGACAGCAGAAGAAACTTGTTCTGTCACTGGTGTCATGACATGCAGATTCTGCAGCTGAACAGGCAGAGCCGAGTCCGCTGGAAGTGAGCGAAATGCACCATTTGAGCTCGTCGTTCTCCTGACAGATTTTCATCAGAGATTTGCACACTGACAGTAAAATGTTCACACTCCTCAGAATGTCACCCACGAGGGTGGAACACTTGCACACCAAACTATTCACCATGAGAACACTTCAGTGGGAAAGCAAAAGGCGAGCAGACTGTATGTGTGCGTTTGTAGGGTGGTGCAGCACCGTGCTCTGAATGACGTTTGGAGAAAGTTTGTGGTGTGACAAGAAATCCAACCCTAAGATAGGCTCGTCTGTGCCAGCTATGTAAAAAGTCCAGGGGAAACACAAGGATTGTGATAAATGAACTTTAAAAAGTCCAGGGGAAACACAAGGATTGTGATAAGTGAACTTTAACTTTGACTAAGCACGAAGTTGCCCGTTGATTGCTTGGAGGAGTGAAGTCAATGGAGAAAACGAGGGCAGAGCCCTTGATGTAGGGATTATAGATACATCCACGCCTGTGTCGACCAAAAAATTGAGTTTCAATGAAATGTCTGTTACGTACAATCGGTCGTTTGAAAAAATGGGAGAATGTAAGGAGTGCAGCGTAGGGGATGCCTGTCTGATCCCCCGCAGGGTTCGGCAACTACTGTGCCCTGCGGATGGTGTTTGGGTGCTGGTAAGGTGATGTACACTTCTGTGCTGAGTCACCGAAGACCTTGTGATACCAGCAGTATGGGTGAGCTGGATGTGGAAGAGGCGGAGACTCAGCAAGAGGGGGCGGCTTTTCATCATCGATTGCTTTGGGTAAGTATACCAGCACATACAGGGTGTGTGCAATCTGGGAATGCTCAGAGAGTGGGGAGTGTGAGCGCAGGATGCCAGGCATTGTGGAGGACAGATTGGTGGAGCAGGCCCTGCCCCTACCAGCAAACGGGAGAATATCTGGTGCAGGCATACCAACCTGTGGCAGAGAACGCGGAGGTTGGCACTGACGCAGAAGAGAGTATAACTGGTCGGCGATCTGTAAGTGCGATCCAGTCGACTCGAAGAAATTTGGTAGCAGGTGTATCTGGAGATTGGTGGGTAGCTTAGCAGACCACACTGCCCAGGGCATTATATCCATCATAATTTGCTCATTGACCAGCAACTGTAGGCAGTGCCAAAGTTGTGACGGTGTCTGGTCCCCAAGTTGTTCTTCATATAAAATAAATTTTTAGGAACAGTCGAGGCACTTGAGATTCGTTCTCTTGGCAAATTCATAGTTTGGAGCTGGTGGCAGTGAGAGAAGCACGTCACAGATCAGGTTTGAGTGGTTGTGAAGGTCTGTCATGAGACACAGGAACCTAGAGTCGTCATTGGAAACGTGGTGTAGCTCGAAAATGTGATCTGCCAAAGCAAACTATGTTGCAAGGTAGTCTTCTGACAGTGGGGTAACTTCAGTATGCGCCCAGGGGGAGGAGAACAGGAATGTTCAGACACACTGAATTGTCTTTGCGAGCCATGAAATGCAGTTCCAGCCAGGGAATGGTATCGTGGCAGTCGGGCACTGCAGGAGCAGGTGCTCCTGCAGAGAAAACAGGCATAACAGTGGAGGGGGGTATGGGTCCAAAAACTCTTTTGCCACAATTGCCATGTGTGTGATCACTGAGCATACCCATTGCGTCGCAGAAGGCCATCATGGCAGGCACGGTTGGTACCATGGAACAGGCAGAAGGGCAGCAGGAGCCAGCATCCCCAAAACAGATACACCGGTCACAGGCAATGCATTGAAATGTCCAACTTTGGAAAAAATGCATAAGGCTGTTGCAGCAGGCACAGCCGGTGCTGTGGAAACAGTGAGCGGGTTTATGGCAAGAACTGGAACCCTCTGTGCGGGCAGGGGTGGTAGAGGGGGGGGCAGATTGTGAATGCACGCGACCTGAATTAAAGTCCCTGACACATGACTTGTTGTGCAGTGATGTACACTCCTGGAAATTGAAATAAGAACACCGTGAATTCATTGTCCCAGGAAGGGGAAACTTTATTGACACATTCCTGGGGTCAGATACATCACATGATCACACTGACAGAACCACAGGCACATAGACACAGGCAACAGAGCATGCACAATGTCGGCACTAGTACAGTGAATATCCACCTTTCGCAGCAATGCACGCTGCTATTCTCCCATGGAGACGATCGTAGAGATGCTGGATGTAGTCCTGTGGAATGGCTTGCCATGCCATTTCCACCTGGCGCCTCAGTTGGACCAGCGTTCGTGCTGGACGTGCAGACCGCGTGAGACGACGCTTCATCCAGTCCCAAACATGCTCAATGGGGGACAGATCCGGAGATCTTGCTGGCCAGGGTAGTTGACTTACACCTTCTAGAGCACGTTGGGTGGCACGGGATACATGTGGACGTGCATTGTCCTGTTGGAACAGCAAGTTCCCTTGCCGGTCTAGGAATGGTAGAACGATGGGTTCGATGATGGTTTGGATGTACCGTGCACTATTCAGTGTCCCCTCGACGATCACCAGTGGTGTACGGCCAGTGTAGGAGATCGCTCCCCACACCATGATGCCGGGTGTTGGCCCTGTGTGCCTCGGTCGTATGCAGTCCTGATTGTGGCGCTCACCTGCACGGCGCCAAACACGCATACAACCACCATTGGCACAAAGGCAGAAGCGACTCTCATCGCTGAAGACGACACGTCTCCATTCGTCTCTCCATTCACGCCTGTCGCGACACCATTGGAGGCAGGCTGCACGATGTTGGGGCGTGAGCGGAAGACGGCCTAACGGTGTGCGGGACCGTAGCCCAGCTTCATGGAGACGGTTGCGAATGGTCCTCGCCGATACCCCAGGAGCAACAGTGTCCCTAATTTGCTGGGAAGTGGCGGTGCGGTCCCCTACGGCACTGCGTAGGATCCTATGGTCTTGGCGTGCATCCGTGCGTCGCTGCGGTCCGGTCCCAGGTCGACGGGCACGTGCACCTTCCGCCGACCACTGGCGACAACATCGATGTACTGTGGAGACCTCACGCCCCACGTGTTGAGCAATTCGGCGGTATGTCCACCCGGCCTCCCGCATGCCCACTATACGCCCTCGCTCAAAGTCCGTCAACTGCACATACTGCTACTTTGAGTCAGTTATTCGTTATGGCATAATCTTCTGGGGAAATTCAGCAAATGTCACTAGGCTCCTAGTATTACAAAAGAAAGTAATTAGAAACATGTGTGTTGCAAAAAAACGGGAATCCTGTCGACCACTGTTAAAAAATTTAAAAGTTCTATCTATCCCCTCACTTTACATATATGAGATGGTGGTGTTCCTATATAGAAATCAACATACACTAGACAATTTCCATTTTGACCACAACTACAGCACTCGCCACAGAGATAACTTCAAACTTCCAACACATCGTTTAAAACTTTATGCCCAAACGCCAGAGTATATGGGGTTAAAAATTTTCAATAAAATAAAAGGCAGTAATATATTTAAAATGGAGATTGGTTCACTGAAAAGATTGCTCTTTACTCTACTGGTGGAAAAGTGTTATTATTCTGTCGATGAATTCATTGAGGACAGCTTCACAATCTGAACACAGGGATTGTAATACATTTATTATTTTATGTACATGTGTAGCTGAAACTTAGAAATGTAAAATATAATGTAAACTTTTGTATTTCTCTTAAAAAAGTGAAAAAAGTTTCTTTTGTAAACCTTGACATGTCTCCTGTACATCAAATCAAATGATTTGAAAATTGTATGTAATGAGATGAATAAACCACATAACACATAACATAACATAACTGTTAGCCAGTCTGGTTTAGAACAAAGACAAACTTTCAGTTTCACAATTTTAATTTTATAAATGATTTTAAGTAAATTATCTGTATTGTAGATGGTGAGTTGGTAAAGACATATGTCCACAAAATGGAAAGCATGAATATTGATGAAGAAAAAGTTCAGAGAGCAGTCAAAGAAGCTTTGTTCAAAAAAGGGTGTAGGGTCTGGTAAGTAGATGTGTTGTCCAAAAGATAATCACTGCTTATAATTCTGGACAACCATGCAAGTCACATGATCATTGACATTATCTATATGGTCAGAGACACTAGAATCACTCTTCTGACATCCTCCCTACATTGTTGTCGCAGGATGCAGCTACTAAATATCATGGTGTTTGGACTGTTTACATGATATCTATTAATATCAATGGCTGACTGGATGAGACTGCATTGTGGTTGCCCAATCACTATTTCAGAGATCACATTGTTTTATCAAATAGCATTTGCACTTTCCTTTGTCCAAAAAATTATCATATTTGGCTTTAATGTGCCCAGATTGTGGCCACTTAGTAGACTGTCAGTCAGTGAAGAGGATTTTAGGCCATGAGAAGTAACTGAGAAGCTACTAGCCTGTACATCAAGCTGTGATACACCTATTCCAGCAGAACCTGCAACTTTGTGTGATGCTTCACCTTCTACTTCAGGTGAAAACATAACTGAAATGCCAACTCCTGAAGACTGTACACCTTTCCAAAAGCTGTGAGGCAATTAGCAAAATAAATCTGCTGTTCACACTAGTGCTCTAGTCAAAAATGAATTGAAAGCAATAGTGCTGGATAAAATGGCAACAGTCTTAAAGAACTTCTTCCTGAGCAAAAAGGAATTGAAAATTTCAGCAAAAAATAAAATTGGTGATGATACAGGCAATCAATCACAAATCCTTTCATCTAATGTGCTGAAATCTGTGGATGGGGAATGCTGTGAAAGAGAAGATGATGAGACCCAAACCTTACCAAAGTGGACAGATGATTAAGATATGAGTTCTGATAAGTCTGTTTTGGTTTGTTTCACCATCAAGAAGACTTTTTAAATATTATATTGGCCAAGTTAGGAATACAATTGGAAAAAGGGAAGTGTATGTTCCCTATTTACAGCACAAAGGCTCTGGAGTTATCTTTGTTATTGTCCCAGATGAGCCAGTAGTTGAAAGGTTTGATATTATTTGTCATTTGTCTTCTGCAAAAACAACTGGGACACAAAGCCAAGGGAGGCTGCTATGGTTTAATGTTCGTTTTTAAATGTGCTATAGTTGTTTTAAAAAACAAAAACAATCTTTTTAGATTAATTTGGATATGTATGACATTTGTTAAAGAATAAATAAAACTTTTTTCTGGTGGAAATTTAGCTTAATTTATAACAGAAAACATACTGTCTGCTTTTACCCCATGAAATATCAGCCAGTGACCACACTTACCTCGTCATGGGGCAAATGAGGACAGATTACACAAGGAAAAAAGGAGACATACTTTGAGCAAAGGAGTTGAAGGTGGATGACTGTTCACAAGAGACAAGAAACAAGAGAGAAGAAAGAAGATAAAGACTAATTAACTTTTTTATATCTTATGTCATATGAAACAGAAATATCACACCAGTAGGGTTGTTGAAAAAACAGCACAAATGGCAACTTTTTACACAGGTGCTTGTAACAAATCAGGACCCGTGCTGATTCAGTTTGGTGTGTGTGTGTGTGTGTGTGTGTGTGTGTGTGTGTGTGTTTGTGTGTAATGTAACAATTGGATTATGCAACATACAACTTAATCTATTAGTTGATACACAGCTTTTAATCTGTTACTCAGTATACACTGTATCAAGTATTGTACTTTATTTGTTGCATGAGGAAATAATATTCATGCAAACATAGAGAGGAGTGGTGAACCTATTTGTGCTGAGGTTGAGTTTGTTGAGACTGAGAATCATGTATTTGTGGGTTGGGGAGGGGGGGGGGGGCAGGGGGTGGCAGGGGGGGGGGTAGAAGACAGGATAGACAGTAGTTATGATGATGATGATTGTGCTGCAAATAATGACATTATTGGTGATAATTTATGTAATGATGCTGTTTGTGATGTTGGAAGTGATGATACTATGCTTTATGAAAAATTAGATAGGAATACAACTGTACATCTTGATACTGATTTAGGGAAGTACAAGACGATGTGCTTATACCAGTTAATATCAGTGAAATAGTGTCTACTTGTTTTGATGTCAGTGAGCAAAGTGAGCTGATTAGTGATGAGATTTTGAAGGTTACATGTGATTATTTTGATAATGGAATGCATGATGTTTTGAAGAGAATTTGTCAGGAGAAAGATCCAGAGTGGGTTTGATTTTTGAGCCTAATAAAAAGCCAGTAGATTACAATGTAGTTTGGGGAAGCTTAAAGCCTGAAAAATGGAGGATATGTAGAGAAAGAAAAATGTATGGGTCTCAGAGAGACAGAAGAGGATTTGTTGTACGAACATGAAAACATTGCTAATTGTGATATACAGGTGAGTCCATATATTTATGTTCAAACTGGTAACAATGGAGGTCTTATCTGTGGAATATATAAAAAAAACTGAGAGACAGGATAAAAGATGGGGAGAATTTTGCTGAGTTTCCTGTAACTGGTGTCAAAATTAAAGGTGCCACTGAAAAAAGTAAAGTGATCACCAAACAAGTTCCATTGTTTTTCAAAATAAATGATGTTTCTTTTGTGCAAGGATGTTTCGTGACTGAAGATTTTAATGAAAGTTTAATACCGGGAACAAAATTGACTGTCAAGGCTAAAGTTAGGTTTAATTGGAATGAGGTAGAATTGTCATTTACTGATCCTATGATGGGAATTTTTTGGGGAGAAAGATATTATGGTGATAAATAATAGTAATTACAATCAGACAGGGGATAAAGAGGAACTAGAAATTTTTTTGGGGAATATAGTGATGTCTTTGATGAGAGACCATGTAGAGTAAAGAATTGTAAGTGTATACTAAAGTAGAAACCTCATGATCCAGTTTTCATTAAGCTGTATGGTGTACCCATCTGTAAAAGAAAAGTAGTTGAAAGTGGAGGATAATGGAAAGAAATTGTAGTCAATACAAGCCACATAGAGTACCAGTTTGTGAAAGAACAGTGTTGTAAAGGAAACTACAACTGATGAAGAAGAGGAAAATTAGTAATATTCCTCGTGGGGGTGCACATCATTCATACATTATGCATGTGGCAAATGCAAGGACCCCAGTCATGTGACATTTATTTCCATAGTAACACATTTCTTAGACTGTCCCTTATCTCTATCTGTTACACCTACATACATACACTTGACTATTTGATTTATACACTTTGATCGCACACACAACCACCGGATGGAGCCATCAGAGAGGAGTAGGTCAACATCTGGTAAGCTGGACCATGTCAAGTGGATGGGAGAGAAGGTGAGGTTGTGAAGGAATGAAGACAGGGTGTCTGAGCTGCACAGATGGGAGTTATCCCTACAATGCATTCTCTGCTCCTGTAACTATCCCACCCTCAACCTACAGTAACATACTGCCCCAACCCTTCTGTCCTATCACGCCCCCCCCCCCCCCCTTCTCCTATCCCACCCTGTTTATCTGCAGCCCTTTTCCAATGCAACCACCCGTCTTGTTCCACTCCTCTCCTTTTTTATTCCTTTTCCTCTCACCTTCCTGTCCCACAACCTCTTGATGCTGTGAATGTCAGCAGTCTAGTCCCTGCACACTCCACCAGGCAGTGTTTGTCTGTCTCTCCAACAGTACATTACTATCCCTTCCCCTTCCCCTCCCCCTCCATATTGCTGCTTGTGTCCCACATGATGTTGCATTTCGGTCCCGAGATGCTGGAGTTGGTGGTCATGTGTGGGTGAGGCGTGCTTTTGTGTGTGTGTGTGTGTGTGTGTGTGTGTGTGTGTGTGTGTGTGTGTGTCCTCTTTACTGATGAAGGTTGTGGCCAAAAGCTATATGTGAGTGTCTTTTAATCATGCCTGTCTGCAGCTTGACATGTCTTCCTTACAGTAAGTAGCATCTATCTTTTCCTACATTGTTGACATTCCTACCTAGAGTTTCCATTGTTTGATATGCAAGTAATGTATAAGGCATGAAGAAGTATATCACTTGTTTTACAATTCCATTCATTAATAAGTAAAGTAACAAAAGGAAAGTTAATTGCTCATTGCCTGGTGCAAAATCAGCTGGCTTAGTGACTATATGCATTGGAAGTTGTGTGGATGTAGTTGTTGGTCATGTAGAACATACCAGATGGGGCTGATACCAACATCCATTCAGGCCCAGATCTAGCAGGGATCAAATCCTGTGTATCTGCCTTGGGCAGCAATTTCAGGGGGTACCAAATTAATATTTTTGACAAAAAAAACCTTGTTTCCCAAAGTACCTAGAATCCAGCCCATGTTGATCTATCAGTTATTCATATGATTTTGTAATACATCCCTGCTGATTTTTGAACATTTTTAACACATTCTAAGTTAATTTCTGAAAGAATCATAAGCTGATTTTCAAATGCGTGCAATGTATACATGATGTCTCTGCCAGGGGGATCCCCCTCACATCAAGAAATAAAAACTTTCCCACAGACAAAAGGGGATGGGACTACATGAGCTGAGCTGAATAAATGTGAATGGATGAATGCCAATCACTGTTTGTTTATTTGGTTGATAGGGTGTGCAAATGATCAGTGTTGTTATAACTATCAGTGAAATCCATAGATTCAGACTGCCTGAGTGGAAATAAATGACTAACAGGAATAAAAGGTAAGAGAGATTACTTATTATCTTCTCAGTGTACCCAACAAAATGATGATGAGATTGTTTGTTAGAATGAGGAAGGAGAAGAAACGGAGACATCACACAAATTATAAGGAAGAATATGACAATTCCAAATTTATACGAAAATTTCCTACTACTGCTATGTTTCGATCTCGTGTTTGAAAAACATGCATATGGATGATATGTGAAACTATTTCCTAACATAAAACTTTTTGAAATTTCCTGGCAGATTAAAACTGTGTGCCAGACTGAGACTCGAACTGTGGACCTTTGCATTTCGCGAGCAAGTGCTCTATCACTCAGCTACCTAAGCACAGCTCCTGACCTGCCCTCACAGCTTTTTGCTTGTAATAGGCCTAACTGGCATTTGATATTGGTACTTCATGAATTATATTCTGTTGTGTTATTTATGTAAATGAGGTAGATAAAAATGACTATTTGTGCCAAAACAGTCTCATTTATTTGGTATGTGTTACAATTGCTGCAATACTAGAAAGACCTACTTCATTTTATCTAGCAGACAGTGACAAAATAGACATAATCAGATTAAGAAACCCACCGCTCTCAGTTACTATTCCTATTAACAGATTTTTCAGTATTAGACAATTACATTTTGATTTTTCATGTAGCAAAATGATGAACGTTGATGAGGTAATAGATTATTTCACAGAAAGGAAAGCATGCTGTGTGGAGCTGTAGCAAGATTAGAGAGAAAAAAATGCTGGGACCTAAAGATTGAAGAAATGTGTACTGCCTTGCTTGTCTTTTGTCTTTACTGCATTTATGTTTATGATATTTAGTTTTATGTCATGCAAAAGAGAAAGTTACTAGCTCTTGATCCCCCAGGGTACAGAAAATGGGTCAGACTGCTGTTGCAGAAACAACGAAAGAAGCATGCTAAACTTAAAGGAATGCAAAATCCTCATGCTTGGCAAATTTTTGCAGAAGTTCGAAATATAGTGTGTACTTCAATGCGAGATGCTTTCAATAATTTCCACAATGAAACTGTCTCAAAATCTGGCAGAAAACCCAAAGAGATTCTGGTCATACATAAAACACACCAGTCTCAAGACACAATCAATACCTTCACTGCACGATAACAATGCTGAAGTCACTGATGACAGTACCACTAAAGTAGAGTTATTAAACACGATTTTCTGAAACTTCTTCACCAAAGAAGACGAAGTAAATATTCCTGAATTCCAATCAAGAACAACTGCCAAGATGAAAAACATAGAAATAGATATCCTCAGTGTTGCAAAGCAGCTTAAATCACATAATAAAAGCAAGGCTTCCAATCCAGATCGTATACCAATCAGGTTCCTCTCAGAGTATGCTGATAAATAGCTCCATATTTAGCAATTATATACAACTGCTCGCTCACAGAAAGATCCGTACCAAAAGAAAGGAAAGTTGCTCAAGTCACACCAATACCCAGAAAGGGAAATAGGAGTAATCCCCTGAATTACAGGCTCATATCACTAATGTCGATTTGCAGTAGGGTTTTGGAACATATACTGTATTTGAACATTATGAAGTACCAGTACCTCAAAGAAAACAATTTATTGACACATAGTCAGCATGGATTCAGAAAATATCATTCTTGCAAAACACAGCTAACTCTTTATACTCATGGAGTAATGAGTGCTGTCGACAGGGGATGTCAAATTGATTCCATATTTTTAGATTTCCAGAAGGCTTTCAACACCGTTCCTCACAAGCATCTTCTAACCAAACTGCTTGCCTATGGAATATCGCCTCAGTTGTGTGACTGGATTTGTGATTT
Source organism: Schistocerca cancellata (assembly GCF_023864275.1). Classification (NCBI taxonomy): domain Eukaryota; kingdom Metazoa; phylum Arthropoda; class Insecta; order Orthoptera; family Acrididae; genus Schistocerca; species Schistocerca cancellata. Next base: position 322,106,606 of record NC_064630.1, on the reverse strand, counting down.
ACTGTCAGAAAGGTCACAGTTCATACTAATAGATAGAAAGTCATCGAGTAAAACAGAAATAATATCCGGCATGCCCCAAGGAAGTGTTATAGGCCCTCTATTGTTCCTGATCTATATTAATGACATAGGAGACAATCTCAGTAGCCGTCTTGGATTGTTTGGAGATGACGCTGTCATTTACCGTCTTGTAAAGTCATCAAATGACCAAAATGAATTGCAAAATGATTTAGATAGGATATCTGTATGGTGTGAAATGTGGCAATTGAGCCTGAATAAAGAAAAGTGTGAAGTTATTCACATGAGTACTAAAAGAAATCTGCTAAATTTTGATTATGCGATAAGTCGCACAAGTTTGAAGGCTGTAAATTCAACTAAATACTTAGGGATTACAATTACAAATACCCTAAATTGAAACAATCACATAAATAATGTTGTTGGTAGAGCCAACCAAAGACTGCAATTCATTGGCAGAACACTTAGAAGTTGCAACAGGTCTACTATAGAGACTGCTTACACCATACTTGTCTGCCTTATTCTGGAGTATTGCTGTGCGGTGTGGGATCTGCATCAGATGGGACTGACGGATGACATCGAAACAGTGCAAAGAAGGGCAGCTCGTTTTGTATTATCGTGAAGTAGGGGAGGTAGTGCCACAGACATGATATGTGAATTAGAGTGTTAGTCATTAAAACAAAGGCATTTTTCATTGTGACATGATCTTCTCATTAAATTTCAATCACCAGTTTTCTCCTCCGATTGTGAAAACATTCTGTTGGCACCCACCTACATAGTGAGAAATTATCATCACGATAAAATAAGAGAAATCAGGGCTCGCACAGAAAAATTTAAGTGTGTGTTTTTCCCACGTGCCATTCAAGAGAGGAACAGTGGAGAGACAGCTTGAAGGTGGGTCATTGAACCCTCTGCTAGGCACTTTATTGTGAATAGCAGAGTAATCATGTAGATGTAGATGTAGATGTAGATGTAACAGGCAATAAAGAGTGCATATTTTCTGAAGAGTTCTTATCTCCTGGTCACAAATAACAATACCCAGTATTAATTGTGACGTTTTTTTTTTTAAGGATGTAGGATGCAGGATGTCAAACCACCCAACTGGGAGTAGGAGAAGCAACACAGTACATGTTAATTTCCACTGTTCTAAATATAGGTTCCATAGAATGAAATACAGTGACACACAATAGAAGAATGACTGGTGAACAGGCATGGCACTGCACTGTGGCACACGTAAGACCAAATAACATGTGCTATATTTCCAAGAACATATATGTTTTATATATCAAACTCTTTAGAAAGATTTTCATTACAAGATGAACATAGTTTTGAAAACTCGAAATTTTTTTTTTTAATTTTTGGCGTTCTAGGTAACCTATCTCAAAAGCTCGAGTGTTTTGCCCCAGTTCGGAAATGTAGTAGCTCTAGGGCTGCATCCATTGCACGCACAACTTCTTGTGTACTTGTTGACAGGTTCTCTTCAATGTGATTCAGTATGGTCTCTTCCAATTTGGGTAAGCAGCATATCTTTGGAACACCACATTCACATCTGCTGGTGGTGAAGGTACACCTTTTTCGAAATCGTTGCATAATTGTACGCAATGGAGTGAGATATTGTGGATAATGATTTTGATAAAGGGGATGAACAGCTCTTTGATTACTGTCAGCTTTGCCATTCATAAGGATCATGCCATTTTATTCTGCAAAGGGTACTCAGTGATGTTTCTCTAACACTTACAGGCACATGAATGAGGCTCAAGCCAGGTCCGAGAGGTAGTATAGACGTAAGATGACATCAGTATATCTGACATAAGCATCCCACAACATGACTACCCTGTTACATACCTACCTAGCAAACACATTTTCAAGCAGCTGTAGCACAGACATGTTTCCAGACATGGGTTCCAATTCAATATATTGTCTACTCAGTCACCTCTACAGGTCCTAGTAGTCGGTAAGGGGAGTTTTAGAGCATGCTGTATACGAATATTTTGTATTGTGTGGACTAACTGTACTCTGCCATATGTCCAGCAAATTACCTGGTACATCCATTTGAGACTTCAGTATCTTCTACCATAATGATACACAGTATTGGACCAGTATCACAAATAGAAACTTGTTGGATTCATCTTGTTAAGCCATGTGTTTAAAAGCTCGTTGAACTACATACTCACATAATTAACTATTTACAGTTGTAATAGCTTAAAGTTCAGCACCTATGGAGTGGATTTTACATACATACCATGATCACACAGTTAGTAATGAAAATGAAATGAAATGAAATGTCGTGTGACGAGGGCCTCCCGTCGGGTAGACCGCTCGTCTGGTGCAAGTCTTTCAATTTGACGCCACTTCAGCAACTTGGGTGTCAATGGGGATGAAATGATGATGATTGGGACAACACAACACCCAGTCCCTGAGTGGAGAAAATCTCCGACCCAGCCGGGAATCGAACCTGGGCCCTTAGGATTGACAGTCCGTCGCGCTGACCTCTCAGCTACCAGGAGCGGACACAGTTAGTAACGAGTGGAAGTTTTATTCAGCTATGTTGAGCACAATGATGTACAGATAATTATGGATATTGTTTATTACACAGCACTATAGCACTCTGATTATGTGGAGGAGGAGATTATACTATGTTTGTCTGTTCAGATCACTATCAAATTCAGCATATACACTATCATGGATGATGAGAACTGGAAATACTTTACATTTTGTTTTGAGGATCATGAATTATGGCTTATAGTAGTAACACACAGAAGAGATATTGATAATGAAGTTGTGAATTACTCTGCTGCAATTTGAGAAACACACTGTTAGGTGGAAGATAAATTAGAATTTAATGAATGTAGGAATCTTTTAGCAAGTCAAAACTGTACCCAACTCCCTAATGAATTATGATGCAACACTGCTCATGTTAATATTTGGCCTAGTTTAAACTGTACCAGACTACACATTGATTCACATTTCATTTATTTAGATAGAAAGTGTAGGTTTGGTGCTGCTGCATGCTCATTTGATGATTCCTAATTTTTACACAATTACAGTGAAGGACAGTTTCGTTTTGTGATTTGCAACATATGCCTTAAACAAGGACGGCACATTGTAGTTACGTTCATTATTCGTTTCACCATCAGAGAAGAGGAGAATGAAACCAATACAGATATTCAGACATTATTCCTGTGATTATATATTCTGCACTTAACCAGTAACTTCAATGAACTGATAGAACTGTAACCAGAAACATGTATATACACATTTGCTTTTATGAACTGTATTATTGCCTATGTGTAATATTGAGAAGAGGCATTGATTGTGCTATGGTGAGAAATTTTTACATTATGAGAAATGCACTATGATACTCAACTAGATGTATAACACAGTAGTGTTGACACGTTCCTTGATACAAAGGTGACTACTCATGTCTTGCACTACTCTGTACTCCTCATTGCATTTTGATGATGCAGGAACACTGAGACAGGAAATGTTGGCTCTGCTATTTCATCACCCATAATATTTGAAATATGGTTTGAGTAATGGTGAGAAGAATAGGCTTATTTTTGGCATGAGCTCTTTTCGATTATGTAACCATGCAGCAACTTCAGCAAGATTTACGTCATTATGTTTAGTGGTAGACTACCAAAAGATTTAAATGTGAGTGGTATTAGTTATGTATAAATGTGTATGCTGATTTATTAAATGATTTTTTTGTTGTTGTTGCTAGTCGTGAGGTATGCATCAACACTACTATGTCTGTAAACAGAAATTTTCCTTGGGCTTTGTATATGAGATATGTTGAATTCAGAATTATCATTTATATCTGTAGTGTGCCGTAGCAAACTGTTATGAACATTACTGATTTACATTACTTGCCTTGTGCATAAAATTGGCATTAGACTTTTTATGTGAGTATAAAAATTGAGGGAAACTCTGCGTATTCAATGTTTAAATACACATCCTGGAATCAGTCAAGTTGAAACACATTCTACTGATGATGTGTAACATATTGGAGAAATGATTTTGTTGGGTAAATAATGAGGGCCAATTGTGCATGGTTTAACAACAATGAGAAGAGATTAAAGAAAACATGGAGATATAATATACTGTAAATTGACTATTTGTATAGGGAGATCTATGGAACTATCACTATGTGTTATATTTTAAGTGAAAAGTTGAGATATGGGTTGTGCTTACTACATCAAAATGAAATTTAGGAGATATGTTAGTTCTCTTTGCCTTGTTCGAACACTATTGAAAGATAAGATATGTCATAAACATAGACTGATTTTGTGATATGTAAAAGAAAAACAGCAAAAGTTTTGCTCTATACATAATATTACTGTTTCACATGACCAATAGGTAATAGAAGATGTATTGTTTGTATTGTATTTGTAGTCGTAGTATAAGTGCTTAAGTTATTTTATCCTGATTGCTGTTTCATGAATTGCTTGCAAATGTTTTGCCCAACTTGTGATTTTACAATACTTTTAGGGGGCATGGGGGAAGTATTAAAATATAACAGCACATTTTTCACACAATTTCCAAGTTAATTTGGATTGTTTGATTAACTGTTATGTCATCACGTAAGACCCATATAAGTAATTTCATCTTTTAAGCTCTGTAATGCAATGTTCAACAACTTGATGTCAAAGTACTCACTAATATTGTGTCCATCCATTAGTAGGAACATGTATTGTTGATTTGTTTAATTGCAGTATGACTTTTCACTTGGGAGCAATAGAATAGAAAAATAAATACCAAATATGTTGTAATTATAATGTTTGAAATCTGTATCAACTCTGTTTATCGTATTGAATTGAATTGAATTTTATTTGATCCTGTAAGATTACATTGTGTACAGTAAATGTACATGTAATATAGGACATGTCAAAGTAGTAACATTGATTATCACTTATTTTTCTACCCCTTTAGCTTACAGTTTTACATAATTGATAATGAATAACAATATATACAAATTTAATGGCGTAAGTATTCTGCAACACTGTAAAACTCTTTTTCAATGAGACAGTCTTTAAGTTTCTTTGGAAATTCATTGTCAAGTACACTATCTTGCAGGTTTTTAGGAAGACTTCTTAGTAGTCTGATAACAGAGTACTGGGGTCCTTTTTCTAGCATTGCCAGTCGGGCGGGTATGCTCTGCACTTCATTCTCCCTTCTTGTATTGTGGGTGGGTACACTAGCATTTTTAATCTGGTCCTCACTACCTTTTGTGATGTACATTATTGTTTTGTATATATACAATGATGAAAAAGTTAAGATACCTAAATTCTTGAAACAGTTCCTACACATTTCAGGGGTCTTTCTTCTTAAAATGGTCCTAATTGCTTTTTTTTTTTTTTTTTTTTTAAAATGTGAGCACTCGTTTTGTCTCTTGTTTGTTTGAGTTTCCCCATACAGTCACTCCATACTGTAAGTATGGTTCGAAAAGCCCATGATACATTGTACACAGAAGGTTCTTGTCTGAATACTGTGATAGCTGCATCTTTAAGAATATGACAGAGCTCAGTTTCTTACAGACATTATTAATATGTTTTTTTTTCCATTTCAGTTCATTATCCACAAGAATACCTAAGAATCTAGCAGGTTCTACTTCTTCCAGCCTTGTTCCATCAACCTCTAAATCCACGTCTACAGCCTTCTCCTTGTTTTTAAACACTGCATACATAGTCTTTTTTAGATTTATAACCAGTTCATTTTATGACAGCCATTGAGCTGTGACATTTGCAGATAGGTATGCTCTTCTCTCAAGCTGTTCCATATTTTGGTCACTATTTAGTATTGTCATGCCATCAGCATACAGTATTTTCTTTTCTTCCTCCTCAACACCTATATCATTAACAAACACAACAAATAACAATGGCCCCATTACCGAATCCTAAGGCACTCCATATTTGATGGGTTTGGGTTCTGACTGTATGAGTTTCCTAATGATACATAGTGCTTGCAGTTGCACAAGTATGATTTTATCCATTCACCTGGTTGCCCTCGAATGCCATAGTTTCCTAATTTTTGTATCAGCATTTCATGGTCAATGGTGTCAAATGCTTTTGAAAGATCCAGAAACCTTTTTTTCATCTAAGGACTGTAAAATGTATTCTGTTAGACTGGCAGTTGCTGATTCTGTAGATTTACCCTTTCTGAAACCATGTTGTGAGGGTATGAGAATGTTATGTATGTCCAAATAATTAACTAATCTTGATAATAAAATAATTAATAATAAATAATTAACTAATCTTGATATGAATATAATCTCTGCCCAAACTCTTTGCCTTTACAAATGTCTGCTTGTGTCTGTGTATATGCGGATGGATATGTGTGTGTGTGTGCGAGTGTATACCTGTCCTTTTTTCCCCCTAAGGTAAGTCTTTCCGCTCCCGGGATTGGAATGACTCCTTACCCTCTCCCTTAAAACCCATATCCTTTTGTCCTTCCTTCTCCTTCCCTCTTTCCTGACGAGGCAACCGTTGGTTGCGAAAGCTAGAATTTTGTGTGTATGTTTGTGTTTGTTTGTGTGTCTATCGACCTGCCAGCGCTTTTGTTTGGTAAGTCTCATCATCTTTCTTTTTAAATATAATTAACTAATCTGGTATACATAAGCAATTCTAGGATTTTTGAGAATCCTGATATAAGTGAAACTGGTCTGTAGTTGTTGGGGTTGTCCTTATCCCCTATCTTGTACACTGGCACTGGTTGTCTTCAGTTTTTCTGGAAAAATTCCCTCTCTGAAAGAACAGTTTGCAACGTTCAGCAGTGGTGTTATTATCTGCTCACTTCCCAGCTTTATTACATGATTTGATATTTCATCACTACCAGCTTTCTTGGACTTCAGTTTCTGTATAGTTTTCCGTAGTTCATCTTCTGTGACTGGTCTTAAGAACATAGTACTGTATGATCTTTTTGGTACCTTAATGCTCTTCTGTTTTTGACTATTTCTTTCCAATTTTTAGTTTTCTTCTACACTGATATAGTTATTATTCAGTATATTTGCTATTTCCATACCATCTGTGACTACTGTGTTGTCTATTTCGATTGACCTAATACCTTCTTCTTTGTTTGACCCATCTTTTTCCGGTCTTTCAGCATTAATTGCATTCCAAGCTGCCTTTGCCTCGTTTTTTGAGTTCATTATGGTGGTGTCAATTACTTTTACTTTTGCTTGTTGTATAGTTTATCTATACTTCTTTTTAACATTTTATAGTTTTCAGCTTCGCTCGCTATGTTATTTGCTAACACAACAACATCTAATTACCTTATATTTATTGTAATTCATGAAACATACATTGAAACTCTGTTCACACTAAAAAAGATGTACTAATACTTGAAACAGATAATACTGTAGGAATACTTCGCATAATGTAGTTAAAGTGTAACTAACATAAATGTAGTCAGCATTGTTTATTCATATTATTCCACTTACTTTTCCATGAAAACAAGTGATCTGTATTTATCTTCATATTTTTTCCCATGTATTTCAATTGTAACTACTGGATGACAACATTTTTGTAATGGTCATCAACTTTTGTAATTGTAATTAACAAATTTCTTATAAGCAAAAATACATGATTCGTTAAGAAGAGCATATGAGCCCCCAACTTCTTTCGTAATGATCGTTGACTTCTGTAATTGTAATTAGCGAATTTACTATATGCAAAAATACATAATTTGTTAAGAAGATTATATGAGACCCCTAAATTGTGTGGGAGGACCAGTGCATTGTAAGCTGTGTGACGTAATAAATTGTATCCCTGAAAGACTGACTGACTTTTCATGCCTATTGAGAACCATGGTATTCTCTGGCCCATCTTTACTTAATGCATCAAAGCATCAAAATGAAGATACGATCCGCTCAATGTTTATCATTTTGAACAAACTGAGTTACATCCACCAAACTTTAACAATGTTTGTTTCAGCTGCAGCCTAAAAAGTTAATATCTTTCAAAGACAAATAGTTTAATTATTCTCTGTTGACAACATTTATGCTCAGCAAGGTGGTTACACTACAGTTTGCCAGGACAGGTGCAACGACTCCATTTACTGGGCCAGGACCTGTCCTGATCATCACTAAGGAGATGCTTAAATCAAAAATACAAAACTAGGTCAGAAGGCAACTTGTAGAACATTAAATTATGATCCATAAACAAAAACATGGCAAGCCAATAATGCTAAAGACATGTTGTAATAGAAGTTCTGTAACTCTGGGCTTTAAGGGGAGCTGGAGATGCCTATGCTGCCCACATTAAAATCACTAAGTTTGAGGAACATTTATGAATAATCTACCGAACAGAAAAATTCGAAATTTTTTCAACATATAGAGTTGTTTAGTATTGCAGTTATGATGGAGGGATACTGGATTATCTTTACTAATTTCCTTTCAATAATTTTTTTATTAACAACCCAACTTTTTTACAAAAAAATTGCTTTATTTAGTCCAATTGAAACAAAACTACTAAACATATTGCCAAATGGTTGTGTTATAATGTAAGGTTGACCACTAGGAGTGCTATATAAAAATTTCTGGTCCCTAGTTTGAGTGTATTTTGAGAAAATATTCCTTACATTAAAAAAATTATAATTTATGGGAAATGACTGTCAAAGTTTCTCAATACATTCCTGTACTATAGGATGTATTATCAGGGTCTTCTTCATCCTCCAGAAGCTTCCTCTTTGGTCTTGTTTTCTGGCCTGTTGTTCCATCATATTTCATATCCCTTTCTCTTCTTTCTGCTCCTCTTATCCTCTATCTGTCAATATCTCTTAGTGCTCGTACAATGTTCACCACAGCTGGAAATCCAAATGCCTTCAATACTTCACACTTCAGACTGTTCTCTTGGTTGTAGGTTGCTATTCCCAAAGTGCATTCTTTTATGCTTACAAACACCCTTTTAGGAATCACTGTCCAAATTAAATTGTTAATGCTCTCATTAGGATTCTGTGTAGACATTTGTGTAACAATTCTGGCTGTACTAAGTCATGAAAAATTGGTTTTATTGTGTTTATCATAGCTGGTGGCAGACCATGCTCATGATCATAGTCCTTTTTGGCATCATATTTGCACCAGGAATCTTTTGGGCACATGCTGTGTTGAGGACATTCACTGGAAGAGGTAGTATGAAGGAACAATGCCCACACTGCTTTTTGCATGTCACTACCATTACTAGTATTTTGCCTTATTGCATACCCATAGTATCTCTGTAGACGTTCAAAAACTTCATCAGTAAGTCTGCCTCCCCCTCCTATTGATTTTCCATCACTGGAGATTACTTGGACCCAAAGTTTGAGCCTTCGGAGTCATGCAGCCATACACTTTTGCACATTCCCAATGCATTTCAACTTCTCAACTACAAATTCATTTCCATATGGTTTCAGTTTCTCCATAGTATTGAAACCTTTGGAGTCACCATCCCCAAGGTAGTATTTGTACCTAACATTGTATCTGGGAACTGAACATTCAAAAATTTGTTTCACTCCTTCCACTTACATTGCTCCACTTGATCCACTAAAATTTGCCTTACAGCTACTGCTGTGCTCTCCTTTGATTTTATTTTTGTACCCACAATTTTTTGACAATATTGTAACATCTATCACTTTTACACTATCACCACAAGTAGCTGTTATGATCACATTCAGGGATTTATGACCCCTCTTTTATCAGGAACCATCTAATGCCAGTACCAAGTCCCTAGAAACAACGTTCATTTCTATAGATTGCTCCACTGCTTCCTTCATGGACTTCAAAGCCACGTCTTCAACAGAGAATCCTACCAGTAGTACCCAAATTTGCTTGGAGGCGATGGCAAGTTCATAATACCACCAAACAGTTTACCAACAGCAGACCCTTTTCCTATGGATCGACGACCATACACAAGTTGAATATTCACATCTAACACCCTAGATTGCCGATTTTCACCAAAGAGACTGGCACATGAATTCTACAACTCACGTGCCAGTCTCTTTGGTGAAAATGGGAAATCTAGAGTGTTAGATGTGAATATTCGACTTGTGTATGGTCGTCGATCCATAGGCAAACCAAACTGCTTTGTTATCTCTAGTCCCACTCCTACACTTGAAAACATTTTGCACGGAACACTTTCTTTCAGCACAGAAGATAACAGTCCAATATTCAATACTTCATTAATATTGTCACTGTCACTCAAATATTCACCAAATCTGTCACTTCCACCAGTCAACTTCTTCCTAGAAGGTGTGTCAGGGCTACGGCCGGCCATGTGTTGCTTAGCAGAAGAACGCATTGTTTCCGTAATTACAGCATCACAAATTGGTATTAGTGTTAATTTTCTTTCTCCTATATTCCTCCTCTTCTTATATATATGATTACTAAAATGTGGCATTGTAACCACAATACATAAATGTCGAATTTCATGTGTAAAAGGTACAGGAAATTTAAATAACAGTGTTCAAATGCTGCTCCTAAGTGTGAAGAACAATTTTCGACGAAGTCACTGAGTTCATGAAAGAAAATCAGTGAAAGAACTAATGATGCTGTGCACAATGCCAAAGACGAGATTTTCAGTGTATTTAGGTTAATTGGCTTAGAAATACTTGCCCATATGATTATGTTTCATGTGCATGTGGTAACTGCAGGTCAAAGGGCCTTAGACTGTACGATAACAGTGACAGAATTGGCCTTGTAAGTAATATGTACATATTTTGTGTAACTCTTGTAAATATGATATTCAGTTCAAGACTTCTACTCTCCATGTATGAGGTGAATATGAGATTGTGTTACACCATGAGATGCTTATGTGTACGCAGAGAAGGCAAAAATTTATTTTGTGGTTTGATGAAGATGCCTGCACCAGTGGCTAGATTCGGTGATTGCAGCAGAAGGCTCCTCAGTGCTCTTGAAGATGAGTGCAAGGAGGACTTCAAAGCAGCTATTGAGGAAGCTGTAGATAGTAACAATGATGGGGAAGAAGGACACTGTGTAGTGAAGGCAGATCTATGTGTCTTTTGTGATGGAAACTGGATGAAGAGGGGTCATACATAACTTCATGATGTATCTTCTGTCATTAGTGTGGATACAGGGAAAATCTTAGGCTTCCAAGAAATGAGCAAATATTGCACTCAGTGTGACACAAGAAAGAACAATGATGATTGCAATAAAGAAGAAAGGTGGCAGCAGGAACACAAGAAAGTGTGCAGCAAGAATTACCAGGTGTCAAGTGATGGGATGGAAGCAGCTGGGATGAAACTAATATTCCAAAGATCAGTTGAACAATATGGTGTTAGGTATGTGAAGTATCTAGGTGATTGAGATTCCAGTGCTTTTAAGACTGTTTTAGAGAGAAATCCTAATGGCTCACAAACTAAAACTAAAACTGAAAAACTAGAGAGTGTGTGGCATGTTCAAAAGTGAATGGGAGGTAGACTTCTCAGATTGAAGAAGGGCAAGAAATTAGAAGATTGAAAGCCACTGGGAGGTATTAACAGACTGACAGACAAGGAAATTCACACTTTACGAATATATTATGGAACAGCTATCAGGAATAACTTACATAGTGTGAAAACAACGTAGTAAGCCATGTGGACAATATTCTTTGACAAATTTAGCACAGATGATAATTCTCAACATTCCCTTTGTGACATATTGTGGTGCAAATATCTTCAGGTAGGAGCCAGTGAAAAGCCATAGACCCATGAACATGGTTTGCCACTTGCTGTTTTAGATGTTGATAAAACCAAACTTTCTGGTACCTACCCAGTCATGAACTGCTGAAAAAATGTGTATGTCAGAAAAACACATAACATAAATGAGAGCTACAATCACCTTATATTGATGTGTTGTCCAAAAACAGTATTTGTGTCCCGAATTGTTGCAAAAATAGCTGCAAGTGACACCTTACTAGTGTTCAGTAGTGGAAATGTAGACAGGATTAAGTACCTACAGAGACTAGGCTTCCATCCTGGCGTGTTCACACTGAAGATACTCAGAAGCATGGCAGAAGCATGACTGGACAATATTCAGGCAGCAGAAGAAAAGATGCAAAAGTTTCCTAGGCAAATGAGGCAGGGGAAGAGATTACTCTAGGAAGTTGAGGTAGAGAATAAAGATCATGGATATGCACAGCATTAGCCACTAGAGGTATGGTAATATTGTCAAAAATTGAAATAAAGACTTTAAATATGAATTGCCATAAACTGACTTTTTTGAGCTATACTGTACCTTTTCCCAGGAACTATAAAAGATAACATCCTGAAATTTTGTGTAGTTCTTTAGAATTACTTACTGAATAATCTTGTGCAGCACTTTTCTGCTATCTTTTCTCTTAGAAAAGTTCTCCTTTAAAATTTGAGTAAAATAGGGCAGTCCTGGGTAACACAAAACTGAAAACTTGATTTCAAAGCAACCGTGACCTTAAACAAAAATCTGTGCCACATGTTTCATTAGCCTCTTACACAAATGTAAACTGTGAAATTTCCGGTTTTATTGTTAAATTAGTTTATGAGAAAAGGTACATTACAGAAACAACAGTAATTAAACATTCAAATCCTTATAAAATGTGTGTCTGGAGCATTTTCATCAGTAGTGGAAATGTAGGCAGGATTAAGTACCTGCAGAGACCAGGCTTCCATCCTGGTGTGTTCACACTGAAGATACTCAGAAGCATGGCTGAAGCATGACTGGACAATATTCAGGCAGCAGAAGAAAAGATGCAAAAGTTTCCTAGGCAAATGAGGCAGGGGAAGAGATTACTCTAGGAAGAGTGCAGAATATCAAATATTATGTCGTACACAATAGTCTCAAGGTTTACTGTTTTAGCTGTAATACACTCCTGGAAATGGAAAAAAGAACACATTGACACCGGTGTGTCAGACCCACCATACTTGCTCCGGACACTGCGAGAGGGCTGTACAAGCAATGATCACACGCACGGCACAGCGGACACACCAGGAACCGCGGTGTTGGCCGTCGAATGGCGCTAGCTGCGCAGCATTTGTGCACCGCCGCCGTCAGTGTCAGCCAGTTTGCCGTGGCATACGGAGCTCCATCGCAGTCTTTAACACTGGTAGCATGCCGCGACAGCGTGGACGTGAACTGTATGTGCAGTTGACGGACTTTGAGCGAGGGCGTATAGTGGGCAGGAGGCCGGGTGGACATACCGCCGAATTGCTCAACACGTGGGGCGTGAGGTCTCCACAGTACATCGATGTTGTCGCCAGTGGTCGGCGGAAGGTGCACGTGCCCGTCGACCTGGGACCGGACCGCAGCAACGCACGGATGCACGCCAAGACCGTAGGATCCTACGCAGTGCCGTAGGGGACCGCACCGCCACTTCCCAGCAAATTAGGGACACTGTTGCTCCTGGGGTATCGGCGAGGACCATTCGCAACTGTCTCCATGAAGCTGGGCTACGGTCCCGCACACCGTTAGGCCGTCTTCCGCTCACGCCCCAACATCGTGCAGCCCGCCTCCAGTGGTGTCGCGACAGGCGTGAATGGAGGGACGAATGGAGACTTGTCGGCTTCAGCGATGAGAGTCGCTTCTGCCTTGGTGCCAATGATGGTCGTATGCGTGTTTGGCGCCGTGCAGGTGAGCGCCACAATCAGGACTGCATACGACCGAGGCACACAGGGCCAACACCCGGCATCATGGTGTGGGGAGCGATCTCCTACACTGGCCGTACACCACTGGTGATCGTCGAGGGGACACTGAATAGTGCACGGTACATCCAAACCGTCATCGAACCCATCGTTCTACCATTCCTAGACCGGCAAGGGAACTTGCTGTTCCAACAGGACAATGCACGTCCGCATGTATCCCGTGCCACCCAACGTGCTCTAGAAGGTGTAAGTCAACTATCCTGGCCAGCAAGATCTCCGGATCTGTCCCCCATTGAGCATGTTTGGGACTGGATAAAGCGTCGTCTCACGCAGTCTGCACGTCCAGCACGAACGCTGGTCCAACTGAGGCGCCAGGTGGAAATGGCATGGCAAGCCGTTCCACAGGACTACATCCAGCATCTCTACGATCGTCTCCATGGGAGAATAGCAGCCTGCATTGCTGCGAAAGGTGGATATACACTGTACTAGTGCCGACATTGTGCATGCTCTGTTGCCTGTGTCTATGTGCCTGTGGTTCTGTCAGTGTGATCATGTGATGTATCTGACCCCAGGAATGTGTCAATAAAGTTTCCCCTTCCTGGGACAATGAATTCACGGTGTTCTTATTTCAATTTCCAGGAGTGTATTTTTGGAGGTACACAGGGTGAGTCGCTAACTATTGCCACCAAGAATAGCTCTGAAAGTATGATAGTAGCTGAAAAGTTTGTGGGACAAAAGTTGCATGGGACAACTGGGGCCATAATATGACATTGGTTTTTTGTTGCTAGGTGGGGTCACTTCAGAGATATGAAGGTCAACTTTTTTTTTTTTTTTTAATTTTTAAATGGGATGCTATAGTTTGATACTTATTTTCTGATAGCGGCTATTGACACGAATCCATTGATGTGTAACAGTAATGTCTTTGAAGGTCAACGAAGGTCACAATGGTGGCATGAATGTCCATTTACAGAAGGTGTTTGAACTGATGACCATTGGTATGAATGCAGTGCTGCAATCTTCTTATCATGGACTGAGTGGTATTCCTTATCACATCGGCACTTATCAAAGCACAAGCTCTGACAATTCTCTCTCGCATATGTTTGGGTGTAATTGGAACGTCTTATCTTTTACGAATATCTTTTACGAATCCCCACAACAAAAATCCAGAGGCGTCAAGTCTGGTGAATGTGCCGGCCATGACACATCTCTTCTGTGTCCAATCCAATGACTTGGAAATTGTCTCTGCAACTCATTTCTAGCCATCAGCGAAAAATGTGCCGGACACCCATCATGTTGATAGCACATTCTATTCTTTGTTCCTAAAGGTATTTCTTCCAATAACAGACCTAATGTTTCTTGCAGCAATGTGGTGTACTTCCTACCATTAAGATTTCCTTTGATGAAATAGGAGCCTATAATTCTGTTCTCCAGAATCCCACGCCTTACATTCACCGACTGTAGTTTTTGGTGTGCAACTTGCTGCAGCCAACTTGGATTTTCAGTTGCCCAATAATGCACGTTATGCAAATTAACATTTCCCTTGTTCGTGAATGTAGCCTCATCAGTAAATAAAATCAAATTAATAAATGTGTCATCCCTCTGAATCTGAAGTTGAGCCCATCAGCAGAATTCAATGTGACGCACACAATCCATACCGGTTAATTCTTGGTCGAGACTGATATAGTAAGGATGATATTTATGGCAATGCAGAACACGAACAACACTACTCTGGCTCATGCCAGATTCCCTTGCGTTTTGATGCGAACTAACACATGGATCTCGAACCACAGTGTCAAGGGTGCCAATTCCCGTTTCCTCGTTAGTAACTTTCCTTTGCCGGATATGTTTCCGATGTGTTAAAGATCTAGTTGTTCTCAATTTATCATACACATATTTAAATGTATGATGTGCAGGGTGAGTACGTTAGGATATCTTTCAGTATATAAGTCTCTAGTTCTCACTGAATTTCGTTGGTATTCTCCATAAATGACAAGTATATTGACTTCTTCTTCGAAGGAATACATCATTCATGATCGCTTGATTTGATGATACTAGTCTTACCATTCCTATTACTGTTGTATTGTGAAACTGTCAAATGGTGTTTACATGTCAATGGCACGTTAGACGGATACGCTGTATTTGGCAAATATTTACTATTTGCACGATATATGAGAGAGAATTGTTAGAGCATGTACTTCAATAAGTGCGAAAGTGATAAGGAATACCATTCAATCTATGATAAGAAGATTGCAGCACTGCATTGATACCGATGGTCATTCACTTTGAACACCTTTTGCAAATGGACGTTCATGCCACCTTTGTTACCTTCGTTGACCTTCAAAGATCATATTGTTACACATCACTGGATTTGTCTTGATAGCCACTATCAGAAAATAAGTACCAAACTAAAGCATACCATTAAAAAAAAAAGTTGACCTTCATATCTCTGAAGTGACCCCACCTAGCAACAAGAAACCAATGTCATATTATGGACCCCATTGTGCCATGCAACATTTGTCCCACAAACTTTTCATCTACTATCACACTTTCGGAGTTATTCTAGGTGGCAATAGTTAGTGACTCACCCTGTATATGTTTAGGTACAAGAACGCATTTTGCCCTACGTCTGTGCTTAAGGGTACTGCTTGGATTCACATGGAGTGAAGCTGCACAATAAACACTATTTTGGTGTGGCAAGTAAAGGAAGAGGATCGCTGGCACTTTTATCTCTTTGTTCGAGTCAATCCCAGAGTCCTATGCCACCCTTGACAGATCTCTATCAAGCTATTATCTTGACTGAAGGGGCAAAAGTGGATAGAATATACTGAAATGGCTGTTTGTGTAAAAATGAAAGGTGCAACAAAAAGAACAGTAAGGTAGTAAAACATGAAACTTTGCTAATTTACACTATTGAAGAAACAACCTTTGCACATGAATGGCTAAGTATACCTGATCGTATTGAAGACTTTATATTAGGAATAGCTTAGATAAGAAGTGTGAGTGCAGTGTTTGACTAAGGAGGGCAAAAACTTTTCATAATAGTGCCAAATGGAGAACGTATTCATACCACTTTTATTAAATCAAATGAAGTTATTAAAACTATTAATATAAATTAAACTATTAAAATTATAATGATTTGGTGCCAGTCACTATCTCCAAACCACAAAATGACAATATCTAAACTCAAATGGCAACAGTGAACTACAAATAAAAAATAACAATCAATAAATAAACTCATAGCAACTAGAGTACCAACATGCAAAACAAAAACATGACTATCTTACACACGAACCTATGGGTTGGATTTACAACATCTACCGTTATTGGGCCTTTTTTCTTCGGGGAAATGCGTGATTCTGGTTTTGTAACTGCTACTGTGACGGGTGAGAGGTACGCCGATATGTTACAGAATTGCATCATCCCCAGCCTGGCTGACAAATACCTGCTGGAACGTACGATGGCCAATGCCTCACCATAACTGCGGACATGCTTTACAGTGCTGTTCACAACATTATTCCTCGACTACAGCTATTGTTGAGGAATGGTGGTGGACATATTGAGCAGCTCCTGTAAAGAACATCATCTTTGCTTTGTCTTATTTTGTTATGCTAATTATTGCTGTTCTGATTAGATGAAGCACCATCTGTCGGACATTTTTTGAACTTTTGTATTTTTTGGTTCTAATAAAACCCCATGTCATTCCAAGCATGTGTGTCAATTTGTACCTCTCTATCTACAATATTCCGTGATTTATTCAGTTTTCAAATTTATACTGTCTTTTTGATCACCCGGTATTTATTACAAAGGATTATGTTCTTAAAATTATTGATTGCTGTGCCATGCCTAGATTATTGGAGGTACGAATACATTGTATAGTTTACATTCGTTGCTGCTACCTGTTTGCTCAGCTTATCATCATGTGTTGTGAAAAGGCTACTCCGCAGCAGAGATGATTTTGTGTTCTCGAGTTTGTGAAAAGTCATTCTATGATTTACAGTGCAAGGACATTTCATGATGATGTGCTGAAATGGTTAGTATTGACATTTCGTACACACAGGATGTGTCCTGGTGCCCCAAGGTTTGTGACAAAAATGTCACACGAATTCAAATCATTTTCCAGCAGAGTCCTACAAATTCAACTCTTTGTGCCAATTGGGAATTACAAAGGCCTACAACAACTATTTGAAGTGTTTTGAGACAATGGTTCTTTATGAAGCCACACAAGTACAGCTGTGACATCTTGATGACAAATGCAAGTGTGTGGCATGTTCTGATGAGCTCCAGAATGCTATTGACAATGACAACACATTTGCGCAACATGCAGTGTTCAGTGTGAAGTGACTTTCTACCACAGTGAGAAAGTAAGCAAACACAATGTACGCATTTGGGGCCTATGGAACCCACTTGCACACATTGAACAGGCACGAGATTCACGCAAAGACAATGTGTTTTGTGTGATATCCCACGTCTGTTTACAGCCTATTCTCCTTTGGTGGAAATACGGTTAATGTTTCGCAGTGTCTTGCTATGTTTCAAAACTGGAGTCGTCACGTGGATGAATATCTGAATGAAACTCCACTGAGCCATTGGATTGGTCATCACAGTCGGCGACTTAGCACTTCTTAGCTGCCCTCCACAGTCACCGGATTTGACACACTGTGACTTCTACTTGTGGAGTTACATCAAGGACATTTATGCACCAACACTGACACTGAATCTAGAAGAGTTGAAGAACCAGATCCTTACTGCCCATAACATCAGTGATGGCTGACGTGCTTAACTGAGTTTGCTTGGAATTTGAGTATTGATGTGATAGTGTTCATGTTGCTGGTGGAGGACATATTGAACATCTGTAATCTAAACTTGAGAGATTTATAGATGTGTATCCCAGGTTTTATAGTTCTATGTCTTACAGTTTAATAAATGTGTATGTTCAAAATGTGAATATTCTTTTTGAAACACCCTGTATTATTAATTTTAGTTATAATGGTTTTTTTGTGTGTGCCTGAAAGACTGTCACAACTTTGTATCCATTGGCTAATATGTTCTGGTTTTAGTCTACTGACTTCCCTGAAACTGGTATTTTTACTGTTTATAGGTCTCTTTGTGTGACCCCAGATTCGTCACTCTGTACGAGCTTTACACAGTTGCCGTTCTTCCTTTCAGCCTATTCGTTTTGTCATCTACCACCACCACCACCACCACCACCACTACTACCACTACTTTCATTTCATCGGCGTTGCTGACATATTTTTTTTAGTGGGATAATAATATCAATGTGCCAAGCTAAAAGTTTTAAAACTGCTTTCCATTTGTTGTTAATACCATCAGCTCTACATACTGATTACCAAGATTCTTGTCTCAGTTTTCCTTTGCACGACAATGTTGCTGTAAGATAATTCACTTATGTACCTATTTTCCATTTTGTTTAAACTAAGTACTATGTTTTGTCACTTCTGTCTGTCCTAAATGATCCCCATCTGCTGAGACAAAATTTACATAATTTGTCACCTTACGATGTATTGAAATGTTGCACGTATCGCATATTCTAGTGAGCACTTCATGGAATAGGAAATATGAACAAAGGAAATATTACCTGAGAACACTGATATGCTAAGAAACAGTCTGAGACAAGAATCTTGGGAAACAATGTGTAAATCTGATGGTGTTAGTAACAAATAGAAAGTGTTTTCAGAACTTTTAGCTTGGCACATAGATATCACTATTCCAGTACAGAAAATAAATGTCAATAAAAGTGAACCTACCTGAACAAAATGCACAGTACTAGATGACAAAAAGAATATGCAGAAAGGAAGAATGCACAGAGTGACCATTTTGAATCACAGATATCTATAAACAGTACAAATACACCTACCCATGCAGTTATTAATGGTTTGCAGAGTATGGACATTGATGCAGATGAAGTCCTCAAATGTTTTCTTCACTGCCCATCATGTAATATATCGAGTTTCAGGTCTTCAAATACGATGACATAATTACAGTTTTGTGTCCAATGTTTAGCTTCCCCAAAACACTATCCAGTGCAAGCGCACGCACACACACAGTGAAGAATTGGAAAGATTGAAATACTAATTTAGTTGTTACTGCTTCAAAACCTTGTTTAACACAAAAACCATTTACCCACAACACTTACCTATATCACTGCTTAGTAAAACCTACTTTTTATCATCACTTTCTATTCACTTATCACCAACATTCATAATGGCCTGACCATTTTATGGATTCTTCATTACTTTTTGGTAGAAGTAGTTCATTTTTTAGGTTGAATAACAAGTAAACTGTTTTTGTTTATTTGCAACTACTTTTTGGCTTATTGGAACCCCTCCAGAAAAAACCTAATAGTTGGCAACATGAATGTAGTTGATAAAACAGCACTCTCTGTACACAGGACATGTCAAGTTGCCTCATTAGATGTGCTACAACTGAAATTTATGTCCTTGCACCCAATCTGTCACATTTAGCAATGCTGACACTGTGGCTATGCACCTTCTGCAGGTGATGTCTCAAAATGGTGCTGGTCATCTGCAGATGTATGCTCCTAATGTGTAGCACTGCATGTGTGGGAAGCCCATAGTGGAGTTGATGCTTTGCAAGTAATAATTTTTTTTTCCTGGAATTGCAAGTGGTCACTAGTAACCAATTTTCTGCAGCTAAATACTGCAATTGGTAATTTTTTCACAGTTGACGTCACTCTCAGCAGCATTTAATTCGACAAGTATTTCAATGATCATAAAGCAATCTGCTTGAATTTTCAGAAATGCCAATTTATTTACAATTTCTTCTCCACCTAAACTGCTGTTTTTGTTTAATAGTCTTGTAACTTGTATCAACAGGCTGTGGGTTCTCATTGGAGTTGTAACTTTTACATAAAAAAAGACAACTACTTTTTCCTTGCCTTATCCTGCATCTTCATGGGGTCAGTATGTTATGCTGGATTTGACAATATTATTGGTAAAAGGTGGCCAGATGTGCTTTCTGGCACCACCCCTTCTCCCCCAGGATCTAGTTTTATCCCGTGTGAAAGTGTGAGAATGTTTTTGAAATGGTTGTAAAGACCATTATTTGTGATAATATCAATCAAAAGTGACATACTCTACACAAAATGTTCACATCTCACATGAGTAAGCAATACAGTTCTGATGTTTCATAATCCGAGGAGAAAAACATATATTCCTCCTCCATTTTCCTTGTTCAAGAAACTGAAAACTTTCTCTAGAGTTAATAAGAACTAATAATAGTTCTGATGATGGTATGAAATCATATTGTCCGATTCGTCTTTCTGTTTTGAATTTCCCACCACCATTATGAAGTGTAATGGAAGCTGAAGCATTCACATACAGCCAATAACACAAAACTGTTTGCATGAGAAATGACGCAAGTCCTACACTGGGCATTCTTGGTGATTTCCACCCCGTCGCCAATTGTTGCAACGCATTAGCCCTGTTAGGTTATAGTGGAAACATTTTATCATACCAGCAAGATGTTCTACACACAACATAGGAAATTAATACCAATGAAAGATATGTGGTAATATAGGGTGTCAACAGCAATTGCAGAATGTGTAGTGATTTGACTGGCAGTGTTAAATGTGTTCCCAAGGAGGTATTAGCGACACCGTGCAAGTGGCTGTCAAAATGCCTGGTTGTCACTCATTGAATCACAGTGAGTCTGCCATCTGATGAATATTTTTTATTTCTCCTTTGTGGTAGATGCCAACCACCTTTCTGTGGTAGCTTCGCTTTTCCCGACGAGTAGAACACTAGTGCATATTGCCAGTTTTTGAAGACTTTAAGAGAACTACCGTAGAAAAACTGTATCATGAAATTCCTAAAATTTTAAACAAAATTTTTCATTTTGTAGGAATGAGGGAGTATTGAAGTGTAAAAGATTTTAGATCACCCATACATATAGCAAATTTTATCTTAAACAAATCTATTTCAAATGCAGAATGAAACTGGTAACAATATACTTTGTTTGAATTATGCACTCAAATACAAATGCCAAGCCCAATAACAGTCCTTTTGCCATTGTATTGGGGAACACTAAAATTCACTATTCACTCTCAGTTTGGAACACAATCAGCTCCAATTAAGTTGCATAAGAGTGTTTTGTCTGTCTGCAAGACTACTGACAGGAGGAACAGGAGATAACAGCAAAGCAGATGAGGCAGAAAATACCACTGAGATGAAATTGAGTACGTGAGGATAAGTGTTTAACAACAAGCTCATAAAATTTAGCCTCAAAGTAAAATTATAAACATGCCGGGAAAAATTAGTTCAATTATTCAGTCCACTGGGTCTGAAAAAGAAGTTTAAAAAGTCACACAATATTTACTAAAATCCAGTTGGACATGTAGACCTCCCAACTGATGGGAAAAGCATAGAATAGTGTTTTCCAACAAATATAACTCAAATACTTTCAGTGGCCTGTATGTCAAACTACATATGCCAGATGATGGAATGCACTACACTTTGCCTTAATGCAGCTCGAATTTTATTTCAGAAAAAGACTATATTCTGATTTGACATTGTTTTTAATTTACTCACACGGTACTATCACCACTGAAAATGATTTTGAATGTACAAGAAAGGTGCCTATTATGGGAGAGTTTGCTATTGTGAGTCAGAGTGATGAAATGTTCAGCTCTGTTGTGAAGTTCAAAATTTAGTTCTCACAGTACCAGAGGCATACAGCAGTGACAAGGAGACCATTGTGGAGATGGACATTGTCAAGAATTCTTGATTTTAAAAATGTCGAATTTCAATGCTTTTGAGTGTATGTGCTTGGAGGGCTTTAATATATGAAGCTCAGTAGCTGTTGCAGCAATTTTCATACGATTTTTCATACGCTATAATGAATTGTCCCCCAAACCGAGAAGTATAACCATAAGGTTAGATTTCTGGTGCAAGATGGTTTATTCCTATACAATTCTGAGGTTGATTCAAATTTAATGGAAAACAATGCTTCAGGTGGACACATTGGAGAGATGGAGGAGGAGGAGGAGGTGGTGGTGGTGGTGGTAGTAGTAAGTATGTTAACTTCTTTTACGTAATAAATGCAGAAAATGTTGGAGACACAATAGGCTTTACCTGTTCTTATGTTGGTTGATAGTTACACGTTTTCTGTGACTGTCTCATATTAGAATATAATTTCTATTTACATTCAAATTGACTTGTTTGCACTTTTTTCAAATTTACATGCATTAGGTAGCATGAAATTTACATGTATTAGGTAGCATGAAATTTAAAATGCATTAAAATAACTGACTTCCAATTAGCAAACATACAGTTATATCAGATTATGTAAAGTCTAGTAATGTGAGAAAAGGAAAGTTTCATTCAGGGATGAGGCTAGTCGATCCACCACTGGCATAAATTTTCTACCTCATCCAATGAGGCATGGAGGTGTACATTGTCTGGAAATAAATCTTATTGGCTATGAGACTCTCTCATGCATCGGACACTAGGTACCACAGTTGGACGGTCTGCATTGTGCTGATGTCAGCCAGTAAAAGTTCATGTGACACTTCATTTTGGCTCACAAATTTTCAGTGGGATTCAAGTCTAGCACACAAACAGGCCAGTCAGTCAGGTGGACATCAGCATTTTGTGAAAACCACTGCTGAATGATTAGACTTTTGTGAACCAGTGACTGGTCCAGCAGCATTTGGATCACTCCACAGGGATAGTGTATCCTCAAACTCTGCTCCATAGTGTTCAATAAAGTGAACATACTGATCCGCAGCAAATTGATCAAATTCAATTAAGTACCCTGCCCCATTTGAAGACGTGCAACATCAGTACAAGATTCTGTTGAGGCCAACATGCAAATTACGTTCCACATACTGTGGGTTGTAACGTTCTACAGCTATCAGACCATCACTGAACCCTCATTCACTGAGCAACTCATCTGAGATGATGATGTGGTGAAATTCAAAGTCTGCATTCAATTCAGTGACAGCCAGCCTGTAATCATCAAAGAGGGCTTCTTTATTAGCAGCCCTATGGGTTTAAGACCAGCATCTCTTCAGTGGATGCGAACAGTTTGCGAGCATCCAGGAAAATTGGTGTCATTCTTGAGTTGGACAGCATTTAAAAATGGATGTCCATACAGATGTCAACTAATATGCTGGCTTGCTGAGGCAACACCTATCCTAAACTTGACCCTTTAAGCTGGCTAGTTATTCGTCTTGCCCACTGGTTTATCCACTTCAGGACACAACGAGGTTGAATACCACACCTGGCTGTGACTTCACTGCTGTGAAACCCTTGTATCTGTACGAGTGCCACCACAAGATGACTGTCACCTACACGTCAGTGGCACAGCGAGTCATGCTTGCAACACATTAACAAACAATACACTGTACATATAAAAAATATGGTATTGAGTGAATGTGAACCCTAATTAATTCAGTGGAATTCCAGAGCCCCGAAAGCTGGCATGAGATTACCATTTAACTATACAGATTTTCTCTTCTTCGTTTATTCGAGCAAGAAGCTTCTCAAACTGATAAATTTAAGTTAGCAGTACTTACAAACAACCACAGAAAATCAGATTGTAAGCAGTCATTACAATACGAAGAGACCAAATACACTGCTGAAAGTGTGTTACAGGTGATGCTGCCACCTTGCCAGCGTGTGTTGCGCTACCACTGGTGTGAGCTGTACACAACTAAAGGTAGCCGAGCTTATAAAGACGTGAAAAGTTTCGTTTTGTTGACTGTGTATCCTTTCCTGTATACTAACACAGGCTGAATCAATAACTTTTTTGTATATTGGCCTGTAGGTTGACTAAATTATACTTCCAGAACAATGTCTTCACTCTGGTGGTTTGCTTACCCTTGGCCTGCAGGCATGCGTCCTGCAGAGCCTACTTACAAACTCCACAAGGATATCATGTGTTGTGGACATGACACTGTATAAACATTGTGTTGATACACCAATTGTTACAAGACCACCAGCGGGAAACAGACATGCTTTCAAGTAGCATGCATATCAGGAAACCAGCGGAGCTGCTATTTAGGAAATAAGTTTTGGCTGCACATCATGTGGTCATGGACATACTTCCACCTCCAGTGGTATTGTTCAATTGCTGGCTCAGTTCCAGGCCAGGAGCCAGCTACGCCTCAGAACTTGTCATTTGTAACTTGCCGAAACAAGCCCAGATTCTCCAATCTACACTGCACCATCTCCACTGAGCTTCACAGTAGATCACACTGCCTGGTCCTCTGGGATGAGGCTCCACTTGGAATTGGTATAATGCCAGTGTACTTAGTTTCTGTCACTTTCAAGTGATTACAAATGATCATTCAGTTGCTTTCTGAACATAACTTTATTGTGAACTTATGGCTTGAATAGTGTGTTCCATACTTCAGCCTGAAATCTTCACTCACTAAAACATGCACCACCCAAACTGAGTTGTAGCAGTTAGCAAGGAAGATATAAATAGCTTTTTGTTAGGCTTCCATCTCATGAGAGGAGACATTGCTTATTGTTCTTGTCACATACTTTGTTGGGTGACTACTACATGCTTGTGTAAAATACCATGTATTTTTGCTATTCCTATTGTGTTCTTACAGCTTACTGCCAGTGGCAAAACTACTCACATGGGACAGTTCATCACTGGTGCACATGTCTGTGATAAAACGAAGTAAAGAGACACACTTCATCACAAATAGCTGGTATACTTGTCCAGTGTCAGAGCTGCTCCAGCACTAGACTTAGCACCAGTTCTCCTCTGGCTCCAGGGTCTTTGCTAACTCTTATGCCATGACATCTCCTACAGTGGCCATCTGCTGCCTACCTCCAGCCATACCCAGCCTAGTCTGCACACTGTAGCCATGGTCGGCCCATCTTCCTAGGCTGGCATCACCTGTACACCTGTTGATAACTAGGTTTGAGTCCAAACACGGCAGCTCTTGGGGTCCTCACCCACTGTTGTCCCGCACAACCACCACACCACCTCTTTTCAGCTGCACCCGATGCTGCTCTGCCACAGGGTGTATACGGGGATGAGGAAAAAAACATTCCCGGACTTTTCCTGGTTAAAAATACACTTTCTCCCGGATGAAAATACACTTTTTCTGTGTTAAGTAACAGTATACTTTTCCTCAGAACTGTAAAACTTATCAATCCTTTCAATGGTTGTGGCTTTACACACCGGCGTAGAATTTCCCGGCACTTTACAAAATGAAACTCAGGGGAAAAAACAAGTTTTGGAAAGATGTCTGAAGTGCAGCAACACGTACACTGCGTATTACCAAAGTATCAATTTGAATTCCACCAAACACCGCATGTCACTTTACAAAGGATTGAAATCTAGATTGCGATGCGCTTCTGAAAGCCAGTCGTAGCTCATTTCAAGAAAGAAAAAAAGACATTAGAGGATACTCAAAGAGCATGGGAATTTTGTGAACTATACTAAAATGCATCATTCGGCTTAAAGTGCACATTCGTGTGTCCAGATTCATATGTAAATTTTCTTGGAGTACCAGTACTGTATTATCTCATGTTTGGTTCTTTATTTAGGCATAATGCCAAACGTGCTAGAGGATGTAAACGTGAAATGCAGCGAACAGTTGAAACTAGCCAATAGTGTAGAACTAAACACTTCGTTTCAAATAAATTGACTGCCCCAGCAAAAAAGATTAATGAAAGTCAAATTTCTTCAACAAACTGAGGAAAATAACTTCATTGTTCTGCAAGGCGATTAACGCTTGACTGTCAGAAAGGTGGAAATAAAATAAAATCTGAAACTAATTACATATTTTGGCCTTCCGTAACTATGTGAATGTATTTTAATTCACTTGATAGCTCCCGGCCACAGAAATCCGTTTTGTTTTCATTTGACATGAGAGCAATAAACGAAGAGGAAACAACAAAATCACTTAACGTAAACACAGGTCACGTGGAGACTACTACCTCCCCACTACAACTCAGACAGCTCTGCACATCAGGTCCGGATCTACGATATTTCCGAACCGGGGCAATATTAGATAGTGGCACACCCCCTCCCTCGAGCGTTTGTGGTAGGGGGGGGGACCCTTTTCAAAAATATCTTGATTTTGAAGCACATGTCCGATACATAAAACATATGTTTAAGGAAACTTAACACATGTTATTTGGTCCTAAGTGTGCCAAAGTGCAGTGTCACACCTGCTCACCCAACATTCTTCCACCACACGTCTCTGATTTCGCTCTGTGGAATTCAGCCACGTAATATTTTGTAATGGGTGCCATCAAACTATATTCACGCCAGTGGAAATTAAAATGTCCTGTGGTGCCTCTCCTGCTACCAGTTTGACATCCTGCCTCTCTTTTAAAACGTCTCGCAATTAATACTGAATGGGGTTATTTGTAACTGGCAGAAAAGAATTCTTCAGGAAATTTGCAGTCTTCACTGCCTGTTAGCTAATAAATTGCTGTTTTGTGCGATATAAAATTAAATATAGGATACATAAAACGAGTACGGACAAGAGACAAGCAAGACAGTACACATTTCCTCAATCCTTAAGCCCTAGTTTTTTTTCTCTCTAATATTGCCACAACGTACTTTCGTTTCTGGGAAAGAATCTATTATCTCAAAGTTCGTCAACGTTTTGCTACATGAAGAAACGAAATGTCGTCTCATACTAGAAAAGTTGTTAATACAAATTGTACCCAAGTCTGGTGTGGTTTCTCGATCTGATTACGTTTATTTTGTCACTGCTAGATAAAACGAAATAGGCCTCTCTAATATTGCACCAATTATTACACACACCACATAAACGAGACTGTTTTAGCACAAATGGTCATTTTTACAACAAGACAGAATATAATTCATGAAGTACCAATATCAAAATACCTATTAGGCCTACTACATGAGAAAGTTTTATGTTAGGAAATAGTTTCGTATTTCATTCATACTCTCTAGCTTCTGAAGCATGAGATCGAAAAGTAGTAGGGAAATTTTTACATAAATTTGTAATCTTCATATTCTTCTGTAATTTGTGCGAGTCCCCGTTTCTTCTCCTTCCTCCTAACAGACAATCTTGTCATCACTAATTCTGTAACTATTCCTGCCAGTGTCAAAACTTATTCTTTGGTTAATTTCAATAACCCTGCCACAATCACCGGTTTAGTTATCCCGCATTTATTCTCCGGTTAGGCATTATTACGTGTTCCTACAATGTGTTTTCCACGCTACTCCCAGAATAGAACTTTAGCCGCTGTTAGCTGGGAACAGTATAACTGGCCCTTAGTGGTGTAGCAGTCTGGTCAAAAATTTTCCGGCAAAATTTCGTTTTCTCGGATACACGGAGGAGACAATACGCAATCTTTGTTGCCTGTTATTCCTGTTAGTTGTTTATTTCGACTCTAATAGTCTGAATCTATGGAAATCACTAGTAGTTATAGCAACGCTGATCATTTGCAAACCCAGTCAACCACAAACAGCGATCGGCATTCACCCGTTTGGCTCTATTCCGCTCAGCTCGTATACACCCATCCCCATTTGTGTGCAGGAAAGTTTATTTCTAGATGCGACAGGGATTCCGCTGGCAAAGACATCACATTCACTATGCACGCATTCAAAAATCAACTTACGATTCTTTCAGAAATCAACTTAGAATTTGTTCTAAAATGTTAAAAAACCAGCAGGGATGCGTTCAAAATCATATGAGTAATCGACAGACCAATGTGCGCTGGACGCTAGGTGCTTTGTGAAACAAGGTCTTTTCCCTCAATAATATGAATTTGGCGCCCTTCCCCCGAAACTGCTGCCCGGGGCAGTACCCAGGTTTGCTCCCGCCCCCTAGTTCCAGGCCTGTTACGCATACCTGAATCTGGCAGCTTAGGCGCACCAGTAAAATGTTTCGGGATAGCATCTGGCTGCTTGCTGCTATTGCTTATACAGCAAACTGCCACACTTCTGTAACCAGAAGTGGGAGAAGGTACTACTCATATGTGACTCAACTGCACATGCGCATACACTCGCAACCACTCAAACGAATCTAATGTAAAAAGTTGTGACGTCACACTCATCGGAGGCATTTTGTTGCTGTGAAACATTGCATAGTCTTCCTAAAGCCTTTGGCACATTTTGCTGTCGGCAGACACTTATATGAGCACTGTGTTTTGTTGTTGTATATGGTGCATTTCCTCTGCAACTTACGTTTTATTTTCTTTTTTTTTTCTCTCTCGTTCGTTTTTTATTGCTGCAGTATTGTTCTGCAGTAGCAAGATACAGTAATATTCTTTGTTAGACTATTGGTTCTTACCAGTCAAAGTTACAAAAATTTAACTGAAAACTAAAACAATGAAAAATTCCCAGAATTTGGCTGCGAGCCTGACGGTGCTTCTATCCTTCTGCATCTTGGTTGTGGGGATACAACCACACCTGACCTTCCACATGAGGGTAGCACCGACGTCCCGATTCCTTTCCTTCTGGCTGCACCCGACACTGCAGTCACGATGCCAAAGGCAGGGCCATCTCTGAACACAGCACTTTATGATTCAGCTGTTTCCCTCACTGCCTTTTCCCAGTCATGCTTGATGTTGCTCATTTTCAGCACCTTTGTCTTCATCCAGCCATGGCCAGTGTTCCCTTAACAGGGTTGTGCTACACTTCACTGCTGCCAAGTGTGCTGTCTGCAGTCCTGGTGTCATCCTCTGGTTTTGCTACAGCCAAATCCTTCACTGTCCTACCACGATTGAGCCCGACACTGCCCACCAACACGCACCACCTCTTCCAGCTGACGACAAACCCTTTCTATTGAGGAAAGCACAGCACTACACACCTCTGCTTCTGTGTAATGTACGTCATCCTCTGTGTAACGTACATCCTTCTCTGCATATGCTGCAGTGGCACCCGCTGTTCTCCCTCCTGCCAGTTGTTCCCATGCTCTGTTGCACACCATTGAATCGTTTCCACATGAAATGTCCATACCTCACTGTGGTAAGTCAGAACAGGTAACACACACCGATTGTCAACTCTCGTAGTCAGACGTCAGAACCTCAGCTTTGATAACCTTATTTAGTACAACGGAAGTACTCATGGCCATTTTTTCTCATATTTCTACTGGTGTACGTTCAGCCCTTCAGTGGCTCTCAATTTAAAAACAAATCAAATGGTTCATTTTTAGTATACTGAGTACACATTATTTAAGTCTTATTGTTACTTCTATTCAGTGTACCTCCAAACTGCTGCTATTAAAATTTCAACTTCTTCATTTTTACCTGCCTGAGAGAAACTATACAATGTCATCAAGAAAATGAAGGTAGTTCAAGTATGTATGATTAAGGCATATTTCTTCTTTGGTTCTCCCATTTACTGTTGGAAAAACTTCCTCTAAAGCTGCCTCAAACAGTTCTGCAACACGAAGTCTCCCTGTCTGACTTCTTTCAACTTAGAATTTTCCAGTATCCTGATGAAATTTAATGGAAGCTGTACCATTGACGTATACATTCTTCGGTGTACTAACATAGATCAAACCAATGACTTGTTTCTAGAGGATCACTGGTACAGGTTAGATTTAAACTTTGTCAAAAGCTATGTCTAAATCTATGAACTTCAAGGCGAAGGTAATTCATTGCTCCATTGTATAATTTTGTTTTCAACTTGCAAATGGTCCTATGTGCTATTTATTTATGAAATCAGTTTGTCCATTTGTCTGATTAAAATCTAACAGTTTTTCTATGCAGTTGGCAGTAAGTTGAGCGAATATTTTGTACATTGCAAAGAGGAGGCCAACTGGTACATACTTTTATGACTTGTTTCTGTTTTTGTAAAGAAGAATAATTATGTTGTTCAAGTTTGGGGAATTATTTTTCACACACTTCCTCTAAATTGTTGCAAGTTCCCTTTATACAACCCCTCCTCCAGTTTTAATGATTTCTACTGAAACATCACCATCTCCATGAACTACTACTTTCTTAATACTTTGAATGAGCTTACATATTTCAACTGGCATTACTTCCAGAACTACTTTTCATTAAGTACTATCATATCACAGAGGTACTTCCAGAAATAAACAATAAACTGACAGTTTTCACTAGACTGGTGTTATGGAGAAGGTGGCCAATGAATCACTAGCTAAACTAATTGTAGAACACAGGAATACTATGGTTTCTAAAATTATGTTTCAGAAATTAATTGTAATATCACAGACTAAAATAATAAAAATCTTCAAATAACTATGATTTCAGAAACAATAGACTACTGTATGCATAGAAGGATGAGTCAGTATTTTGAATCTAAAGATATACTAAGTTCCTATCCAGCCGAAGTACCTGGAGAGCACAGTAACAAAAATATACAATTGTTTTGGGGGGGGGGGGGGGGAAATGTGTGTGCAACACTGTTAGACCTCAGGAAAGCATTTCACATTGTTTTCTCTGCCACTGTGTAGTGAGAGTGAATGTTCTATGCAGTCTTACTTGAACAGTAGATAACAGTAAAGATTTAAGAAATCAGAATGTATTCCAAGTGTAAAAAGTGTACCTCAGGCATATGTTCTTGGATTTTTCCTTGTCATTATTCAGATAAACAATACACCCACAGTTTTACCATATTATGCAGTGTTATATACAGATGACTAAATTCATCAGATTTGATATCAACCTTGAAAATGTGTAATAGACTATGGTGGTAGCAATGGAGATATGTACAACTTTGTTTGAGTGAGCAGCAAATGTACTGCAAAAACAATACAGTAAAACTGAAGACATTGTACTCAGTCTTAATGCTCCTAGTTGTAATAAAAAAAAAAAAAAGTGAAACTATTAAGATTTCACATACACCAAAAAGTCAGCTGGGATACCCACACAGAAATTATGTGGCAGATCATTGTGTGTCATCAATCTGCTGTACAAGTTTAGGGGCAATGCCAGTAAAAAATTTCTGATATATGCGTATTCTGCATTCTTTCATTCCATATACGGTGCACAGCAAGACTCAGCCCATATGAATCATGTAGAGAGAATTTTAAGCAACTAAATATGACAGTTCCCAACGATTACATCTATAAATGCTTTTGTTAATGACAACTTAAGTAAATTTGACCTAACAAGGGCAATTCATGGTCACAATACAAGTGGGCGTGCAAATCAATGTCATAGGCTACATTGGCCAAAATCCCTAACAGCTACAAATGACTTCATATTATTTACTTCAACAAAGCATTTCAAAATGTCTACGCAATGCCAGTAGATAAACTTAAAATAAGTCTTGTGAAATGGATGAAAAGTAAAAGAATTTACTCTGTTCAGGAGTTTCTTGAGCGTGACAAATGACACACATTTCTTATAAGAATGAATGAATTTTTTTTTATAATCGTGTCAGACTATTTTATTACTGTCTTATGTGCTTGTCCTCATTTAACTCTTTAATTACTTATTTTTGTCACTAACTTAACTATGCTGTGCATTAATCTTTTAGTCGCTCTATTATATAATTATTTTTATTGCTGCTTAATTATGTGGTGTATATTTTCTATCATTTTCTTGTACTTAGTGACATTTGTCTATGCAGTAGTTATTATTTACTTTGATGACTGACTGCATGTGAAGATATTTAGAGGTGAATAAAGCATCTGTACACTAGCGGGGAAAAAATCTTAACACCAAGGAGGAGGAGTTGTGCAACATAAATGAAAGTTGGTAACTGTTTCTACAGCTAAAAAATCTATTCAAATTTCGCGCCAGTGGCATACAAGTGGTGCTAGTGGTGCCACTATGAAGATGAAATCTTTTACTTTACTTTACACGTGGCTAAGGCCTTATCGACCATACACCTGCTCTACGAGCCTCTTCCAATTATTTCTATCCAGGGAAATTGTTGTCCAATCAGAGTTGATGCCCATCCTAGCTGCATCTTCCTGGATATTCTCCATCCACCTAATTCGAGGTCTTCCTCTTCTTCTCTTTCCTTCTAATTTCTTAGTGGATGCTATTTTGGGTAGTCTGTTCTCCGGCATCCTTGCTACATGACCAGCCCAGTTCAGCCTTCTCTTCTTTAACATTTCCACAATGGTACTATGTTTGTACAGCTCCCGTAGTTCTTCATTTTTCCTTATCCTCCACTCCATGACATTTTCATCGAAGATTGGTCCAAATATTTTTCTTAGTATTTTTCTTTCAAATATCAACAGTTTTTCTTCATCTTTTTTCCTGAATGTAATAGCTTCACATCCATATAATGCTACTGGTACAATAGTTGACTGATAAAAACGGATTTTGAATTCAGTACTAAGTGATCTCATCCTTAAAATTTTGATACAGCTGTAAAAAGTTCTATTAGCTGCTGCTAGACGGGCGTCTATTTCTATTTCTGCTCTATTGTCTCTGCTAAAAAGACTCCCTAAGTACTTGAAGTGGTCAACTGCCTTGAAAGTGAGACCATTTACGGTCAGTGAGGTATTCTTTTGGAGTTTTTTACTTATGACTAGATATTCTGTCTTTTCTTCATTCACATGAAGTCCAGCTTTCTCAGCTATTTTGTAATAATTTTGCATCATCCTGATTAATTCAGCTTTTGAAGTGCTTATTAAGGCTACATCATCTGCATAAGCAAGTCTAGTAATGTTCTGTCCCTGCAGTTGGATCCCTTGTGGATTAGTTTTGGTTAGATGAAATCTAGTTTCTTTTAAATACATGCTGTAACCGTCATGAGTATTAGGTTAGGGATTGGATATGGTGAGCTGGTGGTGAAAAATGCCTTTATGTGACAAAGACACCATTAACGTAAAAATTGAGTGAATGAGGTTGTATAATAGTGCGCGAATAGTAAATTAAAAAGTAACTAATATTCAGTTAATGAGTTCTTTAGCACCAGTGTTAGTGAACAAAAATACTGAGTATGGAATACTAGGTGCTACAGAGTTCCTGCAGTCTATCAGCCACAAATTTTCATGACAAAGTGGCAGCAGTTTGGATGCATTAACAAGTGCACAGACTCATCAGAAAATCAGAAGCTCTGAAGAATTTCTATTGACTTTTTAAGCATTGGAGAGCACTGTAAGTAACCTCTACAATTCTGCAAAAATCTTAAAACACAGAACTAAAAAAAAAAACGATGTATTGTATTCAATGATGGTCTCCTACTAGCTCCACCTGCCGGGTGAAATATATCATCGTGTACATCTTAAATTCACACACACTTTTGTCTCAATGCTTTACTGAAATTCAGATGATCACTATTTATACAATGAATATTGCACATTTGAAAATCCTCTCATCTCAGGGTCATTTATAACCACAATTTATGTTTGACAATATATTTTCAATAAATTAAAAATGTAACAATTTTACAGCAATGTTTTATTAAAAACTGCAAGCAAATGCATAAGAAATATCTAAAAAGTGAGACACTGATTATTCCATACAATTAATGTTTAAAAATTATAAAGCAAATGCTTCACTGTCTAATATTGCTCTCCTGCATATTCATTATTGAAAGGTCTGCCATTCGCTTCTCCTTGCTCTGCTTCTTGGTAACCCTCATTAGGTTCAAATTTGACAGCATTTTCTTCATAATTAGCTTCATCATAATTTGTTGCTGAATAATCAGGATAATCTGAAAATAAAAAATGATGCGATACAGAAAACACTGCAAATTCATTTCTGGAAAACCCTGTATAATTTTTGGATCTTTGTATAAAATGATCTCACCATCTGGAGGCTCCAATTTGATTCTGACTTCCTTCTCTTCTGACCGCCTACGTTCCTTCTCCCTGGAAACATGCAACAACACACATTTGTAAACTGCCTTTATCATCATAATCAATCACAAAAATGTATGTAGGAATTTCTTACACAACTACTTTCAAACAAAACTGTCTCAGACTGAATCCAGAATAGCTTACATCAAGCACACTAATGTCAGTACAACTGAAATGCATCTCAAAATATTGCTCTGTAACACTGATAACAAAAACAACTTGATTGAGTTGTCAGATATTCTGTTTATTTTTTTACACACAGGTGGAATGAACAGATCACATCCAGTTAACAACTTTACACAATCAGTGTGCTCAGACGCTACACATCTTAGCAGACTTCACTTTGATAATTTGAAACAGGTGTAACAATATTATTAAAAGGAAAGTGCTGAGTCACAGATAGGCACAATGAAAAGACTGTCACAAATAAGCTTCTGGCCAGCAAGGCCTTCGTCAAAAATAGACGACACACACATGCACACGCAACACACACACGACTGCAGTCTCTGGCAACTGAAGCCACACTGTGAGCAGCAGAACTAGTGAGGGTAGGGGTGGGGGACAGTGAAGTGCTGCTGTGGAGCACGAGGTGGAGAGAGGCTAGGGCAGTCTGGAGGTTAGACAAGGGCAGGAGGAGGTGGGTAGTGGAAAAGGAGAGAAGTAAAAAGGCTGGGTGCAAGGTCCAAAATTGGAGGCTGATAAGTCACAAACTACAGTGAAACCCCACTTTTACACTTTTCTAGGGACTTCAAAAAATGGTGTAAACAGTGGGAAAATGGTGTAAACAGTGGGAAAATGGTGTAAACAGTGGGAAAATGGTGTAAACAGTGGGAAAATGGAAAATTTGGGAAGCTGTAAAAGTTACATATATTGTAACATATATATATTGTTTTCTAAAAGACTACTTCATTTATGTATGCCAGTGCTGCATGTACTTGTATAAAGGACATTTGTTTTGCAATCTCAAGAGATGCAATTGATCTCAGCCAGCCATAGGATGCAAACAATACAGATTGTTAAGCATACACACAAAGCACAGGCCATTGTTTTTGGCAATAAACTTGTTTGTATACATCTATTTTAGTAATAATGTTGATTTATGTAATTAACTGCAATAAAAATACTGCATGGAATAAACGAATGTCTTGGGTGTAGTTTCTTTTACTGAATAAAATACATAAATGGCTTGCAGAGCCAGCTAGGTACCGAACGATTCATCTTTAATTACACAAAATTTGCTGAAACTTTGCACCTGACATATACGTTTCTAGTTGGTAGCGTAACAAGCTAAGGATGAGAAGAACAAGGCATTACACTTGGTGTGCGAAACAATTGTAGTGCACCAATAGCATCCAGTCATGATGTTGAAGCTCCCGCTTTGTCTGCTTTGTTGTGCATGAACTTATGCCACAAGAAGTTGTTCGACTGTGTAGTGACAATCCTTTGCAGCACGGTGTGATGCTAATCAGCCAAGCATTGGAGTTACTATAGAGTGCCAAGTTTTTATATATAGGGAGAAGAATATGTAGAAGTATTCAGAGACAACCATCAACTGTTGCCGACCAAGTAGTGGAACACAAATTAAAAACTCTTGTAATCATTACAATAACAGTAGTAATGAAGGGGGAGTTATTGCAGAAGTTTGAAAATGCAGATGTGTGAGACGTAACTATTCAAAGGCCTCTAGATGAGATTATGTTTACAAACTCCTGGAAAGAAGAAAAAGCAGCCTCCCCATCATGGAGTTGATATTCTTTCCAGAGTGAAACAATTTGCAGGCATATTTATGTTTACTTTGGCAGGAGAGAGTATCCTACTGCAGCAAAGTTACTAGTGTTATCAAGAGACAGTGATCTTCTCAGGAGTGGGGAGAGTCACTAAAAATTGTGCTGAAAAGTATGGGTTTCCTTCACAAAATGCTAGGTGGATGCAAAGACCTGTTAGAAAAAGCACATTGTTATGGCTCTAAGTATATTCTTTCACAAAATTGTAGGCAAAAATATTTACTTCATTATATGGCTAGATGAAATGTGAGTTAATGTCAGGGAAGCTGTCAGTAAATGCTGGACACATGACGCATAAAGCAACAGAAGCAGCACCAGCCAACGGGAAGAGGAGCTAAGTTAACTATGGTCTGTGCAGCCTCTTACAGTAGTTTTGTTCTGGATGCACTTTTACTTTTTATTTATAGAGTGGTTCAGGAACCTTTTAAAACAGTTTTCTGTCTCAACAACAATTGTGATGGATAATGCTCTGTATCGCACAGTGATACTGAACAAAGTCCCAACCACAAGTGACCACAAAGAAGTTGTGGTACAGTGGTTAAAGGCATGAAATGTTACTGTGGATATGAGCATGCTGAAGTTTGTTATATGTGCTTGTTAAAGAAAATAGGACTACAACACCCACATACAAAGAAGAAACCACTAAGAAGCATCACCATATTGTAATACAGCTACCATGATATCACTACCATTTCAGCCCACTGTGGTAGTAGGGAGTGATATGAAGATGTACATAATGAACAGTAAGTACTTCGTAAGAACAGAGATGGAAAGACTATAGTATGAAGCTCTGGTAACTGAATACAGACTCGTGGAGGAAAAAGGTCAAGCTTGTTAGAAAACAAGCAAGCAGCACAGGCAATGAAAGGTATCGTCAGTGACCAGGAACAGCTAATTACTTGTCTTGGTGATAAAGACAGTTTTTGTGCTCATTCCACCAACAGTGGCAGTGGGGAGCTAGATGGAATTGCAACATTGTTGCTGTAAATTGGTGAGTGACAAGCTACTACCATGTTATTTATTGCATCATTGTCATTATAAACCCTAGAGCGCGAAGTTACAATCTGTTGTTTATTTTCTAAACTGTGTATTGCATACTTTCCAAGATATTGGTCATCATCAAATGCTTATTTCCTGTATTTCTTTGCTGTTTATTTGCTGTCATTGTGGTAGCTACTCAAAAACAAATGCTTACACAAATGTTACTGCTCAACAGCTTAAATTTATGAGAGGGAATGGAAATCCATGTTATCTGCTATGTGCACAGAGGCGGCTGCTGCTGCGACACTGCTAGTACAGTATATCCAACGTAACTTGACAATGTGAACTGTCAAGCGCAATGTTTCACCAGTGCAGGTATACTAGTGGTAAAAGCAGAGTACTCATGATCACAAAACTAGTAAATCTTTATCATATTACAAATAGTACAATCATCTGCCATGTGTTACAGAGGTATGTCAACTGAATCAATTCTAACATATCAAACTACAGGACAAAGGCAACATAAGCAAAGGGGGAGGTTTACTGTTTTATAAAAATTTTGGTGGTTTTCAAGGTTTTGCTACAAATAGCAGTATATTTGAAAATCAAAACAACGAAAATCATGATTGTCACAGGTGATAAAAACTTTGCAAAATTCTACAATGATGTTAATAAGTAAATTATTTGTACAAATCTGGTTTTTGAAGTTAAATGTCTGACAAAACTCTTCTCTAAGGGT
This sequence comes from Schistocerca cancellata, assembly GCF_023864275.1. Lineage (NCBI taxonomy): Eukaryota > Metazoa > Arthropoda > Insecta > Orthoptera > Acrididae > Schistocerca > Schistocerca cancellata. The sequence goes on along the minus strand of NC_064630.1, from coordinate 322,068,790 downwards.
TGCCTTGTGCATTTCTGTCCAAGAACTTGTTTGATACTGCTCTCCACACTAATCTGTCATGTGTACCTTTAACTACTGCAATCTATTGTCATTTAAATCTGCTTACTGTATTCAATCCCTGGTCTCTGTACAAGTTTTGTACTTTACCAGTTCTGTCCATTGCCAAAGTAACTATTCCTTGATGCAAGAGTACACATTGTATCAAAATAACCCCACAGATGTCAGTCACCATGTATGTATGTATAAATGGGGGTGTTTTCCTAAATCTGATAAACTATCCAATACTCAAGCCTACTTTAAATGTACTTTATGCCTGTCACGACGACACCTCGATGTGGTGATTACCAATAGCTCCTTTATATTGTTACCTACGAGCTTCATTTGATGCTGGTCTACCTTAAAGCCGTTGCACATAATTGCTTTCATATTCAGAAAATGTGTACTGCTTACCTTTCTGGTCGTTCTCCACGATCTCTCTCTCTCTTATCCCTCTTCCTATCACGATCACGATCACGTTCTCGGTCCCTTGAACGTGACCGTCTTCTCTTGCGGTCACGATCCCTGTCCCTATCTCTGTCTCGAGGTCTCTCGTCCCTCGATCGTTCATCTCTGTCAATTTCTTCAATATCTGGATCTTTCTCCTTCACTCTATCACGACTTCGTCTACGTTTCCGGTCACGTGAACGGCTGAAAAACCAAATAACCAATAAACAAACCACTCTTTATGTATACAATTTCCATTTTTTCAGATAGCAAGTATTACCTTCGGGATTTCCTTCTCTTATCTCGATCCAACCTCTCCCTCTCCCTACTACGAGACCTCCTCCTCTCTCTTTCAATTCTATCTCTATCGCGATCTCTGTCAATATTACCTCTTGCAGATTCTCTCTCTCTTTCAAGCCTGTACCTTTCTCTTTCCCTTTCATTGTCTTCTCGTCCTGAATGTTTAATGTTAACATCAGGTCCACCTCGGCGAGTTCCACCTAAGCCACCACCTAAAATAAAAGTTTTAGAACATTTTTACATAACAAACTTACTTTTACTCACAATGCTAACTCAGTCAAATACACACCATCAACAACAATAAGCCATAAATAGTTGAGATGGCATGCACTGAGTTGTCTGATAAACACCGTGTAACTGCATTTACATTTTACCATACCACAACTGATATGTATAATTTAATGGTCTTACCATAAATTTTAGTACTTGTGATTAAATGAAAGGCTCTCCATAATGGCTGCTTTTACTAAAAAAAAGAATGAAAATTCTTATGGTCACTACTAATTTTGTAACAATGCACCTGAGTGGCTTCACTGGTGTTTTATGAAACTGTTTATAATTTATGGTCAAGATACTACACATCTCTACTGCATTTTTCACCCAGTTTTTTGTAGATTAAAAAGTAAGCTGTGGTAACTTCTTTGCTGAACTGTGGTTAAGGCAAGTAGGTTCATATACCTGTTCAGGGAAAAGACTGCTACCGATGACAAAATAATATGCAAAAAAGTAGGTTTGAATATAATTTGAGAATGAAGTTACTTTGTTTATAATAATCTCAAACTTAAGTTTAAAACAGTGGTTCCAAAGTAAAACCTGATTCTTATTTAATCATCTATGAAAAAGTCTACTGAACAACTTGAATAATTTATTTTAAGGTATGTCAAATTTAAGCAAAATATAATTTTGATGATACAAAATTGTGATTTTTGCTTTTTTTCCTCCAACCAAAATCAAGATATTCAGTTAACACATTGGAGACAAATCCCAAGCACAGATGGGGGTCACAACATTGTGTTGAAGAGATTTTGCCCAAGTGTAAGTTGGGCCACAATTTTCTGCACGAGCCACTTATCGCCCAAAACCTGGATTCATTTCATACAACAATAATGTACAGACATCTCATGACCTGCCCCTTTACTAGTGCTGTGTCCTATTAATTTCTATTATTATTTTGTAAGAAATATTAGTGAATGTAATAGCTGCTGTCACAAACAGCTTAGCCAATATGATCACATAGACGTAATTTTGTCTATCTATTCTTTAGGTTTCAAAGTTTGCCATAATTCTGCAACAAATGTATCATGTTTGTTGAGTGAGCAAGAAATTTTGAAAGCTCAAGAGGAAGAAATTGCTCAATAACTCACCTTGCACTTTCTGGGGAGGATATTATACTTTCTGTCAAAATTATCTATGGACATAATAAAGTAAATGTGAAGAATAAATCTTTAAGCTTGGCATTTTTTGTACATATTACTCCAGAAGATAAATCAATTACATACATGCCAGTAAATGGGCGGTTTTGTAGGATGAATATTCTTCTAAGTAACTGCTCTCCAAAGTGTTAATGAGCAATTTCAAGGAGCGTCAGTCAAATTACACATATAGCAATTCTACAAAGTATTATAGGAGTGCTCCAAATGGTCACCAGGCAGGCACTAAACAGTACTGTATTTTCCATTGTGATGAAATCTCTTAGGTCAGTAATTCAAGCATGTAACTAATCTATATGGGAACTCACCTAATCGTCTGGGTAGCCAGCCTTTTACGGTTCGGGCTCTTTCAACATCCACCAGCACTCTTCTTCCATCTATCTTCTTACCGTCAGCATGTTTATATGCAGCTGTAAAGTTATTTTCACCATGAAACAAAAATTTGGTAACAAGTTCCAGTACAGTCCCATACTGACATCAGTGTTACATAACATGGGAGAAAGGTTACGTACTATATTAGTCTAAATGTTCAATACATATTTATTGATCACTGTCCTTTAGGGGAGGTTACTTGTGAAGAAAAATTTCATCAGTATAAGACTGTACTATTAAGAAACAAGAGACAAATGCACACAAAGATTAGGCTAACTTTTCTTACCTGATTATGGGATTGTAAATAATGTAAATTATGTTTTGTGTAGAAAATATTACTTTTTCTTTTAGATGAATGATTATCCAGGAAAAGAAATATTCTGTCTTGTGTGAAATTCTGGATACATATGTATGGGCTATTTGGAGCCAACTGTTGTAAGTGTCAAAGATGCATTTACCCACCCACTGATAAATGAATGTAAACTAGGTCATAAATATTTATGTTTAATAATTTTGGAATACCCACCCATTTCAGTCCTCTGATGGCGAGCTTTGATTCAACACACTTTAATACTTTACATCTGAAGTCTTGCATATTCGGAAGTTAAACTGTAGTAAAGACAAAAAAGAACTGAATGCATTTACATGCAATGAGTTTAATTTTACAGATAGTTTTACTAAGTACCTTGAAAATTAAAAGAACGGTTCATACCTACCACACATTACTTACGCAACGTGAAAATTTCGAATCTTTATGCTTGTATAGGAAGTTTCTCAAGAGAAAGATGGAACATGTGATGAAATCTTCATCCTTTCAGGTTCCCATTATTACCTGGTGCGCTATTTACTTACGTTAACCCGCGCATTTATAAAATTAAACCCCTCAAATAACACTTAAGTAATATTCCTGAGCTAGTGTACTGAAAATGTATTTTACAACATATCTCTACATACAAAGCTGAAGTGTTGGGTGTTATCAGGATAAACCTTGAATAGCCATTTCTAGTGTCATCTGGATTAGTTTGAAAAAGATTTAGTAATGAGATGCCTGAAAGGCATTTTTATCATATACAATGGAAAAACATGCAGCTACTGTTACCTGTAACAGTTTCAGGTAACGAGCAATTAATAATAATTTTATGCTCTTAGTGTCAAGTTTGTTTTGCTTCAATACACTACGTTAAAAATGAGGCCAACTGTGCAGACACATAAGATGGCTCATTTTATTCAACCAATGTGCAATGATGACGAGTTGCATGACAATATAAATGAGAAGTAGGAGAGTTCTGTGTAGCATGACATGGCTGACGAGTTCCACTAAATAATTTTAAATCTTGAGCTTTTTATTAAAAGAACACAAGGCACAGAGTTATATGCACTGTTGTCAAATTACACTACATCTTCAAATAATGTAAACTCCAGGTTGGAATATCAACATTATTAGTAAAAGGATAGATTGCTACTCACCACAGAATGACATGTTGAGTTGCAGACAAGCACAATGAAAGGACTGTTACACATTTGACTTTCAGCCAAAGAAAAGAAAAAACACATTCATACAAGCAAGCACAACTTACGTACACGTGACTGCCATCTCAGGTGGTTTGGTCTGGTCTGAAATGCCAGAGGTGGCAGTCTGGAGTGTGTTGCGTGCTTGCTTGTATGAATGTGCACGTGTGCAAGCTGTGTGCATGTGCGTGCGTGAGTGTGTGGGCACGCATGCACACCCATGTGTGCTGCTTCTGAAGAAGGCTTTGGCCAAAATCTAAATGTGCGTCTTTTGATTGTGCCTGTCTGTACCTCAATGTGTTATTTAATGGTGAGTAACGATTATCCTTTTCCTAATACTGAAAATATTGCATCTTTTTTGAAGTTCTACTATGGTTCAGTAATAGAAAACAAAAGAAAGAAACTACACATTGAAAGGTAACTACTATTGGGGAGAGGTGAGATCAGTTTAACAAAAACATAGAAGGGCTCATTTCATTCAATTGCTGTAAAGTAATGGGACTTGTTGATAATTGACCATAGGAAAATATGTAACAGCAGTTTGTACCTAATGCATTTCTTGCGTACTGTGTAACATCCAAAATTACTAAAATAAAGCAAGTTGTTATTGTGTTTATATCCCATACTAAATTATCCTGTGATGGGGTAAGAAATCATACTAAGAAAAATGAACGGAAATTTAAATGCGATAGCACTTTTCTCTGTGTTTATAGTGCCTGCAATGATCCTGATGCTACAGGGCTTCTGTGTCCACCAAAGTGAAAAATGATTATTTTGAAATGTCCATGTAACACTGCAAGATTATGTTCAGTCTGACTAAACTACAACATACAGTTTAAAACAAGCTAGTACTACACACTATGTTGGGCCCTACACAGTCTGAGTGGTAAACTTATTGGTTGTTTCAATCAAAGACAATATCAGTGGCAGATATTTCAAATAAAGACTTAGTTGAAAGAATGGTTGAACCTAATGAGAGATCTTTTTCGATTCCTATCAACCTCCATTAGTCTTGAATTTTTATGGAATATACAATGATTCAAACAGTCCGAAGATATGAAACACAAATGCAGTGTGAGAAATCTGCTAACATAATCGCATGATATTACAAGCAATTTGAAGAAACAATCAAATGCAAAATACTGGTTCCGGGAAACTTGCCAAGCACATATGACATGACATTTGAACACTATGCAAGATTAACTAATTTAAATCTGAAACTAAATGCTTTTTTTTGTGCTGAACGGCTTTCCATTTTGGAACATTTAATAATAACAATTTGACATTCCATTAGGAATATATATATATAGAAACAAATCACAAAACAAAAAGAATTAGCACAATCCTCCATTCTCCAGTAGGAAAGTAGAGAAACTCGCCAGACTAGATTCATTATTCATTTCTACTTCAGGCATATAGACTACTTACGCATTGGTTCTGAAGGTGTACAAACAAAGTACTTGCTTCTGGATATTCTTTTCTATTAGCTGTTTGTATGGACTCTTGCCCATTTTGTCAGCCAACCTCTACCTCCATACTCACCACAAAATTTACAAATGGAATTTTTCTGTATCATTTAGTTTTTCTTCAGGTATCTTTCATTTTACACCTTTTACTATGTCTACTGCAATTTGGGCCATGTTTTGTTACCTTGTTCACTGCTTTTTATTTTTTCCTCTGTTAGCGACAATTCCATTAACCAGTCTGGTGGTAGCCTCACACTTCAGCATGTAAAGGCTCTAATACTTTAGTAGAAACAACTCTCCGTGTACCTATTAACATACCAGTCAGTCCTCCCCCTTGTCCCTCAATCCTGGTCGATTCCTCCATCTGGAGGACTTAAATATATAGATTTATTTTTATTTTCTTGGTTGCACAGTTTTCTCTCAATGCCTGTGAGATTGAGTATTTTTTAGTTCTCATGCACAAGCAACAGTGTGATTCACCAATGGGGATAACATTTCACAGAACTTGCTGTATAGACTATTTTGTTACATAATGGTGGATATGTTTAACACAGAAAATTAAGATGCTAAACTGAGGATCTAACACTGAAATCACCCACCTGAATGTTTAATCAATTCAGTTAAATAATGCTCCTGTGAATTTTTGCCATACTCTACAGGGTAAGAAGTCACTAGTACAATCATTCTATTCAATCTTTCACTTATGTTCACTGGAGATTTACAAGTATACATTACATACTGACAGAAAAATCTCAACACTGTACTATATTAAGCAAGAATTACTGATGCTGCCCATCAAATACTGTTTATTAAGAAAACTGGAGATCCCTAAATGAATAACTGTTCTTAAATCATCAATAAAGTATATCAAAATTCCCCCCCCCCCTCCACCATGTTGTGTGTTTCAAAGAAAACTAAAAAACTTTCAAACTCAGCTGTAACATTCCTGCTTAGGGAAACATATAGAATACAAATCTGTTATGTTATAAAACTGGAATTTTAGTTGTCTAAACTGAGAGATACTTTTAAGATTCCTAAATTTGGCAAAATCTAGTTTTTGCCAGCAGCCCAATATTTACACCTTATAACTTTAGTAATTACTGCAATTAACAGCAATTGTTAGTTAGGATTTTCTCTTTTTTCTCCGGTCACACAAAAACCCAAAAATTGTACACTCATAAAACTTTGAATGAAAGTTCAGGCAGCAATTTACTTTACTTACTACCTTTACAACTGTTAAGTAGTTATGTAAGTTCTTGATTTGTATTAAGATACATGGTGGTGACAGTTCCTTCCAGCAGTACATCCCATACAACTATGCAGTGTGACAAAAAATTTCAAGAAAACATCCATCACAATACTATGATAAACTGTACCCAGTGTATTAATGGGTGATCATTAACAGCAGCAAATCTTGTGAAACTCTGAAACATCAGTATACTGAAATCAATTTATGACCATTTCTTCCTAATTAGCTTTACCATTACTGACCATTTCCAATAGTTTCTCTGAATAAGAGAACTGCAGGACCAAGACCTTCAAGTAAGAAAATTCTGGGTATAAATTTAATATGCATTCACAAATCTGGCATTTTTGCCCAGCATATTTTTTCTTCATTGTTTTCACTCACCTGAACAATTTATATTTCACTAAAGCAAATCTAGAGTTTTTAAGCAATGGGAATATTCTATCCACAATTTCTCTAGGTCAAGAGAATACAAATGCCAAGTTACTATTCCTATAAAATTATGTGAAAATAACAAAATGGATTAAAAACCTTTGGAATAATTCATCACAATAAAACCATAGTGTGATGAAGATGATAAAAGGTTAAGAGGGAAGCTCCTTTTTTTTTCTTCCAAGACATAACAATAACTTCTTTACACCTCCTTTGTATGTTGGGTCTTACCACACATACAAACCTATTTTAGCCAGCAATGTTTGGATTTTGCACACAAATGGGGGGCACTAGTTGCCAGCTGCCCGCCATGCTGTATCAAGAACAAGATAAAAAGTGGTATTAATATATCTTTAAGGTCTTCAGCTGGCGTAACACAAAATATGAAATAACTGATTCCCTCTCCTAAAAAGAGCATATTTATATGCTCACAAATTACAGAATATGGACATGGATAAAGAGGAAATATGGGGATTCAACATATATTTACATGAGGGTTGTAACATTTAACCTCTATGTACCTGCAGCTTAATATGAGTCAGCCCCCAGTCTCCTACATGTTAGGTACAGTTTAAGCAATGAAGAAAGTCTCAACAAGGTATGCAAATACCATAAAAATATAAATCAAACTTCTGCAGCACACTGCAAGAATTAATGACACCTCAACACTGAACACTGAGTTTATATTTTAAATCTTTAAGTCATATATTATCACTTTCTTACTCACAATGCATATCTCGCTCATGTTCATACTCTATGAAGGCATATCCTCTTGGCTTCCCATTCACTTTATTGTGTACAACCACAATCTGGAAAGTAAAAAAGAAACAATCTAATTTAGGAGTAAGACTTTGAACTGACTCAGATTTAATGACAAAGTATCTGACCAGACATAGCAAGGCAGAACACCTCTACTTGCTAAATTCCACCTGAAAAGTGACTTCCATTTTCTTTCTACAAAATGCATGTACCATGATTACATTCAATTGCTAAATTCTTATTCAAACTGCATTTCACAAAACTGCTTTATTTAGGGATTATTTTTAGATCTACAACTTATCATTATACTGAAATATTTTATTTCAAAAATTATTCTGAAATTTACGATTCTTACAAGCCTTGTGCTCTTAAAATTTGACACTAATAAAAGTTTCAAAATTGAGAAAACTTATTTGAAAACAAATGTTTAACTTCTTCTGAAAACTGTGTACTTCAAAAGTTATTAGTAATCACAATTGTTATCCAAAATACTGGAATCGTAAAATGAGATTATGTTAAAAGCCTACTATTATAATTTTGTGGCTATCACTTTTAGGGTTACAAAAGTATATAACTTTCCTAAAACATGTTAGTTTATGAAATATTCAAATTACACAATTTTCAAGAAAATTCTTAGCATGAAAATTCCACGAACTTCCACATCATACAACAGTAGCCATTAACTTCACTGCCTAATCTGTTTTCATATTTATTACTGTTACTGACTTACGATATCTGAAATGTAATTGCTTCTTGCTTTAACATTTTGTCATTTCTGTGCAATGCACATCTTTATATAGACATCACACACAAAATAGGAGTTAAGCCTTATCCATCATTCAATATGTGAACATCTGTGTTTGCCATGATTTAAGTTTGTTTCTTTATCTCTGCCACTATGAAATTATGTGAAACCGATCAGTCTGTGCAGCTTACAGATCTGAGAAACCCATATTAGTATATTACATGCAAGCTAATCTTCATGGCAATAGTATCAGTAAATGTGAAGACAATGAAAGAGTGAATCTGGCTGTTGTGTACATTTAACATCAAATGCTCTTAGTAAGATTTGTGAAGATGAACATCCAGGAGGCTGTAAGGCACAAAAACAAGTTGTGCACATGCAAGGAGGTTGATATAGCCACCAGCCACAGAGACTACGTCTCAGTTGTTCACTTAAGGCTGTCCCTCAAAATTTTAAGTCCGGCAGTCTGCACGATCTGGCAACACAATATTATATGGCTACGTATATAGCAGTGTGCAATTTGCAGGGGGGGATTCCCCCCCCCCCCCTCTGCATCAGACCATCCCCTCCTCTGGTTGTAGTTTATGGATCCCAACCTGGGATGTTTATTTCCCACGCACTGGAGTAAAACTTTACATATAATTTAAATTTGTGGAGCCGAACACTGAAAGCTTTTAATACAGTCTTACTATTAATACTACTAATATGTTTGCTTATTAATTTTGAAAAAGTGTTATGTAGTAGTTAAGCATTTCAAAACACTTAGAACTAAATCATCATTCTCATGTTGTCATTGTTACTTTCGTCTAGGGTGCGTCATCCGTTTACTTGCGAGTTTACGAGGGAAGTAGTGTGGTAGTCATGCTGCAGCAGTCGTACCGCAGAGTTAGGTGAGCTGGGGGCTGAAAGTCCCACCCCGGGCCCTGACACAGGATGGTGACCGGCCTGGTACCTGTGCGAACGTTCACCATTAGGCCACCTTTTGATAATGGTATGGCGCGGACTAACGCTCCTGGGACGAAAGCACACATTACTAAATAACGCACCATCGTCTGCTTCTAGTTCCTAGGATACTATTTCGTGGATCTTCTTTAAATACCCTTCTCTTCCACCATCGTTTTCTTTTCCTTTGGTTTTCACTTCCGTTGTTAGCTGCATGTGCAAGTACCAAGTAGGCCGCCGCTGTGGTACTTTATCATCCTTTATACTGCAAGACCGACACACGTGTGGCACAAATTTGTTGCTTTGGTATAAATTAACCTGCCGCATGCAACGTACGCTGCAAGATGTTGCCTGTTGTAGCATGCTAGAAGACGACACACGCCACATTTCCATAGCATGCCACAATATTGCAAGACGTCGCCCCAGCGTAAACGAGGCTTTAGAGCCAGGTCTGTATTGTATGGTGGATGTGATGTGCTACGTACGAAATTAAAACCTGCAATCAGAGCCAAACATCATGGAAAACTGAAGAGGTGTCATCCTGCAGCAAGATAATGCTCGCCCACATTCTGCCAAACGGACAGCCGATGCAATAAAGGAGTTGAGATTCGAGGTGCTGGAACATCCACCATACAGTACACACCTGGCTCCAAGTGATTTTCACATGTCTGGACCCTTAACGGAAGCACTACAGGGAAGAATATTTGAAAGTGATGATGACGTCATTGCTGCGGTGCAAAATTGGTTACAAATGCAACCTAAAAACGTATTTTCGGATGAAATAAAAAAACTCGTAAAACGTCGTAAAACTGCATTGAAGTCCAGGGAGGTTACGTAGAAAAATAACGCATGTTTCAGTTTTCTATCATCAGAATAAGTACAGCTTTTCACAAATGTGCCTTTACATTTGGATTCCCGTCGTATACCTGTATGTAGATGATTTTGTAAATAAGCCTTACCTATAATGTACTTTTAAAGATATAACAAGGGATGGCTTTTCTGATAGTGCATACGCGCGAATAGTGAGTTTCGGCATTAACATCTATTTATAAATAAATGTTTAACCATGGGTAACGGCACGGTCCAAGCTAGTAACATATGTAATTATACTAACCCCTAAGGCATCCCCCCCCCCCCCCCCCCCCCCACTGGTAAAAGCATGAATCGCACACTGGTATATAGTAAGTGTTTTCTTCTGCTCATGGCATAGCAGTAAACATTGTGCAATGTAGGAACAGCCTTACGTTCAAATCAACCCTACTGTTTTAAAAAACAGATTCTGGCTGTCTGCTAAGGCTATCAATCGGTTGGAATTACAATGATAATCAGCTTCACTTTCTAATCCACAAGTAACATCAAAACTCCGTGAAGGAAATGGGTCTGCATCCAGACGGGAACACTAATACAGCAACAACCAGAAGCCTTGAGACCTTGCCATCCGAGCAGATAGTTGCAGTGCACTTAGGCACATTTCTGCTGTTTTACACTAAATCAATTCAATAAACTGAATGAAAACCATGCAGTTACACAAGACGTGTAGGTCGCTATGAGTATTTATGGAGTGCTATTTACTTATTTGAAGTTTTACTATTTATAGGCAGTTGTGTATTGGATTCAGCATACTTCTGTCATATGAAAGTTGTTTAAGCATTATAAAGTAGCCCGAAGTCTAAAAATGTGACACATTTGCAACACATATTGGGTTTACTTGAGAGGTACACATAGCAGGAGGAACTCCATAAACATTTGTAACGTGTGTGGGGTTAATGTTATCTGACATGACGTCAGACAAGGATGTTCTTGTTTCAAGAAAAATTACCCATTTTCAAAAAGTCTTAGTAACTCACACATGAAGTCTGACATTTGTATTCAATCAGCTAGGTACAGATGCCGGGTATAGGATTAATGCATGTTCTAATCCAAAACAACAAAAATTGAAGGGGTGACATAATACATTTTCGCTTGAAAGTCAGTGGTCCACTCAGGAACACAAATGGAAAGACAACAACACAACATTAACTGCAAAACTAACATCCGTAGAGGGGCTTCATAAAATAAAAATAACAAATTTCCAAATCAAGAATGACAGAAAAAGTAGACACCACTGTGGACATCTCAAATTACAACACTTACCTGCGACCTATTGACAGCTTTTCTGACGGTAATTTGCTGTTGCTCTCAAGATGAAAGTTATGATAAATAAAAATATTCTGTTCTGTGTGGTGAAAATCCAATGTTTCCATTCTTCCATTCAATAAATAACAAAAATGAGTGACAAAAGAAACTATGAACTAATTAATAATTTGGTAATAATTAGTGAAGTCTGTCCAACAATCAGTTACCTGAAATTACAAATGGTTGCCTTTATCTACACAGCACTGCAGTACAAACTTAAGGGTTTCTTAGATTCTTCAACTTCTCTGTGGTAATTTTAAATCACAGTAGAGAAGGAAGAGGAAAAATATCCAAAATACACTTTCCCAACAAGATTTGAATCTATGGCTACTGTTTCAGCATCACCCAACTAGTGAGTAAGGCACCGATAACGAACATTGCCTCAATGCTGTAGTAGTGGACAAGGCAGAAAGAGGCACATTCCTCACAAAGTGAAAGGTGACAAATTATAATGCAATCATAAAATAACCACCTTGCAGTTGTAAAATAAAATTTTATAACTCACTGTCTTGCGTCATGCAAGATTTGTTCAGAATATTCTATCAAAATTAGATGGAAGTATCCAGCATACATCGTTGACATTCATCTAACAATAATATATAGCATCTGTTTAGTGACTCACAACAGACAATATTGTTCTGTAATTATCTGCTGAACGAGTGTAAATGCAACAATGAATTCTGTTGCCATTTTGTATCATTAGCAGTTCAGCTCATGGAGTGAGGACTACGTTATCAGATTATTCAAATTCATGCCACATGAAAGACATTGTGTTTAAACTGATCATGAGATGTTTTTTGCCACCTGTGGTGAATGACTTGACTTGAGCAGTATTTAGTCTGTCATGTAACATGTAAAAATATTGTTTACAAAAGGAGATGCATAACAAAGTGCCAGTAATGATTACAACCAAGATAAAGGATGATGCAAGCTGTGTTCAGTAGTATTGTTTACAGTACTTACCTATTTCATGAAAAATAGCAGCTATGATCTGAAAGTATGTTTTTGACTATAATGCAGTGTAAGTGAATGTTGCAGCTACACAAAACATTTTTAAATATTTTCTTCCAGTATTCCATTGTAAATGTGTGATGGAACTTTTCTTTGCAATTGCTCAGGAAGTAACAAGCAAACAGGTGTATAATTATGGACGTTACACACAAGGGGAAGTCAAATGAAAAGGAGACATGGGAAAAGTAAGTAAACTGTTTATCATTTAAAAATAAATCACCATAACTATCAATACATTTATCCCTCTGACACAAGATATCAATGTCTTGGTAGTAAAATGTTAGTAGTTGCCTACAGCACGAATAATGTATTCCGGCATGCACTTCTTTGTCCACAGCAAATTGATGACCCTGGATTTCCTTCCTCAGGGCATCAAAAATATGGAGCCCTAGACATTCATGGTCATCTATTTTCTCTGGAAAAGAAGCGCATTCCTGGATACAATCACAGTTCTGTAGGCAACTGTAAACATTTTCCTATGAAGGCACTGATGTCACAGTGACATAAATGCATTAAAAGTTACAGCAGTTACTTTTGAAATACCCAATCCACTTTATTTCCATATGCTCTGTTTTCACTTTAATGCCTGTCATAGATCTTTAACTTTTCATTTGCCAGTTAATAGAATGTCTTGCTACAGTTAAATGTATACTTCCCAGAAAGCCAAATGATTATGATAGCAGCTTAAGTCAATTTGTCAGAACTGACACACAGTTCAAAGCTAAAGCCAAAATTTATCTCTGCTCCTGTAGACATTTAATTATTCGTAACAAAATAATTGCATTCACAGTATCAAAATAATCACTAACTGTAAAGTACGAAAACCATCATCAGAACAGGAATATGCCATGGCATGAACCACCACTAACATTACTGAAGGTCATTATACATCTTAACACTACCCCATTCACTGAGCACCCATACCATTCAGATCACGTAGTTGGTAATACAACTGCTGCTGATGCTTTGCCAAGGAAAGTGCTTCATATATAATATTTTGCATTTTGAATGTAACAATAGTATGAAAAGGAAAGTGACCACTCGCCATATAGTGGAGATGCCACGTCACAGAAAGGTACAAAAAAGACTGTCACAAAGAAAGATCTCGGCCACTAAGGACTTTGGCAGCAACAGACTTAGACACGCACATGAACACGCACCTCTTACACACAACTGTAGTCTCAGGCAACTGAAACCACACTGCAAGCAGCACCACCAGTGCATGATGGGAGTGGTGACTGGGTAGGGTTAAGGGGGAGGCCGGGGCAGGGAGGGATAGTATGGTGGGGGTGATGGACAGTGATGTGCTCCAGGTTAGACGTAGGGAGAGCGGGGGGGGGGGGGGGGGGGGGGGAGCAGGGGGAAATAGCAGAAGAGGAGAGAAGTAAAAAGACTGATGGTGGAATGACGGCTGTGTACTACTGGAATGGGAATGGCGAAGGGGCTGGATGGGTGAGGACAGTGACTAATGAGGCCAAGAGGGTTACGGGAACATAAGTTGTACTGGAGGGAAAGTTCTCACCTGCAAAATTCAGAAAAGCTGGTGTTGGTGGGAAGGATCCATATGGCACAGGCTGTGAAGCAGTCACTGAAATGAAGGTTATGTTTGGCAGCGTGTCTTCAATGGAGAAGTAATTGTGAGTGACTATATAGTTGGTCAAGCCGACTAAGCAGGAGGTAGTTGGTTTGGAATCCGTCGGGCATTGGGAAAGGTAGTGTTCAATAGTGGTAAGGGATGTTAATGTAAAGGGAGGAGGCATCAGTAGTGGCAAGCAGGACACCGTGTGGTACCGGGGCAGGAACTGTGGAGAGTTGGTGGAGGAAATGGTAGGTATCTTTTATATAGGAGGATAGGTTCTGTGTAATCGGTTGAAGGAGTTGATCTACAAGAGCAGAGATTCTCTCAGTGAGGGCACAGTTACCACCCACAATGGGGCGTCCTGGGTGGTTGGATATATTGACTTTAAGAAGCATGTAGAAGGTAGGAATGCAGGGAGTGGTAAGGGTGTGCAGAGAGATGGACTTCGGGGAGAGGCTCTGGGATGGGCCGAAGGACTTTAGTACTGACTGGAGATCTTGCTGTATTACTGGATTGGGGTCACTGTGGCAAGATTTGTAGGTGGAAGTAGCTGACAGCTGGCAGAGTCCTTCTGCTGGCTAATCCTTGTCAGGACTAGTTTTTAGATGGTGGACTGCAGTTCTTTCTGCGGATGTAAGGTAAGTTTGCATGTTGAGGGATGTGGGGAATGATGGGCAGGCAAGGTTAAGAAATTCTGGCTAGGGATAAGGAAAGTTTTCTGTATTGATGCAAATGGAAGGAGAAGGATCCATGGTGGTGGAAAAATGCGAGAAAATAATGTAGAATTACGTCCAAAAAAATTTGCAAAAATACAAATATTAAATGGATGCAAAAGGGGGAACCAAGTTGAAATCTGAAGGAATTGCTAGCCAGATCCCAGTCCCACATACTGTTCCTGCACTGTTGCTTGGCTCATGGAATCCCCCTTAATGGCCTTACCATCAAATTACTCATCTCTGGCCACCATCCCTCCTTCCATGATGACCTCCACCTGTTCAGATTCCGATAAATCCTTATCCCTCACCAACATAGTTCTGCAAAACCATATCAACAAAGCCCAAACCTCCTTGCAGTACCTTCTCTCCATCCACAAAATTCTCCTGCTATGTAATCCCAAATTTCTGGAGCCCATAACACATATTTAAACTCTCCCCTTGCAGGAACTTTAGCAACATGCACAATGACATGTCGAAAAGCTCTCCATCCTGCTCACCACCTACTCCCACCTTAGAGTACCACTGTCCACCACCTCTACAAGAACCTCCAAACCTCCCACACGTCCACTCATAACTGACAAACCCTGTCTCACAGACCTACTACACCCACGCCACCAATGACTGACTACAATACTCATTTGCTTATTAGCTTTCACAGTGCACAGTTCTGCATGGCGCAAATAGCGATGTAAAATTAAAATGTGACCAACTGCCTCAAATAAACCAACTCGATCGGGAATTCCCCTGTATTTGTCTGCGCTGCTGAGATGTTTTTTTATTTGTAGTCGTTAACGACTCTACTCTGAAGTGTTCTTTGTTTAAATTGTCATTTGCCTGTTTTGTATTAGAGTGTTTTTGGTGTAAAAATGAATACTGAAATATAATACAAAATGTAAAAATCGTCATATCCTAGTGGATCTGCAAAAAGGGAGAAAAGCTGTACATCTGAAGAAAGTAATTAAAAAGTTGCCAAAATTAACAGCATATTTTAGTATTACTAATGGAGCAACTTCTGTAAGTAGCAATCAAATAATAAATTTCCACATGACGAGTTGTGCATCACTAATTATGGGAATATCTGAATGTTCATATTCTACACCAATTTGAGATTTCTACCAATTTAGGAAAACAGCTTGAATCAGACGAATGTGCAACAACTTCAATGATTCCACCATTGACAAATGTGTTTGTTGAACAACAGTTTTCCAACGCAGAAGGAATATCACACGATCCCACTGATTATTTTCACGAAAATTTTACAGACAGAAATCGCAAAATTTTGATTCGTAAGGGTCCTGCATATTTTAAAAATTATGATTCTGACTTTTCCAAGGCATCCAGAACCTACAAAAATCGTAATAAATCAGTAACTAGGTATTTCAACAAATCATTGTTTATTCGCAAATTAAAGAACAATGAAAGCATCGAAAGAAAATGGTTGTTGTACTCCTCGTCCAAAAACCATGTATTTTGTTTTTCATGCTACTTATTTAATCATCCTGATGTAAATCTATGTTGTTCAAGTGGATGTAATGATTGTAAGCACATTAATCACAAAATTTTAACACATGAAAATAGCCCAGCACACTGGCAATCTATGATGAATTATATGGCATGAAGTAATGCAGTTGGTAGAATAGATATAGACTTATCTCAACACAAAAAAGACGTGGATTACTGGATACATATATTTAAACTGATTGCAGCTGTTGTAAAATTTTGGCATCAAGAGGGCTTCCACTTCGTAATGACTGTGAAATCCTAGATCTCCCAACAATGGAACTTATTTGGGATGTGTGGAATTATTGAGTGAATTCGATCCACTTCTTGCAGATCACTTACAAAACTTTGGGAATCCTGGAAAAGGTAACACTTGTTATTTATAACAAATGTAAGGAGTTTATTGACATAATGGGAAAACGGGTCCTACAAAATTATAAATTAAGTTATATTAGCAAAATATTTTTCCATTACTGTTGACAGTACACCTGATCTGCCTCATGTTGACCAGCTAACTTTTATAATTCTATACATAAAAGACCGTGTTCCTGTTGAAAAAGACCACAGATCTGAGTATTTAGCAGAAACTATCTTGAATTTTTTAGAGAATCATGATATTCCCATAATAGATTGCAGAGGACATATACGGAGGTATACTCGTTTACAAGCAAGAATCAAGGAGAAATGTGGATCTGCCACCTTTGTACTATGTGCAGGACATTCACTGAACTTTGTAGACCAAGCTGCTGGGTGTGTATCAGACGCAACAAAGTTTTTTCAAATGGCTCAGAAAATGTACAACTTTTTGTTGAGCTCTACCCACTGGTGGAATATATTGACAGAATATTTAGGTTCAAAAAAGTTATTGTAAGTATTTCACAAACCAGACTGTCATCCTGGCTGATGCAGTAAGCACCTCGCATGAAGGTCATAAATTATAGAAACTTTGATATCCACTGCAGAAGATACAGAACAGGCAAGAGACACTAGAGATGAAGCACTTAGTCTGTCCAGAAAAATGGGAAAGCTAGAATTTATCATACTAATGGAAATTTGTAGTTATATATTGGAAAGAATAGACAAAACAATTATCTTCAGAAAGAAACAATAACCTTACATATTGTTACTAATTTGTTTGCTTCACTATGATTTTATTATTAATGTCAGGGATAAATTTGATGATTTGGAATTGTCCAAAAAAAAACTGGAATCTGATTACAAGGACCCATCTGAAGGAAAAAATTCAGCAGCTCTCACCAGACGTTTTCGATGGCTCTGCAAATGGGGAACTAATAGTATATTGGAAATTTATCATCTTTTGAAAGAAAACAAAATTGAAGAAAAATTTATAAATCGCACTGAGAATTTTTTTAAGCATGACGGTAACTAACTGCAGTGCGGAATGCTCCTCCAACTTGAAAAGAATAAAAAATGAATAAAGAAGTACAAGGCTTCAGACAGAACTAGTTTATCACTGATGTCCATAGAATGTGATATGCTCAAAAAACAGATTTTGAAGATTTATTCTGCCCATCTCAAATCTAGTAGGAGACCTCTGCTATCAATAGATTTTTAAGTATTAACCTGTGAGTGCAAAAGCTACTTTTGTGGATTACATTATATTACCTATTCATTTAATGTGACTAAAGAAATACTTATCTAGTTTGTGTGGATTCTAACAAAACAGTGCTCTGTCAAGGTCATAGGGGCCCCATTATCCTAATGTACCCAGGGCCTACAATAGGTTAAAAGATGGCCCTGGGAGTGCCCTGTGCCATTTTCCAAGAACTGGGCACTGTTTTTTTGTCCGAGGGATCTACAATAGATTATAATTAGAAGAGGGGCTAACTCAGCCGTAAATTCAGTGTAGAACCTGACAGGGGCTGTGTTTCTCAACACCACTGACAGTAATACTTATTTAATTCATCTTTTCAGTGGTAAGAGGAATTTGGGTGATTCTACTGGGTTGTCGTTTGAACAGGAACATGAACATTTGAAAATGGTGTTAAGCATTTCAGCTTTTGCTTTGCTACCTTCAATTTCAGTTTCCTGTCTCATTCACTAGGGACTGGACATCAACTTTCATGCGACTAATAGCCTTTACATATGACCAGAATTTCTTTGGATTCTGTGAAAGATCAGTTGATAATATTCTGCTACAGTAGTCATTGGAGGCATTGTGCAATGCTCTCTTCACAGCCAAATACAGTTCGTTTAGCATCTCTACCTATAGACCTATGCTTTGTTTTACACCTATTGTGCAGTAATCTGTTTCTGTAAATGTTTTTTCACTGTGATATATACCTTGGATATTCCCCAACTGCTCTACTGGGATTATATATATCCAGTGCGTGGTCAATTATTCCTTTAAACTTTAGTCAAGAGTTCCTCTCCATGCTCCTGACCTGTGCTGAAAGTTTCAAGTTCCTCACTGAAGTATGACACTACCGATTTTTAATTTAGTTTGCTGAACTTGTATATCTTTCTGCTAGTTTTAGTTGTCCTTTGAACTTTGGTGATCATTGATACCACAACCGCATCATGGTCACTGACACGAGTTTCGATGTGGACACCCTCAAAGACATCAGGTGTATTGGTTGCCATTAGATCCAACATATTTCCATTGTTAGGGGGGTTCCTAGCTACCTGTTCTAGGTAGTTTTCAGAGAAGGCATCTAGTAAAGTTTCACAGGATGTCTTATGCCCACCACTAATGAAACTGTAATTTACCCACTAATTGTTGTACAGTACGATTGGGGAACTTATGTACAAATGAAATGTTTTCTCTGTGCCTATCTATTTGATATACACTTAAATTGTCCCAAAAAATCTCACTGCCATCAAATTCAGGTTTCAACCAGTCTTCTGTACCTAGTATGACGTGAGCTTCACTGCTTTTCATGAGCACTTAAAACTGGCAGTACGAATGCTTAGCAGTTTACCATTAGGATTTTAATACTCACATGTAGGAGGCTTTTCTTTTGACCTTAACAGTGATACTTCTAGGTTTCCTACAGCTATCACTATCTGGATTGGATGTAGAGTCGCCTAATCTAAAAAACCCTTGTACATATTCCATGCACAGTCAGCTGCCTGCGTAGCAGTCTGATGTGTAGTGCACACCTGACCTATTTAGGGGGATCCTACAGTTCTCAACCCTATGGTGCAAGACCACGAAGTTGCAGCCAACCTTTTCACAGAACCTTTAAAGTACCTGGTTCAGTCCTTCCACTAGACTCAGAACTGAAGGTCATGTTCTGTTCTGGGGACAATGCTGCAAATTGTGAGCTTCGGTGGCTGGCTGGCCAGCCTTCTCAACCTTCTCTGCCAGTTGCTGGAATGACCAATGACCTCCGAGCCCAAACGGCAGGCATCATTTGTTCCAATGCACACCACAATCTGCAGTATGTTGCACACTGTTCTCTCAATGGCTGCCAGAATAGCCTCTTCAACATCTGGATGAGGGCTCCAGGGATAAACAGTGAGTGCACCTGGTGTCTTTTCCTGTCACTTGCTGTCATTTCCTTAAGGGGTACCATCATTTGCCTTATGTTTGAACTGACACCAATTAATAAACCACAACCCTTTTACATTTGACACCTCCTGACACCAGACAAAACAGGTTTCCCCAAAACATAAAGAAATGTGCCACAACACACACACACACACACACACACACACACACACACACACACACACACCTATGATGCTCCAAAATCATAAGCTGTGGCATTGTGATGTGTCAATGTTACACTGCCCTTCCACTTACCTTTTTAATAGGTCCATAAACTTCAAATTCTCGGCGGAGCTTAGACTCAGATGAATCATAATTCTAGAAAAAGACGGAAAATATTTAACAATATTAGGACAAAGTGATTTGAGTTTTATACATTAGCGTTAACAAAGAATCTTAATCTCCACTAAAACTGAAATTTTACCAGTTCTGTTAAAAAAAAAAAACATACATGTAAACTGATACTTGTCAAAATTCCAACCCACCGAAAATTGTCTGTTACTAAATTCACACATGTTACTTTCAAGTCCACATTCTCTTTCAACCAAGGTTTTACTTTTTCTGAAACCTAACATTTCAGAAGTTATTCATAATCAAAATTTTTGTACTTCAGAATATTCCAGTCAATAAATGGCATCCTTTCAAAAATTCAGTGCCTCAATTTTGTAGCACCTACTTTATATTTCTAAAAGTGTATGTACTGTTAAATAAGTAATCTGCTGGTTTCTTAATTATTCCAATGAGAAAATTTCACTTTCTCAATAACTGCTGGCAGACTTTGGGAATTGCCATACACATTTAAACTACTGTTCCATGAAATATTACTCATTGTGTCATTATCTAATTATGCACTTTATCTAAACTTGACTGCCTATTGTACCTTATTTTTTGAATTTTTTATGATCGAAAATTTAATAGTACAACATTTTACCATTTTGTAATAGTACATACATCTTTGTGTTGCACACGAGCCCACAGGCAGTCTGAGCACAGCATTCAAAGTGTAAACATCGCACAGTTTTATTAACTCTGACCATCACTACAGTGATTGATGTTAAAGTGACCAAACAACATCCCTCCAACACATATATGTCAAGCTGGGAAGAGTCCTCAGAGAGAAAGGACACTAAACAAACCCTGATGAACCCAATTATAACCAGTGATCTTTAAAACCAAGGTATGGAATAAGCAGAAGTAAGATATGGGTAAGAGGGTGAAGGTGGGCAAGTTCCTCCACCCAGAAAGCAGCTGGAGACCCCCAGGACATGCTACATGATAGGAGAGAGATCCTCTGCATTCGACTGGTGTTTCCTCATCCTCAATTACCTCAACAAAACTATGGCAAAATCTCAGGAAAGAGAACAATGCCCATGAGACAGTTAACCAATGATAGATGGAAAGAACAAGAAGAATTTAAAATGTTGGGAGGAAAGGAACTAGGCCAGACCACTGAGCAAGGGCAGCCATGAGCCGAGTCAGACCAAGCAACTAAATTCCGTTCCAAACCTTGAAGTGAGTGACAAGGCCAACCTGCCCTACCACAGAGGAGTAGGAACCACCTTCACAGGTAAAAATGTAAAACTCAGTCATAATATAGTTGGAATGATTAAAATCTACTCGGCAAGTGGTGGCAGCAGAAAAAGCACACAAAAATTAATGGAATATGCTAGCTTTTGGAGTCTTTGGCTTCTCCTGGCAGAAGTATGAAGGGAAAGGAAGAGGAATATAGGAAAAGAACTGATGATGGTTAGGAAATGGAGATAGTTACAGAAAGGTCGCCCATAACCTTGGGCCGTGGACAGTTACCGGACAAGAGGAGAAGGAATGACTGTTGGGAACTGCACCAGCAAAGATTTAAAAACCTGAAACCTTAAAAGCAGAAGAGAAGATGTGACAGAGGTGGGGAGGGGGAGGGAATAGACAGGTCGGATCATAAAAGATTTAGAAACTAAAAGCGAGTGATGAAAGAAATAGTTAGTGTCACAAAAAGTTGAAACCAAATAAATTAATGTAAATTAAGGCCCGGTGGGTGAAGAAAACCAAGGACATGTTTTAACTCCAGTTCCCATCTGCAGAGTTATGAGAAATTGTGTCGGGGGAGGTGCCACTCCTGCTGATGGCATGTCTGGTGAAACAGGAGCTGAGGTCACAACTCTCATGGTATAGAGCAGGTTCTGCAACAGCATATTGTATTTGGGCAATACACTACATTTGTCTATGCCCATTCATCCTTACTCCGTATCAGCTGTTATGTAAATACTGTTTGGCTTTCTACATCACCAAGTTATCAGTTAGGATGAAGGGCATAGACAGAGGATGTACATTGGCAACACATAATATATTTTGCAGACCACTCTCAACAACATGACAGCCATGACTGTGTTGCCTGTTTCACAACATATGTATGCCATTTGGATTCTTTTCCGACAACAGTTTCTTGAAACTATGCAAGTGGGAAATGGCGTTACAATTTTTCTGTTTTATCACCACCCACTTCACTAATTTACATTAATTTCTTCAGTCTCAAACTTCCAGTAGCTTATTTCTTTGTTCCCTTACAGCTATCTGTATCTTATTTTCTGACCTGTAAGTCTCCACCACATGTCAACTATGTATAATGTAATTAACTTTCCATTCTTACCAACTATTGAATGATGTGATTAATTAAGTTTTCCTGTCGGAAAGTCCCATTGTGAGTAACACAGGAGCCCCTACTTATTTTGTTGCCAAATATCTGACATCACTATTGGGACCTCTTGTAGCAAGTGCAACCATCATATTCGAAATTCTGAAGATTTCATAGGTCACCTGAAACTCTTAGATTGCAATTGTTGGGTCTCTAAGTAAGTTCCGATGTTGTCTTTATTTACAAAGGTGCCCTTGCAGGACTCTCTGGAGCTCATTAGCAACAAGTTTGAGGACATAGTAGCATTATTTAAACACGTGCTTAATTCAACATATTTCTTATTTCATAACCAATATTTTGAACAAGTGGACAGTGTTGCCATGGGGAGCCCTCTGTCTCCTGTGGAGGACTTTGAAGAAAAATCAATACAGTCAGCCACTCTCAAACACTCTTGTTTTCTGCAGTATGCGGATGATACATTTGTGGTGTGGCTACAAGGACTTTATACTCTACCTACGTTTCTTCAGCATCTGAATTCGCTCTATCTGATTATAAACTTCACAAAGGAAATGGACGAAGATCATACTTCACCTTTCTTGATGTTTTGGCAGGAAGGAAAAGCAGATGGAACCTTGGGACACAGTGTCTACTGCAGGCCAATGCATACAGATCTATATCTGCAGGCCACAAGCTGCGATCATCCTGCACAATGCGGTAGTGCTTTACATACGTTAGTTCATAGAGAACATGTGGTATCTGATCCTGAAAGCCTGTTGAGTGAAATACAACATTTGGAGACAGTGTTCTGAAGGAACAGTTATTCTGAGAGACAGATACATAATGCATTCAGACCCAAGTGAGTTCAATCTATGGAGCAAAATGAAGATACGAAGACACTCACCACTTTGGTCTTTTTTCCATATTTTGGTGCCACGTTGTCAAGAATCTGAAGAGTCCTCTGAAGATATGGCATTAAGTGTGTTTTCCAACCGTCTGCAAAACTGAGAAATCTGTTGGGTTCAGTTAAGGATGATCTTGGCCTGAGGAAATGTGTGTACAAGATTCCTTGTCAATGTGGGGCCGCATATATAGGCCAGACATGTTGCACAGTACAAGAACACTGCGATGAACATAAGGATCATACACGCCTTCGTCGACTGGAAAAGTCGGCAATTGCAGAACACTGAATACAGGACATTGCACGATTTATGAAAAGATGGAAGTTTTATCTCCGACATCATCTTTCTGGGACTGCGTCATTACGAAAGCAATACATATCTGTACAGCTGATAATCTCATCAATAGGGATGCGGGATTTCAAGCGAGCACAGCCTGGAACCCTGCATTGGCTGCTATTACAATCACAACACGAAAATCAAGATTTTTTGATAACAGACCCGTCATAACATTATTCTAGCACGGTCTTTGGTGAGTGACGTCTGGCCGCATTTGTAGTAAACGCAGCATACAGCACATGCACAGGAGAGCTGCTCTGCGATTTTTGGTTTGAGTATGGCATCATCTATCTGCATATCATTGCGCATGCGCGATTTCTGCACCTGTGCATTCTAGAAACAAGGCGGCGTCATGCGGATACTGTCATTTGTACCTAGCCACCAGCAAGGTTTAACTACCTGAAGATGTCTGACAGTTGCTCCAAGGAAACTGAACAATAGATTCCCTGTGAGAAGCACCAATGGGCGAATGACACATGGCTTTGGTCCCCTTTATTCCTCACCGTTTATTCGGGGAAGCCAAGGCTCATCAATCATGTTCCAAGCCTCCAACAATTTATGGCGTAGTGTCGACAGAAGGTCTGAATCTGGTACCCCATCTCCAAAGTCTGCGTCCAACTTGGGCAACTGGTCCGCATTTTCATTCCCTGAGATCCCAACATAACTTGGGGTCCAAACAAGGGTGTCCGATCAGTTTCATGAAGGTAAAAAAAGGAGATTTTAGATAGTCAATCAATGGGTGTCGTGGGTGACACTGGTCAACAACCTGCTGAAGACTACTGGAATCGCTGTCAATTGCGAACATCTCTTTGGTACAAAAACCAACATGACAGGGTTCTTGTGGTGGTCACCAATTCTGCAGTAAATACACCGCATATGTTCAGCAAGGAGCACAGTTCATTGACCTTGCACATGCGTATGCAAAACCAGTTTGTTCGTCAACCTTGGAGCCACCTGTGTATACCACTTCTAAGTCCACCAATGCATCAAGGACAGCCAGGAACACCCAGCAAAAAACCATGAGGCCAACAGAGCCCTTCGGTCCAAAGGATAGATCGAGACAGATCAGAGGACAATACGTCCCACAAGGGCACACAAAATTACTCCCAGGCAAGAAGCAACTGTGCAGTCCTAAAGCATCGACAGCATATGATCAGTGCAGCATCGTGACATGGCATCAAGAAGGCACTGACCCGCACACCAATGGAAAGACTGAGGAGCCCTATACCTCCAGGAAGACAGAGTTCAGCACCCCCCGTCAATGCCGACTTAACCCATCACTAGTCAGGCTCAGTTTGGTCTCAGACATCGAGAGCACCAATACTGAGTAATGAGATGATGATTGATGGTACTTAGCCTGCATTCTGCAAGTGGTAATAGTGTGTAAGAGTAATTCAATGTAGGAGGCACGGGAAGCACATCAAGCCCCCTCATAACAAGAAGTGAAGTTATGTTTCTTTCCTTTTTAGAAATAAGATGCATTAATCTGAAAGTGTTAGGTACCAATAATTTTGGATTCCTGCTACTTTCCTTCCTGGCTTGCATCAGTGCTGACTTCAGCAGTAGCCGACAACAGCAACAGTGGGGGGAAGTTGGAATTTAGATGGGACACAGTAGGTACAGTGACTTGACTGATTTTCAGCATTTTTCCGACAAAGCTGAACACTGCACAACTATCCTAAGATATACAAAAGGCTTAAGACACTCTTAGAAGATATATGGCAAGGTCTGAATGGATGGAATTGTCAAAAGGAATGAAACTCAGAATCAGAGCTCTCACCTGTGCTTGATACAGTCATGGACAACAACATAAGGAAAGATTGTTAAGGGTCAACAATAGCCGATATGAAAAGCATAGCTTATGCAGACAACATGATGATATGGGAAGACAACAAGCAGAAACTGGAAGAACTAAGTAACTGGCAGAGGGTAACTGAACACGTTGACCAGAAGTAAGCTTAACAAAAAGTGAGGTAATGAACATAAGCAGGGAAATTAAAAAATGGAGGATCTTTAAGTCGCAACAGGAGAATATCAAAGAAGTAGATTCTTTCAAATATGTAGGAAGTAAGCTAACCAAAAAGGGAAAAGTCAGGGCAGTAATTTCTGAAAGGATAGAAAAATAGCTTAAATTTTTATTATTTTGTACCAGACATAATTAGGAAATGTAAAATACTTGTCAAAGCAGAAATAATGATACAAAAATCATTATTGACCAACTTTGACCTATAAAAGAAACTATGTAGAGAAATAGGCTAAAATTGTTTGGCCACATTAACAGAAAGGGAAGAGAGACTACTACTGTGGAATGGACAATCTGAAAAAAGACCATGAACAAGGTAGACCAAGTGAGGGAGGAAATGACTCAAGAGGATTACAATGGAAGGAAATGCTGAATAATAGACTGGGAGAAAAGGGAAGAGACTTTGTGAATGACCAGCAGGTAGTAAGTTACATCATGGTAATACGTATGTAAACTGGTAGATCCCCACAATGGACATAGGTCTTAACCTCTGCCGGCCCCTCCCCAGCTCTTAAGGTTTCATTGCACTATTATACTGTAATATATCTATCTTTGACAATGAAATACAATTAGAGGAAATGTAATAATTGTGCCAAACAATGGAACAGCAGTACAGTTGGACTCTAAACTGAAATAACAAGAATGAAGAGCTAGAAATCACTAGAGAACATATTTAAAATGTGTGATATTCTCAAAATTATGAGCTGTGGCATAGTAATGTTACTAACTTTCTACTCACCTTTTTAATTCATCTATAGATAAATCCTCAGCAGAGTTTAGAGAAACAACAAAAAGTAAAAGAGCAGAGAACTTCTGAAAATACACATTTACAAAGCTGAATAATTTTAAGGTTGCCTACCACAGCTGCCCAGAGGAATAAATTATGAGCCCCTTCATAACAACCTGGGTAGCAATTAAGAACAGAAAAATCTTAATGACAAACCAGTTCAGCATTTAAAAAATTAGACTGAATCAATACCTCTGCAATACACTTAGAATAACTAAAACAACTAGATGAGAGTCATTTTTCTCTCTTGTGAGAGCATGTAAAGAACCCTCCTGATTAATGTACTATATCCTAAATAAGCTTACTCTTATTTGAAGTTTGTTATCTTTTTCCTATTTCTGGACTTACACCCCTAGTCCAAAGAAGAGTGAATTTTACCATGTAACTTATTATATCCCAATGAATTATTTTGGAGTAATGTGTTGATAAAAAAACTTTACCTTTAATGACTCCTCACATCTTTTCTCACTAAACCTAAAGGCAGCAAACACAGGTCCCAATGTTTAGGAAGCTTTAAACACCTCCAATGCTTATATTCGTTTTATAGTACTGTGTGTGGCACAGAGACTCAAACTCCCATACATCCGACTCTTAATCCTCAGCTAGTCGTAGGACCTTTTCCCATAACTAATCAATTTTAACATCAGCAAATGATGTGTATATAAAAAATGTGAAGTTACCCAATGATTCAAAGTCCACAAACTGTAGGTCATAAACCACCCTTCCCTAATAACTGTCTGTAAATGTCGTCAGAATGCAAAAGGTATAATGACCTCCAATATGTCCATATTTAGAAAAGCGGAGTTCTGAAACCAACATTTGGTTGAGGACAACACAAAAACACCAATCTCCAGGCAGAGATAATTCCCAATCTGGCCAGGAATCAAACCTGGGACCCTGTGATCCAGAGGCAGCAACACTAACCACCAGACCATGAACTGCGGACCTCAGATGCTATGGGGGGGGCATGTGATGAACAAATGTTCAAGTGTTGTCAGAACAATGCACGAATACTTGCTTATCAAATGTGACTGTCAAAAATGTAAAAAAATAAAACCACAAAGCTGTTGTCTGTCAAAACAATCATTTAATGAATACAATGGAAAAGAAGCTACAATATACATAATGATATCAAGAAAGACAATTATAGCATAAAAGCACTAAGTTGTGATAAGTAAGCAAGGTGACAACGCACATGAACTACCACATATGCATGGGATGACTGTTCACAAAACTAATAAACTGCAACCAATGGCTTTTATGAATAAAACAGAGAATGTAATTTATTCTCAGAATCTTGGAGGACATTCCCAAGAAAACAAGTCTGAGATTATACATCACCTGAGAATGTTGCTCAATGCGAAGAACAATCTCAGTTCATAAAACTAGACATGTTTATCTCAAGTTGAGAACATTCTCCAGTTTTTGAAGCGAGTTCTGTAGTTTACTTTGAGCTGAATAAATTATTTTGAGGCAATGTTTTATAATTTTCTTGGTAAAAAATTGAAAGACATATGTTGCTTGGAAGGCAAAAAAGATATATGTAACCCCAAAGAAACACAGAAGAGAGCAACTGAAGGCATATCTACAAGTTGAACAATAAAACATTATTTGACTGGCAAACTTACTTCATGAAGAAGAAGGGGGTGACATTTCAAACAAAATTAAAATTGAAACATTTTTGTGCTATTTAGCAGATCCAGGTTTTTCAGACTGGTGCAGAAGACTTGCATGTACACCTGACAACTCAGCCACAGACATTTTCAGATGTTGGTGGTTTCTCACAGCATAAATCATTTATTTTGTTATGTTAGAAATAAGCAGGCAGACAAGAAAAATTAAAGCTGGTTTATTACAAGCCTAGAGATCTATTTACGGTAAAGAAACCGCTTGTCATATTTAACCATTACATAATGTGTTCACCTAACTTCTTCAATAACAAAAAGTTTCCCCACATGCTGACAATTGGGTAACATAAAAAAAAGAAAAAAATTCCATTCACATGAACTATTCAAAATCATTTACGCATAAAATCTAAGCATAGTGAAACACTTCCAGAACATGTTGATGCAATTTGAGCTGTATGAAATTTCTGAGGCAAGTATCAGGAGATGGGAAACAGTGACAAATACAAATCTATGAGGTTTATTTTCACAAACTGAATGAAAACGCTGATGAAATGTGTACTTACAATTCTTGCAACAAATAGTGTCTTGAATGGATCACCTGTTGCAGTAGCAATACTGTGAGGATCCCCTGAAAAAAATTGCACAAATGAGTTATGAAAATAATTGTTTCTTAACCCCCCCCCCCCCACACACACACACACGTTTTTTGGTAACTGATCACATCTAACACTAAAAAATAACAAAATCCAGTAATTTAATCACATCAAATAAAATTTGTTGACTACACATACAATTTGCACAGTGGAGTAGTTTTAGCAAAGGTATCTGGTTTTACATATCTGATTGAACATGCATGTTTTTTACACAAACGCAGGAAGATTTACAAATTTCTAGCCCACGGATTTTAATACTTTGCAAGTAAAGGTTCCAAACAAATAGCATCAGTTTTGAACTGTATACTATATTTCTGTTTATTAGTTGACCACACTGTTGTGATCAATTTCAATTTCCACACATTTCCGACTTTCTCCATAGTGTCTAGCCATGGACCAGTTTACCACTGCACAGGATGAGCTAATATTGAGAACACTTTATTAGAATGAAGAAAGTTATTGCATAACTGTGAGAGTTTCTGTTATTCTAGAACACAATGAAGCACCGAATGAATCAACAGGCCACAGACTTATTGTGAAATTCAATGTTATGGGTCCAACAGTGAAATGTAATGGGTTCTGGGTGCCCTCATTCTCACGGATCTGTGAGAAACACTGCAGCAATTGATGACAGTGTGGTTGTCAATTCAGTGAAGTCTGCTCTTTGCTGTTCCCGAGAACTGGGCACAGAATATGCTTCAATACGGCAAATTCTCACATAGTACGATCTCCATTACCATTCGCACAGAATTCAGTTAACACAGCAGCTGAAAGAAGCTAGTTATGAGAAGAGACAACAATGTGTTGACTGGTTCCTGATAAAGAGTTCTATGAGAAGCGTTATCACCTTTAGTAACAATGTGCGTTTCCATTAGGAAAAATGAGAATAAACATGGAAGAATTGAGAATAAACAGAACTACTGATTCTGGGAGCCAAAATCCAGCGTGGTTCAAGAAAGGGAAATGAATGCAGCCACAGTAAGCGACAGTTGTGTGTGGATTTGTGTGGACAGCATCACTTGCATTTGCTTTTTAAAAGATGGCCACCTCCTGTGATTTTTCTTTAAGGTTACCTCAAATCATTGGTGTACATCAATAAATAAGAAAGCAGCCAAGAGTTAATGGGTCTTTTTGGGCAGTCATCGTGAATTTCAGAGTTCTTGCTTGACAGCACAGAAGAGGAGGTCAAATGCCAGGGATTTTCCACGTTTCAAGAGAGAATGGAGGTGAATATGCTTGGGTATTTTTTTAATGTGTTTTGAAAACAAAGTTTGTAATTTGGAATACATCAAAGCCATTATGTTTTTTGAAGGACCCTATGGGAGCCTTTTAAGAGAGGATATATCAAAATGTCACAGTGAATTTCTTTGCTGTCTTTGAAAGGCTGAGAATCAGTGAATAATTATTGCAGTAAAAGTGAAAATCTCAGTTCACTTCATGAAAATTATTTTTCCTTATAAATCTTAATGTCTAGATGGCATTTACATAAGACAATTAAAATATTATGACTGGCTAGATCTGATTGTAAGTAACAACCACCTTCAGATCATGTAAATATTAAAGGTAGTTTGAAAACAAACAAGATGTAAGAGTAATGGTATTCATGTAGTGACAGGCATTTGTGTAGAAAGCAACATGAATTAAAAAAGGCATGTCATTGCATAATCACTGGTACATTCACTTTACGTTCAAACTGCCTTTTAATTAATATGTGGACAATCTGAACATGACTGTTACTTACAACCAAAACTACCTACTAGCAGTATTTTAGTTGCCTTACGTGAATGGGACCTGGCCATTAAAAGATTCTGCTATTTTTTAGTTATTAGAGAACGCTTTCTACATTCCTGATAATGTCAGGCTTTATTAACAGCTTACCATGTGAACATTCTGTATATTTTACTTCATTTGGGTCACTTTTCATTCTAAGTGGCACTAAACATCTGTAATAAATTCTGGCAATTTTTTCTGAAATTTTAAGTAGCTTCATCTCTCCATGTATTCCATGTACTTGGCTTAGGAAGATCTAATTGAGAAATTTTAACCTAACAGCTTGTTTATAAAGCCTGTAAGTTTTGTCATTTTTGTGTTCCTATAACATCAGGAATTACCACAGAATAACTACACCAACCACAGGGAAGAACAATTTGGGCTCAAGAGCTATATAAACCCAATTTCAAAGAAGGAATGTGTTGGCAGTTGTAAATACCACTAAACCAGAAGTTTAATTATTGATTGTGAAGTACTAACAAATTCAGGGTTGCTCTAAGTTTCCCCAAGTGAAATCACTGATATTTCCGTGATTTCCAGACAAGTGTTAACGTTTTTCCCAGAAAAATTCAGTGGTCTCAAGAGTGAGTAAAGATGTAAGTTGACAAAAATGTAGTGACTTCTGTATATCAAAATCAGTGAACAAAAAGCTTAAGTACTAACATCAAAATCTTTTGTAAAGAATTTTATTTAGACGGAGAAAGCAAGCCAAATGGTATGTGTTTTTCATTAAGACAACTGATGCAATTTTATTTCAATAAAACAAAATACATTTGGTGACTAAAATACACGCTTCCTTCGAGTCGCGAGACAGATTTAAAATACTTTCACTGACTTCAAAATTAATCTCCGACAAAAGTAGGCCTCTTGAAAGAAGAGTATAAGGCGGGAAAAAGTTGCATAAACCAGCACTATAGGCAACCACAAATAAAATGTTGGTTCTACTACTTTCGTTATTGTCAGTTAATACCCATAGTGAAACGTCTTATTTTAGAGGTATTGTGTGTGCGCCTGCTTAGCTGTGTGGTAACATATTTGCCTACGATGAAGCAGGCCCAGGTTTGATTCCTGGCTGAGATAGAAATTTTCTCCACTTGTGTACTGGGTGTTGTGTTATTTCATGATCACTGACACACAAGTTGCCCAATGTGACGTCACCTAAACGAAGACTTGCAACCCAGTGGCAGAAATTCCCTCGATGGGGCCTCCTGGCCATCAGTGTCAAATGATCATTTCATTTTACAGGTATTGTGATTTTTCTTGCAAGAAAAGTGTGTACATACCATACAAAGCACCAGTGAGTGCCACAATTTTCTTCTTAACGTCCTACTTTCTAATGTATGGACTACTTTCGAAGTGCCAAAATTTACTAGAATAAATAAAATGTCTATAAAATGTTACACTCTACAGTGTACTTGGGATGAGACAGTCTTAATTCCTGAAATCCATTACCTGTGGCGTATGGCCTACTTAGGGGCAATGCAGTGCTGGGTCCTTGACGAAAATCTGCCACGTTACACCACACAGAGACAGGCTCGACCTGTGGGCAGATCGGTGACACTAGATCCAACAGGTAGGGCCTGCACATCAGTGGGAAATGATGGGCTTCAGATCAGCAGGCCCAATTCGTTAAAGATACCCACAGAAATGGCCTGTGGTTTTGACCCATCATGGATGTCCACTTGTGTGGACAGCCATTCATGTTTGACAGACACCACAATGATTAAAGAAACCACAGTGATCAATCCCATCAACAGATACCTTGCGCAATATTCTGAGAATCAATACTAATGAGGATAGGTAGCAATTCACCACGAAGATGATCACTGAGCCGCAGACAGGCACATAGAAAAGAATCACACTCACAAATTTTCAGCCATAGCATTTGTCAGAAAACGAGGGAGCACACATACTTTCACCCAATCACTCAGACAACTCGAGCTCACATGACTGCTGTCTCTGGCTGTTGTGTCAATTGTCTAAGAATCAGATTCAAACCACTCCTCTCAGCTTTCTGCCTCTCGTTGGCAGCTGCTTGGCTAGTGACAAGACAGACAACACTGACTATAAGCTGAGGGGAATGGTAGGAAGGGGAGAAGCAGTAAGAATGAGGGCATAGGGAAGCAGTGCATATACTCAGATGTGCCCAGCCAGCAACAATGTGTGACATCTCAGTAAACAAACCATTTCCTCTACTGAGAGACGAGATTTTTTCAAATTTCCCTGATATTCCCTGATTTCCAGAACTTGTGGCAACACTGAAATTATTAATAGAAGAAATGACATAACGCAGAAGCAGACCTCTAAGGAGGTGAGATAGGGTTCTGCAGAAATATAGGAACATGCAAGGTAGTACTGAGCCCTTATAAGCATTTGCAGATTTAGAAAAATACTTTTCTAAATACAGACACATACACTCTCTGAAATAATCAGTGTTGAAATCACAAAGTACAGGTGGCAAGTGATTATCTACTAATAGAACAGAAGTCAAATTGCAGTTCTAAACATATTTCACACGAGGAAAAAATTACAATACACAAAACATTGCATAACAAGTAGCACCAAGCAAGGGCATGTTAAGTACATAGATATGACAGAAGATATGTGATAATTAAAATAAACAGTTATATAGAATGCACTCAAGACAATTAAACTGTACATATCTGGGTATGAAATATACCTAACCCGAACACATGCACAAAGAAAAAACTCAGTAAAGCACTCGTGGCTGCAGCATTGCGGTCGCGAAGTGGGGCTGAAGCAGTTTCAGGTAAGTTTTTACAGCCGGATGATAATTTATGGATTTATAGTTTTAGCTTGACGATGTCCACTATGGACAAATGGAAGGTCGTTTGGTTACCCCGATTGAAACCTATGGAAACACCAAGCTACATTCTTCTCGGCTACTTCCTTCAGGGTGGCTAAAATGTGTTTCCTACAGTAGAAGGAACATTTTGAATGTTCAATTTGACCTCTTTACAGAAGATGTCCCAATCTATTTTTCTAAAATTCCATCATTTTAGTTTGGTCATTTTAAGGACTGGCACTTTAAGGCCTATTGTGAGGCAGACATGCTTCTGCTGACGCTTAGGGAAACTGTTTAACACTTTACAGCAAAAGGGTATTGTGCTGTCAAACTGGTCTCTAATGATGAAACAAGAGGTCCAAGTAGAAAGTTTTGCTGCCTTTGGCATCATATAGTAGGTACAGGCTGTTAGCTTCCACCCATTCCACCACTGTCTCACCATCACTGTTCGATGCCTATCCCCAGGCAGTATGATGGCTGTTGAAGTCATCTATGTTTACGGCAGAGTGAGGCACAGAGGTGGTGATGTTATCAGGCCATATTGTGTAACTACATGATGTTTATATTTTGGAGTTGAGAGTTAAGACTTCCAGGACATCTTCAGTGCAAACCACATGCTCTGCACGACATTCAGTTAGATAACCTTTTACGTAGCTTGCCGAACCATGTGCGCTAAGAAGGCATAGTTCGCTATCTTGCAAATTGCAATACTTGCCCTGTTATTCAGCTCTTTGGCATTTTTTATATGGAGCTCCTGAAGGCAGATGATGCCAGTGCACTCCTCCTCGGCAATTTATGCAATGCACTCACCCCTTGATATAAGACATGCCTTCACAATTCAATTTTAACAACTGGACTGAGGGTCTATTTTAGTTGAGTGGCTACATGGGTGACAACTTTTCCTGCAGTTCATTTAGGATGTAAAATGGTCTGATTGTTGTTCTCTTCCTTACACTCAGCAGGCAATGAAGGAAACTGACAAGAAATGTTGAAAGGAAATTAAAGTTCAAGGAGAAGAAACAACTTTGCAGTTTGCCAATGATATTCTAATCTGTCAGATGCCAAAGAACCTGGAGGGTCAATTGCGCTGAATTGAAATGTTCTACAAAGATGTTTTTGGTGAACATAAATAAAAGTAAAATAAAGGTAACAGTGTACTTTACTTTAGTCGGGTGATTCTGAGGCAATCAGAATGGGAAATGAAATAAGAAGAGTCTTGCTAATGGACCAGCAAATAAATGATGGTAAGAATAAACAAGAACGGAAACAGAAGACTAGCATCAGCAAGAAAAGCTTGCCTGGAAGAGAAATTTGTTACAATGGAATATAAATGTGTAATGAAGTCTCTTCTATAAGTACTTATCCAAAATTTAGCCATGTATGAAAGCAATTTGTGGATGGTAAGTTATACAGACAACATGAGGACACAGGTTACGGTGAGAGCAATTGCCTGTGTGCACTTTTGGTAACTTAGATATGCTTCAAGTTGTCATTTGCAGAGATGTAATTTCAGCAAATGGTTGCAAAATGTCTGACTTTCTCTGGAGAAAATTGGCAAATCAGCTGAAAAAGCTCAACAAGCATGATTCAGTTGGACAAAAGTTGTGTTAATAGTTACGTAGAACACGAAAACAAATGGTTCTATTGCAGTTACAGAAACAACGGACTGGACAATGTGAGGATGTGAGCAAGTCATAACACTAACAGCAGCTCTCTTGAAGCCGCCCCTCTTAAAATTCTGAGGATCAGCTAACACAATTTATGTTAAACAGCAAGTCAAACATCTGAAGCTTAATGAATAGTCAAGTGGTGTCTGCTAGTGGCCAGTGGCTTTGAGCCTTACCAGCTACAACAGCCAACTGGTTTGGGTAGAGAGTTTTTACTGCTCTGGTAATATTGTCATCAGACTGAAAGAAGAATTGCACACTTCTACTCATGAAAAGATTCTCACTTCAGCAGAATGCAGCTGGTCTATTAGAAAATCTCATCAGAATTTTAAGATTGAGACAACGATTTTAACATTTGAAAATTTAAAAAGGCACAATAGCGGCATGTTGGCTTTTCCTTCGCTAGCTCAACAGCTACTATCAACATCACAAAACCAACAACTGAAACAGGAAAAACTGGAATCTGACACTTCCGTTGACCCATACAGGTCAACCATAGTTGATGATAAAAAAAACTGCTATAAATAAAATCAAACCCCACCACCCCCCCCCCCCCGAAACACCACAACTCGCGTAGAATAGATGGAAAAAAAAGACTACTTACCACAAACAAATTCCGGCACTACACACTAGGATGCCCCCCCCCCTCTCTCTCTCACACACGCACACATGCGCGGAAAAATCTAAACCACCCACAACCTACCAACCCTAACCCGCCCCCCCCCCAAAAAACAAAAATCTGTCAACAAATAGAAACCACAAAATAAATGGAACTCAATCACACATTACAACTAAAAACAACTGCAATAAAAAAGATCGTCTCCAACATTAATCATTAAATGACCCCCCAACCCACCCACCTAAATCCACAACCATTACCCACAGCCCCCCCCCCCCCCCCCCAATAACAACCCCCTCAACTAACCACCCTTGGCCTGTACATCTTACTCACTGCCCTCCAATAAACACTAAATTAATACAATAATGCCCAGGGACGCTCTTCCGCCAGCAATATTCATCTTAAGGAGATCACAGGTTAGAAGAGTGCCTCTTCCCCCTCCCTACG
The DNA here is from genome assembly GCF_023864275.1 of Schistocerca cancellata. NCBI lineage: Eukaryota > Metazoa > Arthropoda > Insecta > Orthoptera > Acrididae > Schistocerca > Schistocerca cancellata. The sequence continues at coordinate 322,032,350 of NC_064630.1, read as the reverse complement.
AGTGATTTAACCACCCCTCCCCCCCCCAAAAAAACCCTCTATTGTATTAGTATAGACCTCAGCTTGGTAATGTTTAAACTAACTATGGTTTACTACTGAATGATCATAACCTCCCTTCCCCAAAACCCTGTTTGACAAAAAAGCATCTAACACCATGAAACACCCCTGTACATACTCTGCAATTAACCCGACCAATTCCTCCTAGTACACCCCTCCTAAACCCTGAAAACACAATCAGCATACCCACCCCCAAAAATAACAGCCCCCCCCTCCACAGCCATAAATCAACTGGAGACTTACCCCTCCCATACTTCCACTTCCCAAACTGCTTCGTCTATCTCAAACACTACCCCCTGCCCACGCAACTTACCCCTATACTTCACATACTCAGAACATTCTTCCCTACAAAAAGAAAATCAATCTAACACCACCCTCTCTCCCACTCCATTCTCAAGCACACAAAGTAATAGAGGACCTATAACAAGAGTAGCATGTCACCAAAACAATCTCTCATGGCCTACCTAGATTTCTCGAACCAGGTATTGTATGTTGCGCCAAAGGTTGTCCTTTGGACACTGCCACATGTACCCGTCCCTGGTACGAGACGTCGGAACTCTCGTCAATCTCATTTTCCCCGCACTTCAGAGTCTCTTCTATCATCCAAACATCTGCAGAAACTTAGTCAACGACATGATGTCCTCCCCATCTGCGTCCACAACATCGCACTATTTAACTTTGTTGTCATATCCATATCTAACAAAGGAAGCCACACAATAAATTAAATGCCTTACCACACCACAAACAGCAAACCAGTAAAACCTATCGAAAATGCAAACACAAATGAAAAAATTTAACTGATAACTCGCTGAAACCAGTTTCAGTCCTTCAGTCACTGACACTGCCAACAACTCCACTCTGCCACCACCAAAGCTAAAATAAACCCAACACACACACACACACACACACACACACACACACACACACACACACACAAACTAAACTCCACACTGTAATACGACAAGACAACATCTACAAACACAACCAACTCAACCAAAACTCCGCGCCGTAATGACATCACATACTGCAACACCATTACATAATCGGTCAAAGCAGACGGGTGGAATCATACACCTCCGTTGATCCACGTTATGCAGAGGACACACCTTCCATTTGTTTGTAATTTATGTTCAATGTATGTAAACTAAACACATCAAAATACTTGGCTTTGTCTAATGTTTTCTAGTTTTAGGTTTTACAACATGGTGTTTCAATGTGACACCAATATAAAGATTAGGCTATGCTACAGGTTGACAATGTTTATTTAGCAATCACATTCATTGGCTCTGCTTACTCACAACTGAATTTTGTTTTCTCAACATAACCTACCTCGAACAACACTACAAATCAGTGTCACCAGAATGAACATTTCAGGTGGATACAATACCACACTAGTCGTAAAGAACCAACAAAAACTGCTGGCCAATCTGGACACCAAATTACTGAAAATTTTTCTTTGGCACCATTTGGTAGAACTCCAAAAAGTTTTCAATACAGGCCCAAAACATGACTTGTCACCTATGGTATAGGATCACAATATAAAGTTAAGAACACTAAATGCAATTTACCGTTTCACTATAAATTCTGTCATAATATTTAAGTTCTTGTGTTGTGTTATATGACAATTTATGAACACAACAGTTTTAAAACACTGGGTTTATGTCTCAATGTAAGCCTTACTCGAAAGAGACTGTCTAATTTATTAGCTAAGTCTGTTGGGCATAGGCAAAAGCAGTGGGACATGTCTGTATGAACTAGACAATACGAAATGGACAAGCTTAATAATGCAAACATATATGTGAGCATAGTGACCTCACAAAGGAGTCAGGTATAGAATTGCTACTGCTTCACAATAAAAATTGTTGTGTGCTGAAACTTCAAATTTGTTCATTAATCTCCGGAAGACACTTTAACAACAAGGAGAAACAAACACTGTGGGCAGGAAAGCTAGTGACTTTCTGAAATGCACGCAGCAGGGCAGGATAATCATACACCAAATATTAACTTTAAAATTCTAAAACATATTCCTTGGAACCAAGAATAATCAGTATGCTGATGTGATGTAAAAATAAAACAACTTCTAAAAATCAAGAAGACTACTAATGAGTAAATAGTGTAAGTAGGCCTACATATTTAAATGATACTAACACCATACTGATACTACTATACTGATATATTCTACACTGATACTTTTATAGTTTAAAAATTTAGTAGTTCCGGATCTTGATGAAGTCTCCGTAAATTATATTTTATCATTTCCTTACCAAGAACAAAATGGGAGTCAGAAAAACTAGTAACTCAATGACTTTGTTAAAAGCAGTTTTAAATTTAAGAATACTGATATTAATAAATTTTGCTTAGAGCAGCACTTAGAAGAATGTGGGACAGAGACTTTGATAATAGGTCCTTTATAATAATAGCCATATACAGAGCACCTTCATGAAATTTCAACCTGTTTATAAGCAGTCTTAAAGACTTATCATCTCACCCAAAATTAAAAAAAAAAAAAAACAAAGAACTAATGGTTGCTGGTGATTTTAATATAGATGCCCTGAAAAACACTGTCAGTGAATAATTATGAAATCAGTTTCATTGTCATTCAATTTAATTTCTACTGTAAATTTCCCAACTAAGGTATACAAGTGTTCTAAGACTGCCATTGATAATATCTTTATAGACAATTCTAGGCAACTAAGCCACATTACAAACCAGTAGTAAATGGGCTATCTGACCATGACATGCAACACCTAACATTAAATTTGAAAACTGTCGGGGTAAAACATCTATCAGAACTGAGTACAGAATGCCAATAAAACAGTCAAAAACCGAGAAATTTAGGAGATGGCTCAAAGAAATTAATTGGATGGATGTTTACATTCATTAATAAAGTTAGCACCTTATTTTAAAATTGTTTTCCCCTGACAGTAACCCAAATTAAGCAGATAACACAAGGGATAAAGATATCATGTGAGACAAAAAGGAAACAATCTTATATGTAGGGACACCTTCGATGCTAGCATTATAGCTCATTGCAAAAGTTACTGCAAAATATTGAAAATTCTCCCGAAATCTAAACACCTCCATTATGGGAAGAAGATAAATACATCCAGCAATAAAATAAAAACAATATGGGATATAGTTAAGTCACAGACAGGTAGGATCATAAATTAGGAGGAACAAATAGCTCTAAAAATAAATGAAACCATGGTAACAAACACACGTGTTGCAAACCATTTAAACAAGTATTTTGTCACTGTTACCGATAGCATGGGGTTGTCAGGTTCAGTAAATTATGCAATGGAATATCCGAGACCAGTGCACACAAGCAATCTCAGTAAAATGGAATCGACACTTACTTCATACAAAGAAATAGAATCCACCATAAAGTCCTTGAAATCAAAGCATTCCTAGCGGTTATGATAACATATCAACAAAGTTAATGAAAGAGTGTTCATGTTAGTTTAGTCATATCTTAAGTTATTTGTGTAATCAATCACTTATCACAGGAACATCCCGGACTGGCTTAAATATGCTGAAGTTATACCTCTCCACAAGAAAGGGGACAAACAAATGCAGTCAAATTACCAACCAATCTCACTTTTGCCAACTTTTTCAAAAATCTTTGCAAAGGTTATCTTCTAATGTCTACTTAAGCACCTTAGTGAAAATAACATACTGTCAAAGTCACAGTTTGGGTTTCTTAAGGGTTCTGATATTGAGAGGGCCATTTACACTTACAGCGAAAATGCCCTTCATTCATTAGACAACAAATTAGAGGCAACTGGCATAGTCTGTGACCCATCAAAGGCTTTTGACTGTGAATCATGGCATTCTTTTAAGTGAATTAAAATAATATGGCATCTCTGGTAGTGCTGCAAAGTGATTTCAGTCGTATCTTACTAATAGAAAACAAAGGGTGTCATTACATATCACTTCAGCAGTAGGCAATCAGACAACATCTGGCTGGGAAGAAATTACATGTGGTGTTACCAAGATTCCATACTAGGTCCACTAGTTTTTCTTGTGTATATTAATTACCTGTCATCTGTTACATTACCAGATGCCAAGTTTGTCTTATTTGAAGATGATACAAACACTGCAATAAACAATAAATCAAATATAAATTCAGAAAGGGCAGCTATCAAGTGGTTCATAGCCAATTCACTGTCATTAAACTTTGAAAAGAACCACTGTATGCAGTTCAGAACTTCCAAGAGATTTCCTTCTAGTGTGAGTATAAAATATGAGGACATGGAAATGGGAGAAGTTGAGAGTGTAAAATTCTTGGGATTACAACTTGATAAATTTAGTTGGGAGCGACATACTAACGAACTTCAAAAGCGCCTAAACAAGTCTGTGTATGCAATGCAAATGATGTCAGACATAGAAGATATAAATATAAAAAAATGGCAATATTTTGCCTATTTTTCCTCCATTATGTCAGATGGTATATTCTGGGGTAACTCGAGAAACAATTCTGAGAGTACAGAAGTGTACAATAAGAGTAATGGGTAGTGTAAATCCAAGAACATCATGTCCAAACCAATTCAAAGAATTGGGCATACTAACCACAGCTTCTCAGTATATTTACTCCTTCCTTAAGTTTGTTGTAAATAATACATCTCTTTTTTCCAACTGTTGAGGGTACAGTATAAATGCTAGGAATAAAAACAATATACATAGACTTAAAATCACTTACTCTTGCCCGAAAATAAGTCCAGTATTCAGCAACACACATTACCAGTAACCATTAATAGGTTAGTTTCAGACAAGACACAATTTAAACATAATTTAAAAGAATTATCGGTGGCCAACTCCTATTCCATCCAAGAATTTCTCAACAAGTGCAGTAGACCATCATAATGAAAATTTATTATACTTCAATTTTTGGCAATACTTGGTTGTAACAGCCAAGTAAAGTAACTACCTACCGTGTGAATGATGGCTGTATGGAAAACAGATCTAAGTCTGTAAATAATGGAAGTTTAATTTTAATTCATGCACATAATTTTACTGGTTATTGACGGAGGATCATTAAAATTAATGAAACTCAAGTTCTTCTAATCACATTTTTGGAATGTGTTTATCTGACATGTTCCACTCCCAGCAGGATCCCGTTTGTGGGGCTATGGAATGAATAATCTAATCAAAACCAGGGGGTAGGCCTATGGAAAACATGTGAATGAAGTGAATAAAGAAATCTGTTACTGGCTAAGTTCACATATAAACAAAAACTGAGTAGACACTCTCCTAAATTCCACAATGAAATTTACAAATTTAAATATTCACTTACAAACAGCTATCTCTTGCTCTAATTTGTAGGCAACTTGTTCAGCACGTTCTCTTCTCCGGCGCTCCAAACGCTCTTCTCTGGTTTCCACTCTAGTAGGGGGTGGGGTGTCTTTGGGATCCTGAGGAAAGTTTTTCAAAACACCAAATATGAGATATAGAACACCCAAGTGCTTGCAGGACTGTCTACATACATGAGCGCATAACTGCCTTACCTCAAAAAACTGCAAAAAATTTCCAACACCAATGTATCCCCTGTTTTTCTTCTCATGTGGCAATTTATCAACGGGTGGTAGATATGGGACGGGATCACGAGGAGCAAAGAGTGCTAACAAATTTGGTGGCAAATACTGCGTCATTGCTGTGTAGGTGACGAACTCAACAATACCACAAATTAATATGAACACGGGTTCTTCACCGACAGAGGTAAAATTGTCAAATTAACATCACATTCGCAAACACGACTTCTCAACTACCACCAACATGAAAATGGCCGCCTATCCATGAATACCAACACTTAAGTGATCTCTGAAGGACGCCGAAATCGATCATTGCAAAGATAACTTCCACAGATATAAAGAATTTCTTTAAATGTACTTAATTGATCTCATTCATATGCCATTTACTCGTTTCAGTGTAATAGGCGATACTTTACAAACATATTTCAGCATTTTTGTTATAAATAGTCATTAATGTCCGTTGCAAAGTGCACGTACCTCTCACCTAGTAGCTCAATTAACGAAGACCAAAACAGGTGGATAAGGGGGAAAAAATAGCCTAGTTGCATATTCTTGTACAGTGCCAGGATGATATGATCTGAACGACATACTAAAAATCCTGACCGGAGCGGTGTGAGCGTTTGGGTGGGTGTGGGTATAAATGTAACTTTTTAAGGTTTTTCTCGAATTACTCGAGGACCGCGGCCTCTAGGGAAAATGTTTCTCAGTGTAAAATTAAACTGGATTAAAATTCCTACAAAAAAGCTCCTATTCATTTTTTCTCTACGACTAATAGTTTCGCAGATTAAAAATGTTAATCTAACCGTATAAAATTAATGTTTATCTTTAAATAGAGTGAGTTAAAACAAATATTAAATTTATGTACCTCATCTAAACGCAGTAGGGCTGTACAAAAGGATAAATTGTGTTCCAGTGGTGTATCAAAGTGGAGGAGGGAGATGTGTGTGGTAGAAGCATGAAGGAAGGTACGTCATAGGTCAGCAAACTGAAGATCGAGCAGGAGATTCCCCACTCTATCTACTACACTAAGTCAGAGTAAGCAACTGCAGGGTGTTTCAGGAGGTTATATGAGCCCTCGCAGTATGGTTTTCTTTTTGGGGATTGATGGCACAAAATATGGACACAGTTCTTAGACTACAGGAGAGAACTGTAAAAACAATAACTAGAAACAGTCATTGGACACATTGTAAAGAACTGTTTAAAAACTGAGTATCCTTATGGCACTATTACACCAAGTGAGACATCAACTGCCATATTTCACTAACATTTCTCTATATAATCATGGAAGAAGAGGTAATTTGCATTTTCTTTTACCAAGGAAAGAAAAACCATTGTCACAAGAAATTACTAAATAACATCTGTTTAAGAAAGTTGCTGAAACATTCTTCATAAATGATGCATAATACACAATTAAAATTTACTTAGAGGATTCAGAGTAATGGTCAATGATGAAAGGAGATAACAACACATCCAGTCACAATAAGGTAATATGTGTACAAGCAAACCATGTGTCTATATCTCTAATACATGATAGTAGTGTCTTGTTATTCTTCTGAGTTCAAAATCTCGCTCGTCATGACGCGGGGCTGACTCAGTTTGTCAGGTAGATTGAGGGGAAGACAAGAAGGTGTGTATTAAGCACAGTTGCAGGCCTAGAGCCTGTTTTCTGCATGTATTACATTTGGTCCAAGGGGTATAGCGGTATGTTCTTTGTCCAGGAGTCATCAGAAGGTGCTCTTAATATGTGCAGTGATGAAGAGCAAAACTATGAATTACAACATAAGTTATCTGAAGCAAATGGTGCGTACATTGTAAGAGATATAGAATCGCTGACCAGAGAGCAGTGTTGACTGCAGTACGAGCTGTGTAACTGTAGCAGTTAGTTGTTGCTAGTCGCTAGTCTGAGGTGGTCTGCACTTGTCTGCAGTCTGCTCTGGTTGGGAATCTGGAGATGGAGTATTGTTGTATAAGGTAAAGAAGCAGCATCTCGCATATCTAGTAATGTATCTGAACTGTCATCCAAATGTTTTAAAAATGTCGTAATAATAATTTTGGTAATATAAAGTAATTTTTTTTTTAAAAAACATTCATTTCAAAAAATCAGTTGCTTCCTTTCACAAATCACAAATATATAAGCCAGCATTGCACGGAGCTGTGCCGGAAAAATGTTAAGTAAGAGCAGATATATTCGCCGTTTTTATTGAGGTAAGAATTTTTGCTTTTTATTCAGAATGATCTTACAAGGCCACGATGCAGCACTGCTGTCGTCGAAATTTTACCAGGTTACTGAATTTATTTTTTTATTATGAGGCTTAGGAATTTTTCTGTTTTGTGCTTACATTAAATGAGAAAAGAATTTTGTGGGTACATTAAATGGGAACCAGTTTTGTTCTGAGGTCACACAAAAATAAGAGAATCGCTATCCATATTAATTATTATTAATTTCAATTTAATTTTGTGGGGAAGTTATGCTATTATTATAATTACAATTTTTAAATTTTTGTGTGGAGGTTACACTTGGCGTGAATATTATTTATGTTCACATTTTCTGTTGAGACGTTGTGGTGAATAATTTTATGTGTGGGGAGGTTACACTTGGCGACATCCGGCCAGGATCGTATTTCTTTGTGAATCTCTGAGAAGTAATCAAATATCTGCTCTTATTTACTTAAATGTAGTTTGCATCTCGCGCAATGCATTTACTAATTTGTCACTTTTCCTTTCACAGATCATCGGCAATTTATTGCTCTTTGTTGTAATTGTGTTTGTTCCATTTTTGCTTTGTCTTGGTTTCATTTTTGTGCTTATTTTTTTTGATTTGTGAAAAATGCCACGAAAAACTGTTAACAGTACATTGCGATGTGCAATGAGTGAAATAGCCGACTCAAATAATTTGACCGATAATAATTGCGACACTCAGTGTAATAATGATAATCGTCCACTTACAGACAATCAGTGCGTACCAATCACTAACATTGATTTTGATCATAATGATGAGCAAACAAATGCAATTATGTCCAGAGTAAATGTAACAATTGATGACACGGCGCATTCCGATTCAATGAACGGTGCCATATGACACACCTGGTTTGCAAAATTTGAATTGTGAACAGATAAATTTTTCTCACGAAGATGAACAATGTAGTTAAAATACGTCAGATTTATTTGATTCCAAGGTAGTGACCCACAATGCACATCCGATTGGCAAACCTTTTCAAGAATTGCAGAATGACCAAATGGTAACAGAAAACGTGACAAATGCACATACACCAACACACAGCATAGAAAATAGAGTCGCTAATTTTGGCTTGGATCAAATTATGGCAGTATTGCTACAGTCGATTGAAAAACAAGACAACAATCACAAACAACTTAGTGAAAATCTCAAACAACAAATTAATGAAATTAATGAAAAACTAGACAACAATTCCAAACAGTTGAATGAAAAACACGACCACCTACATGAACAGAACAAACAACTTAGTGAACAGATTACAGCCATTGCCGCGCAATGTCATGATACTAAAGAAGAATTACGTGAAGAAATTAAGGCTTGTGCTAGTAACAGTAGTGACGAAATTAGATCTGTTGCACAAGAATTAAGTAATACACAAGCAGACACAACAGAATTACTTAGTCACGAAATTAGTGCTGTCGCTAAACAATGCTCTGAAAACACAACACAGTTACGCGAGGAGTTTAAATTAATGTCAGCAGAACTTTCACGCACACTGGATGCAAAAGTAGACTCGAAATTTGAGCAACAGAACAGCCAAATTGACGAACGTTTTAATCACCACCTACAAAACAGTGAAACGGGTTACCGTAAATTTATACAGGAACAGAATAAAGTAAAGCGACAAGTCATGGAAACAATTACTGCACAGAGACAGGAAGATAAGCGTAAATTGTTTACGAAAGCAAAAACATACGTAGACAACAATATTGCTACAGTATCAGACGAAATTAATACTATCAAACGGTTGAACACCGAATTACATGATGAAATCTCTGATCTTGAAACACAAACAGACACACACACAGTAGACTTTCAGACAGTGACCGACAGACTTGAACAATTAGAACTGATACAGGATCCCGATGCCATCAAAGCAGACGTTAAAAAATTGAATGAAACCACACGTAAAATACAAGAACAAATTAATGCTTGTGAGACTAAAAACGACGATCAGGTAAAAATACTGACTGAAAAATATGATGAATTGGCCAGTCGTGTTGATGTTATCGAAAGTAATAATGACACCATATCAGACGATGCGTCACCTGTTTTGTTTAATCAAACACCCGAATTCCAAAATTTACAGCAGACAATCAGTGAGATAGGTTCGTCCAATAATAAATTACGTAGAAAATTGTCATCTTTACAGCACGAAGTGACGGAAATGAAAAATATTTCAGCCTTTAACACATCACAGCAGACGCCACTTTGCGAACATTTATCAGACTCACACAGCCAGTATAATTTAAGTAATTTACAGAGAGTACGTGACTTACATTCCTAACAGTCACAGACAAATAGATTTTCATACAATCCTGAACCTGTTCAGACATACAGAGACGATAATTTTGATTACAAACATTTTCTATCTGTGAGAAAATTTAAAATATTTAAAAATGACAGAGCACAGGTACACGCTTTGGACTGGATACGATAATTTGCTTTTCTATTTTCATCAGCATTGCCTGTAATGCAGAAACTAGCATTGGCTTGGATACAACAATTTGTTTTTGAATTTTCACTGGCTTTTCCTGTAACGCAAAAACTAAAATTTATTTGCAGCGCGTAATAGACCTCAGGGGATTCATTACGCTTTAATGAATATGTGCCATAGCGTGCACAGGGCCCCGAGCCGTAGTAGTGCTGTTTTATCTTTAGTTTTCTGCACTGCTGCCTTCTCTTCGACTATCCTTTTTATCTATCAAAACAGCACTTCAACTATCGGTCTATCTAGGATTAAAAATGAGTAAAGAAAACCCGATATGACAAATTTTACCGAAAGTGACAATTTTCATTAGACATTCGCGAAATGACAAGAAATACCAGTATAATTTTAATAAGTGACAGAATTTAATCATCAGTATGTGTAAAATTATCAGCAACAGCAAACGCATTTTGGTAACAATACAGGTTTTTCACCGCAACAGCATCAAAGCCAGCCGGTTAGCATACCTAACCAACAATGTAATGTACAAGGTCAACCAAGGTTTAATGTTTCGCCGCCTACGCATATAGCGTCAGCTCCAACAAATAGTAACACACAGCAACAAGGAAATCTGTACGTACAGAAAACACACTATTTCAATTCCTATCGCAATGCACCACATAGAAATGACTATCATGACAGACGTAAAAGTAATGAGCACAGTTTTCAGCATAACAGTCGGTCTTATCAGCAGCAAAGTCATCCGCAACAACAAATTATCATGAATGAACCTGACAGTAGATATCATCCCGAACGTAATACGTCAGGACGAAATAACAGAACAGTACAAATAGTGGAAATGCCACAGCATCCTCCCGCAAATAATAGCACGTCAGATAGAATTTGACCAGATACAGTACAGGTTGCATCTTTCAGCAACGTTAGCACTATTTTTGACACGCAGAATCTTGTTCACGAAAATGTTATTACTTTTGACGACATCCGATACACACTTTTGCATTAAAAGACAGAATCACAACGTATGTAGACGACATTCTTATTGCAGAAGATAACTGGTCTGAACACAATCTGATTCTTGAACAACTGTTGCAAACTTTTCGTGCACAAGGACTCACAGTTAATCTCAGTAAATCGCACTTTGGCAAAACTTCTATAAAATTTCTTGGACATGTAATCTCAGCATAAGGCATTGCGCGTGACCCGAAAAAAATTCAAGCTTTAGGTGACATTACTGTTCCTATGACGAAGAAACAACTACGCAGCTTTTTGGGTTTAATTAACTTTTTTCGTAAATTTATTCATTACTCTGCTTTATACACCCCTAGATTATGTCAATTGACGGGTAAAAACACTGTTTGGTCCTGGGATAGGCAAGCACATTCTGAATTTATGAACCTGAAAGAAGCTTTGTTGAATGCATCACTTCTATCACATCCAGATCTTACTAGAAATTTTTCCATTGCCACCGACAGTTCTAACACCACTTTAGGCATACACATTTTTCAGGAAATTGAAGAAGATGGCACTACAGTAATTAAAAACATCGCCTTTGCGAGTCGTATTCTGTCACCTGCTGAACGCAATTATTCTGTTACAGAACTTGAAACGTTATGTGTTCTTTTGGGCATTTACGAGATTTCGGCATTTTCTTTATTGAAGACATACGACCGTTTACACAGATCACAGAGCTATACAGTTTTTACTTTCCGCTAAATTTACACACGACAGATTAAGCAGATGGAAACATTATTTACAGGAATTTAATTTTACAATTGTTCACATTCCCGGCACACAAAATATTGTAGCAACGCACTATCCCGTTCTCTCAGCAACAATCAGCAAGACATCGCAACCAACTTCTGCAAAGCAAATTTCAGCGTCATGTACATTCAACAAGTTGCATTTGAAAATTTCATTTCGTCGTCATTACGAGACATAGTATTCTTTTTTTCTTTCACATGCTTTGGTCAGCTGCGCGAGCTAATGCTGTGTTGTCTTCTGCTGTCACTACCAATTTACGACACTCACAAAATACAAACAAATGTTTTTCAGCAAATGATTAATCTTGACACATGCAAACTATTACGGATACTAACAAAGTAGAATCGCTATTACGGATACTAACAAAATAGAATCGGAACACAAAAGAACATGTCCGACCTCACTACATCTTTGTTGCTGTTGAACTCACTTCAAAATTTGTTACCTTCACTCCGTTACGCAAAGCTACTGCTAAAACTGTTTCGAAAGTATTTGTAATACATTTTCTATTCCATGTAGGGCATGTATTGAAAGTAATTTCCGACAATGGATCACAGTTTCGATCTGCTATATGGACATGTATGTTACCAGCTAGAAACATTTCTCCGATCTATGTATCCAGGAACCATGCTTCTTCGAACCCTTGTGAACGATTAATGAAAGAAATTGGTAAACTGTGTAGAATATACTGCCATAAAAAACATATTGATTGGGACACACACATACTCTCATTCCCGAATGTAATTAATTCCATACCAAATGAATCTACTATGCTATCTCCGACTGTTATACTGAAAAATGTTGAACCACCTAACAAAATTAAAGAATTAGTAATCTTTCCTACATCTCGTCGACTACGACACCATGAAACAATTGACATTGCGCTGAACAACATCAAACGTGCCGCAGAGCGCTGTCGACAGCAAAAACAGGTTTGTACAGGCCGTGACTTTCACATTGGACAGAAGATATTAGTACGCACACATTATTTATCCAACAGAGGTGGGGGACTGATGACCTTAGCTGTTTAGTCCCCCTTAAACATCCCAACAACCACCACCATCCAACAGAGGAAAGAATAGGTGTAGTAAATTTGAGCTTCTATACGCAAGTCCATACCAAATTCGCAGCATTCCTCACCCCAATGTAGTACACGTCGAAACTTTGAGAAGCAGAAAAAGTAAAGGCAATCACCATGTCTCCAATATTAAACCCCTTATTAAATGAATATACTTTATGATTTATCATACTGCAATGACATTTCCTGATTTTTATATGACCAATGATGCAATTATATTTATGTGACTACTTACTGATGATTATCGTATTTTTTCTTGGCAAGTGCCCGGCAAGGTAAGGTTAGCAGGTCGCTTTTCTTGTCGTTACAGATCAGATCATGCACATTTTTCCAGATAAACTTATATATTTTATGACTAATTATGCAATTATATTTATATGAACACTTACTGATGATTATCGTATTTTTCTTGGCAAGTGCCCGGCAAGGTAAGGTTAGCAGGTCGCTTTTCTTGTCGTTACACATCAGACTGTGCACATTTTCCATTCTTCATGTATGTATGATTGTTTTCCTGTTTTGTTTGTATGTAGTATGAAATATTTAAGATATAACAAACACCAGTTGACTTTGACATTTTGCCTTATGATATCTCAACATCGTGACTATTTTACATTTTTTTGCTGCTACATTGTGATACTCTGTGTACATTTTTGCACCTGCACACTGTCTATGTTTTTGACATATTACGTTTTCTGTCATGCTATGCTGTATGCTCAATTATATCACTAGAAACCAGTTTTTATTTAATGGGTATATGATTTAAATGCAAGACATTAATCATTGTTCATCATTTTCAGAAAGCAATAACGTGTAAAAGAAATAAATTAAATGGGAATTTCACCTTCGGAATGAACGGAAGAAGATGCAATACCTCGTCACGAAGAGTAAATGGATCGAAATTAACAAGCATTAACAAGAATATACTATACACATCGTATGAAAGCAGTCTTAACTAATTTTTTCTTTCAGAATACGATGCGATTGATGCAGGCTGTCAGACAGAACTACACACCTTAGTTTTTCTTTGCAGATGAGGACAATGATGAAGCTTATGTATTTATGCTATGTAGTTATTTAAGTATCTGTTGCAGTTCGTTTTGACAGTATGTCTTATGTTGCATGGTAAGATGACTGAAGGTTTTGGAAAGGACAGCTAGAGAACATATATACACTCCTGGAAATTGAAATAAGAACACCGTGAATTCATTGTCTCAGGAAGGAGAGACTTTATTGACACATTCCTGGGGTCAGATACATCACATGATCACACTGACAGAACCACAGGCACATAGACACAGGCAACAGAGCATGCACAATGTCGGCACTAGTACAGTGTATATCCACCTTTCGCAGCAATGCAGGCTGCTATTCTCCCATGGAGACGATCGTAGAGATGCTGGATGTAGTCCTGTGGAACGGCTTGCCATGCCATTTCCACCTGGCGCCTCAGTTGGACCAGCGTTCGTGCTGGACGTGCAGACCACGTGAGACGACGCTTCATCCAGTCCCAAACATGCTCAATGGGGGACAGATCCGGAGATCTTGCTGGCCAGGGTAGTTGACTTACACCTTCTAGAGCACGTTGGGTGGCACGGGATACAAGCGGGCGTGCATTGTCCTGTTGGAACAGCAAGTTCCCTTGCCGGTCTAGGAATGGTAGAACGATGGGTTCGATGACGGTTTGGATGTACCGTGCACTATTCAGTGTCCCCTCGACGATCACCAGTGGTGTACGGCCAGTGTAGGAGATCGCTCCCCACACCATGATGCCGGGTGTTGGCCCTGTGTGCCTCGGTCGTATGCAGTCCTGATTGTGGCGCTCACCTGCACGGCGCCAAACACGCATATGACCAGCATTGGCACCAAGGCAGAAGCGACTCTCATCGCTGAAGACGACAAGTCTCCATTCGTCCCTCCATTCACGCCTGTCGCGACACCACTGGAGGCGGGCTGCACGATGTTGGGGCGTGAGCGGAAGACGGCCTAATGGTGTGCGGGACCGTAGCCCAGCTTCATGGAGACGGTTGCGAATGGTCCTCGCCGATGCCCCAGGAGCAACAGTGTCCCTAATTTGCTGGGAAGTGGCGGTGCGGTCCCCTACGGCACTGCGTAGGATCCTACGGTCTTGGCGTGCATCCGTTCGTCGCTGTGGTCCGGTCCCAGGTCGACGGGCACGTGCACCTTCCGCCGACCACTGGCGACAACATCGATGTACTGTGGAGACCTCACGCCCCACGTGTTGAGCAATTCGGCGGTACGTCCACCCGGCCTCCCGCATGCCCACTATACGCCCTCGCTCAAAGTCCGTCAACTGCACATACGGTTCACGTCCACGCTGTCGCGGCATGCTACCAGTGTTAAAGACTGCGATGGAGCTCCGTATGCCACGGCAAACTGGCTGACACTGACGGCGGCGGTGCACAAATGCTGCGCAGCTAGCGCCATTCGACGGCCAACACCGCGGTTCCTGGTTTGTCCGCTGTGCCGTGCGTGTGATCATTGCTTGTACAGCCCTCTCGCAGTGTCCGGAGCAAGTATGGTGGGTCTGACACACCGGTGTCAATGTGTTCTTTTTTCCATTTCCAGGAGTGTATTTAATACACATTTCATTACCTGTTAATTCGAAGTTCATTACTTTTCAGCATAATATGCGTTTCTTCTTTCAGATTAATAGTCCATTTTGTATTTTTTTTCCAGGAGAAGCTATTTATGAAATTAATGTGCTATAAGCAGTTGGTCATTAAACCTGTTCTAGTACTTGCAATTTTTTTACCCACTTGTGTGTGTCATTCATGAATGTGATCACATATACTTTATTTGTTTCATAAACTTGCTACAGCTGACTCATGACGAATGATGTTACCTATCCTCATTTGCAGCAATAAGTCAAGAGTAAATATTGTTATGCCCCAGCAATTAATTATCGATCCCAAGGCAATGCATTGCTAGTAAAAAAGATGTATTAACAGCACAAATAATGCTGCCAGTTTAAGAGAGTTCTGAGTAATACTGAATGATGTTTTTCTAATCACAGACCTTGAGTAATAGTTACAGTGTGTTACATTTTAAATATGTCATATGTCACTTGAATGATGAGTTCTGAGTAATAGTGAACGATATTTTGTAATAATGCATACATGCTCTACACTCTTTTATTCCTGTTTTGAAGGATGACTTCTGATGTTTTGTAACTGGCCAATGAGTGCCAATAATTATTTTAAATATGTTGTATGTCACTTGAATGATGAAAAATGTTTTGTAATATTCAATACTTGCTATATGTTTAGTAACTGGCCAATGAATGCCACTGTTTCTTATATTTGTATTATGTCACTTACATGCTATATATAGGAATACTAGTAGCTTGATGCTACACTCTTTAACTCCTGTTTTGAAGGATGGCTTCTGATGTTTTGTAACTGGCCAATGAGTACCAATGATTACTATAACTAGCTGAATTATGTAAATAGTATGCCATTAATTAATTCTTGTTGAATGATCACTTTTGAATAATGCATAAAATGGTTTGTAACTGGGCAATGAGTGCCAATGTTCACTATAATCAGATGACTTATGAACATTATTCTGTAATACTTCATACATAGTACAGAAATTTTCAGTAACTAGGCGATGAGTGCCACCAATTACTCAAATCAGTTGATAGACTAGTGTAATTCTCAATGATGACTGGCATAAGACTTAATGTCCTTCACCTTCTGACCTAATTACAAGGAATTACTGCAATATCCGTTTGTCCTGTCTATCCTCATGATCATGGAGCACTATATTTGGTTTTTGCACTAATTCTACGTTGGTGTACCTTACAAGAACATGGTGTTGACACGACATGCTGTCCACCACCTTGAGCGATGGAGATCTTATTATGGTCCCACTGTTTGGTGTACCTAATGTACTACCAAAACGATAACATTGAATATTAATACGACATTTCAGTGTCTTGGCTACACTGATTAATTCTTCAGGGAAGAGAACTTCAGATTGTCTCACTTGGTGTTGTGCTTCTGTAGAAAGATATGGACTTTCAGTGCAGCTACGTGCAATCTACTGTGCTACAACCATGATGCAATCCTTCCCTTTCCTATCCTAGTTCTTGTAAAATGGTAAAAAAATTACTACAGTGCGTATGCACTTTATGTCATTTGTTAATATGATTTGTACTCATTGCGTATACATTTTGTGATTTCCTGATATGTTCTGTACTACAGTGCGTGTGCACTTTATGTCATTTGTTAATATGATTTGTACTCATTGCGTATACATTTTGTGATTACCTGATATGTTCTGTACTACAGTGCCTGTGCGCTTTATGTCATTTGTTAATATGATTTGTACACATTGCGTATACATTTTGTGATTACCTGATATGTTCTGTACTACAGTGCATGTGCACTTTATGTCATTTGTTAATATGTTTTGTACTCATTGCGTATACATTTTGTGATTTCTTGATATGTTCTGTACTAAAGTGCGTGTGCACTTTATGTCATTTGTTAATATGTTTTGTACTCATTGCGTACACATTTTGTGATTTCCTGATATGTTCTGTACTACAGTGCATGTGCACTTTATGTCATTTGTTAATATGTTTTGTACTCATTGCGTATACATTTTGTCATTGCTTGATATGTTCTGTACTCAGTGCATGTGCACTATATTTTATTTCATGTTCTGCACTTATATATATGTATATATTCTGTGACTGTAAACTTAGTTAATTAAGAAAAATTTGTTGCTCATGGCAAGTCCAATTGACTCACCATCGCTGCCAAATTTTTGCCCCCCCAGTGGAGGGTTATGTAAGAGGTATGTGCTGTCTGCAATATAGAATCGCTGAGCAGTGTTGACTGCAGTACGAACTGTGTAACTGTAGCAGTTGGTTTTTGCTAGTCGCTAGTCTGAGGTGGTCTGCGCTTGTCTGCAGTCTGCTCTGGTCGGGAATCTGGAGATGGAGTATTGTTGTATAAGGTAAAGAAGCAGCGTCTCGCATATCTAGTAATGTATCTGAACTGTCATCCAAATGTTTTAAAAATGTTGTAATAATAATTTTGGTAATATAAAGTAATTTTTTTTAAAAAAACAATCATTTCAAAAAATCAGTTGCTTCCTTTCACAAATCACAAATGTATAAGCCAGCATTGCACGGAGCTGTGCCGGAAAGATGTTAAGTAAGAGCAGATATATATTCGCCGTTTTTATTGAGGTAAGAATTTTTGCTTTTTATTCAGAATGATCTTACAGGGACACGACACAGCACTGCTGTCGTCGAAATTTTACCAGGTTACTGAATTTATTTTTTTATTATGAGGCTTAGGAATTTTTCTGTTTCGTACTTACATTAAATGAGAAAAGAATTTTGTGGGTACATTAAATGGGAACCAGTTTTGTTCTGAGGTCACACAAAAATAAGAGAATCGCTATCCATATTAATTATTATTAATTTCAATTTAATTTTGTGGGGAAGTTACGCTATTATTATAATTACAATTTTTAAATTTTTGTGTGGAGGTTACACTTGGCGTGAATATTATTTATGTTCACATTTTCTGTTGAGAGGTTGTGGTGAAAAATTTTACATGTGGGGAGGTTACAACTTAAAAAAACATTGTACACTAGGAACCAACTGAATGAGGCAGAGCGGTTGTTGACACACTGATCTCATTTAGGGCAAATACAGTGTGCTGTGTCTGGCCATCCTTTTTTAGGTTAATAATTGCAGATAAATATTGGGATAGTTCTGTTATTGATATCATTTCCGAGCACCTATCCTATCCACATAAAACATACTTATATATTCTGTGTGTATGCATTGTAATGACTGTGTCATGAAGGGTAACCAGAGAAAAAAAATCAAGTATGAATATTTGCTGTAAGTCTTGTAACTTAGGTAGAGATGCATGGTGCAAGCTGCTTTCGTCAGTCCATTAAGAGGACATATGCATTGGAGTGTGTGTTGCAAGTAAAAAATGATGCAGTTGCATACCATCTGTAAGCAAACAGCCACAAATGCCATATACATAGACCAGCAAACGAGAAGTTGACCAGAGTTCCAGCAAGCAAAAGAGTTCCATACAGAGAAGAGTTTCATCTATCCTCGGATAAAGAAGCCTGTAGCAGATACCATACGAGTGGGCACTATACTCATCTAAGCCTGTGCAATAAAAAGGACTTGCAAAGCTTGCCTGTACGTACCTATGGACTAGAATTACTGGTTTCCATCGTGCATTTGTGCACATGTACCTGTGTCTATATGTCAGTTTCAGTGTGATGAGTACTTGAACTTAAAGGTTCAGTTAGGGCAATAGAATCTGCCGCATCCATGGTTCCTGGTCTGTAGTAGTATATGCTGCTATGTATACCCAAATCTTAAGAAAGTTATGGGCTGGGGTGGGGATTTGTTCTGGTAATTGACTGGAGAATCTAGTAAGCCTCATCTATGTTTTACACATACTCTAGTTATAAACTAGTGGCTGCACCCTTCTAAATGTTCATTGCAAACAAGTGAAGAAGCAATAAAATGCAGACTGGTAAGTCAACCCAGAGTCTCATTTTCTTGTCATCACCATATCTACTGCCTTAGCTCAACATCAGTCATTCTGTGCTGTCTCCAGCCACAGAGACCTGATATACACAGCTTGATCCTGTACACAGCTGCCTGCGACCTAGAAACAGATGAATCAAGTAAGTCCCACATCTGGTCTGAGAGTATGTTGTGACCCATGCTGTGTTATGGCAGTGTATTTTGGGCTATTTATTTTCGTTATATAAATGATGCCAAATACTATATCACTGGGAAATGATTCCTGGCTGAGTAAATACACATCTAACAGCTGCTCACTGACTAGCTCTCTAATAGCTGTGTGATGCAAGAATCTGAAATAAGGCAAAAAATTATGGAACTAATACAACTTTACAAAGCAAATAAATGCCTGTGGGATATAAAATGTTCAAAATATAGGGACAGGACGAAGAAACACAAGCTTCTGGAATAAATGGAACTGAAGAATTCATGTACTAGAGAAGAAATTCGGGGAAAACTTCAAAATTTTAGAAATTAGGTATCAAAATTCAGTGTTAATAGAAACTGAATTACAATTAAATAGTTGTGTTGCACATTTGTAAACAATATGGCTACATGAAATCAAATAATGGTTACTGGCACTGTTAATGTGTGATTGATAATGAGAGGGGTAAGTCGAGAAACAAAATATTACTTTTAGTCTGTCATCATCTAAGGTATCTTAAGAGTTGAATAAAAGTAAGCAGATAAAAACCAGCAGCGTGGCACAAAGCGACGTGTTAGTAATGAAAAAAAAACTTTGGCCTTGGTAGAATTATAATAATATCTGGATTTTATCTCCCACATTTCTTATTTGTGAATAAGAAAAAATATTTGTTTCGTCTGCACCATGGTGGTGTAGGACATATTATTTGTTGTTTCAAATGTATAATACCATTTTCAAAATACTTATGTAATGTGTCTATAATCATCCTTAGCTCTGATGATCAATTTCACGCAGATACAAGATCACAGGTTGGAGTATCATGAGAAGTCGAAAGTGCCGGGACTTCAGAAGTGACTACCAAGGACATGACGGGGTGTTACGACAATACTGAGGAGCTGATGTGGGAAAAAGTTAAAAAAAAAGGAAATGTGATGAAGACAATGGCCTGGTGGCAAGAGCTGCATTCCAAGTGTTAGCTAAAGGTGCACCTGATGTATATGAGACTTTTAGAATTTATGTAGCCTCTAAATAAAGCAAACTGCACTCTGACAGTGTATGAGGAAAACTGGAAAATGAAATAAGGAAAGCTCTAATTAGTGCAGCTTATGAGGATGAACAGCATTCTGCGAACAATACAAAAGCTAGAGCTTCCACAACATCGCATGTGTGCATATAATAACCTTCTGCTTTATTGGAAACTTCTGCAGACAATTCCACTTCACAATTCATTATGCATGTCACTGGATGAATTTAAAACTTGAGCCATGTACTGAAATTGATACTATGCTGTCCTCACGTTGGTCTTAATAAAAAATTGTCTGTCTTGTAACCAGTGATTATAATTATGTTGCCTGGTAAATCCCATTCTTGAGAGCCTTGCTATTTTTACCAATAGTACAGTATTTAGTAGGCATAAAAAAGGTGTTGCAGGTAGTCATAAGAATCACGAAAAAAGTTATTTGTTGCTTTGTATAAAACACAGATAATGCAAGAATCATTCTGCACCACTTTTTGGTTTCATTACTAGTGTATGTTAAGCCAGTGGATGAATGTGTAAAAGGAAGAAAATTAGGCTCTGGAGGATGGAGAACAATTTTCGAGTTTTGCAGTGAAAGTTCAAAGCAAATTGTTAATTCGAGAAGTTGTTTATTACACTTAATTTGAGCTGTACTTAAATTACTATGAAAGTAGGCAGGGTATTCTTAGTGAACAAATGGTATGTAAGGAAGTTTCACATGTTAACCATATGGAAAAATGTTATCCTTTTGGTATGCTGTTATTTCATAGAATATTGCTTAGAAACTTCAAAACTTTTATGAGACTCAAAGGATGTTATGTATGTTTCATTCTCGCTTTATCATTTGAATATGGGTTGAACTAAGTGTACTGCACACAGTCCTTTTTCTCGAGAATGGACAGAGATATAGGTCTTCTCCAAAGTTTAAAGAATAATTCGATATATTGGTTACATTTCGTATGCAGCACTACGTGACTTAACTTTCACGAAACACTAACTCATAGTGACCCCTATTTTCCATTGCAAACTATTCGAATTTCTTTTGGTGGCTTACTCCTCCTAATATCACAACAACTATGGCAGTTAACGAAATAATAGTCAATTCATTATGAATCTGATGAATCAGGCAGTGATATACGAGAGAATTCATGTTTTTAGCAATTAGTTTCTGTAAAATCGTTTGTGAAAGATTGCAGTGCAGCTGGCTCATCCACACTTCTATTTTCTTGGTCTAGCTTTTAATCATCGCTAGTGACTGCAACAACAGTGGACACTGTCTGGAGCGGACTTCAGCGAGTTCTTAAACCAGGTTTCTGCAGGCAACAATTTCTTTTACCTGTGTCCCTCAACCAGTTCTTGTGTAAAGCAACTTACATGTGGAAACACACAATTTGCACACTGTCATGCCAGCTTACGAGAAAATAAAAGGCGTACTATTTTCTTGTATGATTTCGTTTCCGTCATGATTGCCTATAAGGTACAGCAGCTGCCAATGAACCTGCTCTCATTCTGCTCTGATTCTTTCTACAGTATAGATCGAGAATCGTTGGTTATGTATTTGAAATGTTAGTATCATGCCAAAATAATGAGCTTAGTCTTTAACTAAGCAAATAAATACTTTCTAAAGTGGCAAAGTGTTCTTAAACATTGTGATAGGAATATCATTCTAGCACTATGAAGCCACAAAATGCATTAAAAAGTGTTGAAACTCAGAGTGTAAACTTGCTGAGATTCATATTATTTCAGAGTGGTCAATACTAAAAGGGTATTTTTCACCATAATGATAATATCTTTTTGCTGTAGCCTTGAAATATAAATGCTACCATGAAATGGAAATTTATTTGTTGCTTTAGAGATTTAGAATCTCTCCACACCCTCATTAAAATCCAATGTAAATTTAACTGTGTTCGTATTCGCACTATCATTGAGTAATGACTGCTCTGTGCAGCAGTACAAAGCTCTGTTGTAAAACTAACTACTGCACAAGGGAAACAAATGTATGCTTTCACCACCGGAAACCTATCAGAACATTCATTAAGTTTGAAACTAAAACGAAGCTGAACTGTAGAAAAGAATCTTACTTCCCAATGTAACTTCTGTGCATTGTAAATCATATAAAAATTTAGAAACTGGTGTGCAATACATTTCCAGATATTTCAATGTTACTTGTAATTTAATGTGAGCTGACATCACATCTCACACACTTATTTTAGACTTTTGTATTGAACCAGATACATGACTCAAAAAAGTTTCGAAATTAATTTTACTCATTTGAAAATTTTTTTCAAACGAAACGTCGTTTTTGCCAGGTAACTCCCTTATTTGCGAATTTGATTTTACCAAACGATTTCTGCGAGATGTCCATTTCCATAACCAATATCTGTGGGTCCGTTTTTTCTTCGTCAGTGTAACTATAAGTTTTTAGGCTAAAATGTGAACAACTCAGGTACAGATAATTTCAGTTGTCGCCCTCTTGAAGGTCGAGTAAGTAGCATTTCCAGCTTCCATGTGTGGGACTGCTAACATGCACGTAGGGGGAGTGGTGG
Organism: Schistocerca cancellata; assembly: GCF_023864275.1. Lineage (NCBI taxonomy): Eukaryota > Metazoa > Arthropoda > Insecta > Orthoptera > Acrididae > Schistocerca > Schistocerca cancellata. The sequence goes on along the minus strand of NC_064630.1, from coordinate 322,008,934 downwards.
GGGGACACACGTGTAAAACATTCATGCCTGTAGAAACTTGATTTTACTCTAGTGATGTTGTGTGCAACTCTCCATAGTAAATCTCATAGAGAATAACTCTCAAGTAGACCCTGTACTGAAAACGATACCGAGAATGACTCTCGAAAGTTACTATCCTGAGTTCTGTCAAGAGGACACGCACCTTTAAGATCGATTCTCGCTTGATGAAACGGAACGGAATGGAATGGGATGTCAAAACATTCCACCAAGCAACTCAAATCGAACATTAGCACAAGCTGTAAATGAAAAGGATTGGGATGGGGCGTCAAGATCAAGATTTCTCGACAATACATTTTCACATGAGCCTTAGTGGAGGGAACGATATTATAATCTACTAAAATTGGAAGTTAATCTGTTTTCAACTAACCACCCACTCACTCACACACTCACTCGTTTTATGGTAGTGGACTTTATGTTTCTGCGTTTTCTTAGTCTTTATTTTGTTATATTGCTTTGTTTTGTGACACACTGTAAAAGTTTCACGAATAATTGGATATATTCAACAATGAGTGTTCTTCCACAAGAGATGCAAGATTTCAGTAAACGAAAATGATTTTACAGGAAACTACCAGAACTGACTGAGTATTAATAAGAATTTAGATTGATGAAGCAATTTACTTCGAATAATCTGTATTAAGTTAACAATTCAGCTCTATTGAAATAGAAAAGTACTCCTATTTCTGATATTATATGGTATGGAGGGAGAAACAACAGATGAAGGAACTTTGTGTATTTCCTTATAGATGTTGTTTGATAGGTTTGTTTGTATACATTTTCACTAGCAAATAAATGTCGATATTTTGAAAAGTTGTTCACTTCTCAACCATTTAGCATACAAAATTCCTCAAGAACATCCATTATGAAGTTTAGTTTGGTCTTTAGGTAATAGACAATTACTAGTTCCTTAATTTTGATTATTCAGGCTTTCATATCACAAATGATATCTTATAACCTCACTTTCACCATTCGGTACTTGGCTAAGTGAACTGACATTGTGTTGATATTCTGCCTAGTAGGTACACTCCACCAGTGATTTTGTGTGAAGTTCGAGTTCGTTGATATCTAGTCTGAACTGGACTTTAACCGATTTGGCTATGATGTATTACAGTTGTTGATAGCTGTTAGAAAGATGGGTCCTGTCTTCTTGATATGTCTGGCACTGGAATAAGATGTAATTTGCGTCACCATATGTTGCATCATAACTACCACAGGCGTGGGATTGCATTATCAATCAATCAAAATAGATGAAGCTTGTCAGGTTTATTAATAGATTGAAACTATAGTCTGTATGGGATTTATGGTTAGAACACAGCATCACCACATCCTTTAATTCGTGATCTCATAGATGATTCGATCTCCTAGGTACTGTGCATCCTTTTATGAATGATATGTCGATACAGAGAAACATCACTTATAGAGTACTTCCCATAATGTGCAATTCGCATAATGAGCAAAACAAATTGTAATAAAAAATGACTCACTTGATGAGCTACATTTCGCATAACGAGTGACGACGATTTAGTGTGATGTCACCAGCCGTTCATGCATGTTGGGGGAAACGTTCAACAATATAAACACGTTTCACTGTTGGCAGCGCCATAAGAACAATATCTTCAGTATATACTTCAGTCTGAGTTTAGCACTCTTCCTGCTACCATCTTAGTGCAGCTTGTGAGTAAGCATTTTTCTAAAGTTGTGTTCACACAGTGTTTTTTATGTGCAAATATTAATAATCTTCAAGGAAATGTCCCTGAAGATAAAACTGCAAGAAGACGACAACAAGAAAAAGTAAATTACCTTAGAAATGTAATGTGAAATCGTTGAAAAACGCGAATGTAGTGTGAGCGTTGCTGATTTAGCATGCACATACAATCGGCCTATATCTATTTGCACTATCTTCAAGAACAAGAACAACATTAAGGAAATAGATGCTTCAAAGGGAATATACTTCGTCTTTAAGATTTCACAAGTGAGAAATTGGAGCATATGAGGTAAAGGTTAGACTGTTTCTGTGTTTTTTTAACGTATTCTGTTTATTTGTAGTAATATGTAATACGCAGTTGATGTTAGAATTTCTTGAACGATGTGCCATTGTTTATTTATATAAACTTGGTGCTTGAAATGACCATGCATGCCAAAAGAGTCTCATTTATCAGGTAAGTGCTACAATTGCTGTAGTATTAGAAAGAACTACTTGGTTTTATTTAGTAGACAACACCAAAATAGGTCTAAACAAACGAAAAAACCCACCAGTCTTGGACACCATCATTTTTATTAACACAGTTTTCAGTATTAGACAGCAACATTACGATTTTTGTGTAGGAAAACGTTTGATAGAATACAGATGTAACAAATAACTCAGCCACATTGCATCTACAGCAGAAAATCGTGTTCATTCTTATTTCCCATTGAGAGAACAACTTTCCATCTCAAAATAAGAAAATAACTGTTGACCCAGTAACAAATGCTCTCTCTGATCATGATGCACAATTAGTAGTATAAAAAAACATAGCGTCTGACACTGTGGACACTCCTCAATGGAAATCAGTTAAAATAATTAATGGCTCCAGGACAAATGTTTTTAGGAATAGTGTACAAAACATGACATAGGATGTAATTTGCAATGAAGAAATGCTAACACCAAATTTAATCTATTCCACAGTAAATTCATATTATTATTTGAAAATAGCTTTCTGTATAAGCTAGTCAGGAAGGCCACTAAACAGCCAGGTAAGAAACAATGGATCACTAGAGGGATTAAAGTATCTTGTGAAAGGAAAAAGGGAAATGTATCTTTTGGCAAGAACAAGTGGAATCCTGCAGTAGTTGCACACTACAATAGATACTCGAACTTACTACAAAAGGTTATTAAAAATCAAAGAACATGCACATATCGTCAGAAATCAGTACTTATGACAATAGACTTAAGGCAATATGGAATGTGTTGAAGTGAGAGACAGGACAACCAGCCACAGAACAACAAATGCACTATTGAACTGAATGGAAGGGCTATAAATGACGAGTCAGTGGTAGCAAATGCATTTAATAAATATTTCTTAAATACAGTAAAAAGCATAGGGACAAACAGTTCAAAAGTACAATCATAGCAGTACGTTGAAAATGCAACTTTCATAAAATTTTATCGTATGGATGTATCACCAACTTCTCTGTCTGAAATTAAGGAAATTATACATTTTCTCAAAAATAAAAGCTCATTTGGTTTTGATGATTTTTCCAATAGTGTACTAAAAATTCATTCCCCTGTAGTAAGCCCAGTATTCTTGAAATATGTAATGCATCACTAACTCAATGCATTTTCCCAGAAAGACTGAAATGTGCTGTTGTTACTCACCTTTTTAAGAAAGCTGATAAGAGATATGTCAAGAACTACTAACCTGTTTCAATGCTGACATCATTCTCCAAAATTTTTGAAAATGTGATGTATTCTAGCAACAATAGTATCCTTACCAAATCACAGTTAGGGTTTCAAAGGTTGCTCTACTGAGAATGCCATTTATTCGTTCACTCAACAAATTTTACAAGCATTAAATAATAAAATATCACTGGCTGGTATTTCTGTGACCTCTCTAAGGCATTTGACTGTGCGAATCACACTATTCTCCTAGATAATTTAACATTCTGTAGGACTGATAGTATAGCCAACCAATGACTTATGTCATATCTAACCAAAAGAATGCAGAAAATTGTACTTAGTAATTCAAGCAACATAGTCCAGGGTCATAATTCCGATTGGGGAGATATCATACATGGGGTTCCCAAAGGTTCAACCTTAGGTTCATTACAGTTCCTCATATACAGGATGATTCAAAAAGAATACCACAACTTTAAAAATGTGTATTTAATGAAAGAAACATAATATAACCTTCTGTTATACATCATTACAAAGAGTATTTAAAAAGGTTTTTTTTCACTCAAAAACAAGTTCAGAGATGTTCAATATGGCCCCCTCCAGACACTTGAGCAATATCAACCCGATACTCCAACTCATTCCACACTCTCTGTAGCATATCAGGCGTAACAGTTTGGATAGCTGCTGTTATTTCTCGTTTCAAATCATCAATGGTGGCTGGGAGAGGTGGCCGAAACACCATATCCTTAACATACCCCCCATAAGAAAAAATCGCAGGGGGTAAGATCAGGGCTTCTTGGAGGCCAGTGATGAAGTGCTCTGTCACGGGCTGCCTCGTTCTCCCTTTTCCCTTTGCACAAACACCCATTCTCTGTAAACTGTTTATACCAACGTTTAATACACCACCTATCAGGAGGTTTAACACCATACTTCGTTCGAAATGCACGCTGAACAACTGTCGTCGATTCACTTCTGCCGTACTCAATAACACAAAAAGCTTTCTGTTGAGCGGTCACCATCTTAGCATCAACTGACGCTGACGCCTAGTCAACAGCGCCTCAAGCGAACAAATGTACAACTAAATGAAACTTTATAGCTACCTTAATTCGCCGACAGATAGTGCTTAGCTCTGCCTTTTATCGTTGCAGAGTTTTAAATTCCTAAAGTTGTGGTATTCTTTTTGAATCACCCTGTATATAAACGATCTTCTGTCTAGTATACAACAAGCAAAATTAGTTCCTTTTGCAGATGACACTAGTATTGTAATCAATCCAACCATACATACAGAAAAAGAAGAAATGGTAAACAAAATTCTCAAAACTATCATTGACTGGTTTTCTGCGAATTGTCTCATCTTCAATTTAAAAAAGACCCAACGTATTCAGTTCTGCATATTCAGAGGTACTGCGCCAATGATATGTGAAACACAAGGTGAGGAAGTAATACGCTGGGTGGAAACTTCAAAATTCTTGTTGTTGTTGTTGTGGTCTTCAGTCCAGAGACTGGTCTGATGCTTCTCTCCATGGCACCCTATCCTGTGCATCTCCAAGCACCTACTGCAATCTAAATCATTCTGACTCTGCTTAATGTATCGTATCTTGGTCTCCTTCTAAGATTTTTACCCTTCACACTGCTCTGAAAAACTAAACTGGTGATCCCTTGAACTGATCCCTTCTTCTAGTCAAGTTGTGCCACAAATTCTTCTTCTCCCCAATTCTATTCAGTACCTCATCATTAATTACGTGATCTATCCATCTAATCTTCAGTATTCTTCAGTAGCACCATATTTCGAAAACCTCTATTCTCTTCATGTCTAAATTATGTGTCGCCCATGTTTCACTTCCATGCATGGCTACACTCCATACAAATACTTCCAGAAAAGACTTCCTGATACTTAAATCTATACTCAATGTTAACAATTTTCTCTTCTTCGGAAAGGCTTCCCTGGTCATTGGCAGTCTACATTTTATATCCTTTCTACTTTGACCATCATCAATTATTTTGCTCCCCAAATAGCAAAACTCATCTACTACTTTAAGTGTCTCATTTCCTAATCTGATTCCCTCAGCATCACTTGATTTAATGCGACAGCCCTTCGTTCCCTGTATTTGACCCCTGCCACCTTCAGAATTTGAAAGAGAGTATTCCAGTCAACACTGTCAAAAGCTTTCTCTAAGTCTACAAATGACAGAAACGTACGTTTGCCTTCCTTAATGTATCTTCTAAGATAAGTTTTAGGGTCAGGATTGCCTCACATGTTCCAACATTTCTACAGAATCCAAACTGATCTTCCTCTAGGTCGGTTTCTAGCAGTTTTTCCATTTGTCAGTAAAGAATTCGTGTTACTATTTTGCAGCTGTGACTTATTAAAGTGATGGTTCGGTAATTTTCAGACCTGTCAGCACCTGCTTTCTTTGGGGTTGGAATTATTGTATTCGTCTTGCAGTATGGGGGTATTTCGTCTGTCCCATAATTCTTGCTATCCAGATGGTAGAGTTTTGTCTTGGTTAGCTTTCCAAAGGCTATCAGCACTTCTAATGGAATGTTGACTACAACCGGGGCCTTGTTTCAACACAGGTCTTACAATGCTCTGTCAAACTCTTCATGCAGTATCATATCTCTCATTTCATCTTCATCTATGTCCTCTTCCATTTTCATAATATTGTCCTCCAGTACATCGCCCTTTTATAGAGCCTCTATATACTCCTTCCACCTTTCTACTTTCCCTTCTTTGCTTAGATCTAGTTTTCCATCTGAGCTTTTGATGTTCATACAAATTATCCTCTTTTCTCCAAAAATCTCTTTGATTTTCCTGTAGGCAATATCTACCTTACCCTTAGTGATATATGCTTCTACATTCTTAGATTTGTCCTCTAGCCATCCCTGTTTAGTCATTCTGAACTTCCTGTTGATCTCATTTTTGAGACGTTTGTATTTCTTTTTGCCTGCTTCATTAAGTGAATTTTTATATTTTCTCCTTTCATCAATTAAATTGAACATCTCCTCTGTTACCCAAGGATTTCTACTAGCCCTCGTCTTTTTACCTACTTGAGCCTATGCTGCCTTCACTATCATCTCTTAATTTTACCTATTCTTGATAAAGAATGTATTTATTTTCCCCATTTTCCCCGTGCTTGTCAATTGTTCCCTAATGCTCTCTTTCAAAGTCTCTACAGCCTCTGGTTCTTTTAGTTTATCCACATCCCATATTCTTAAATTCTCACCTTTTTGCAGTTTCTTCAGTTTTAGTCTACAGTTCATAAGTTACATCTGCCCTGGAATCTCTTAAAATTTATAATCTGGTTCCTAAATCCTTGTCTTACCATTATATAATCTATCTGAAACCTTCCAATGTCTCCAGGCCTCTTCCACATATACTACCTTCTTTTACGATTCTTAAACCACCAAGTGTTAGGAGCCTCTGGTACCGCGCGCCACGGAATTTGAATCTGCGTCAGACGGCATGAAGTTCAAAGACCCCTAGAGGCCTCTGCACCACAATGCTGTAAGCTGTGGCAGCGCGCACCTCCTTGCCCATGTTTAGTGTGAGGGCGCCACAGTGGAGCACGTGGTCCTAAGGGCCAATAGCGGCGCCGCTGATCATGTATTTAAGTGCCTGCCTCTCACACAGCCAGCCAGTTTAATCTTGCGTGCATCTCTGGACATGTAACCTATTAGTGCTTAATCAAGCTACATCTAACACAATGAAACTAACAGGA